>NW_026999374.1:115099-415099 GCF_037126465.1 Ornithodoros turicata | reverse complement strand
AAAAGAAGGCCACGACCACGGTTCTCGACCTCGCTTGACTAGGTGTGGGCCAATTGTCATTCCTGGACAATGACCGGATAACTGAAGCCGATTGTTGGGTATTACCCGGATTGCGTATTCCGAGTCCGGAAGCTGAAGTCCGGATAAACGAGGGCGAAATACATGGGGAGAAATCCGTCCCCATGCTTTTTTGTCCGGATAGCGCAGGATCCGGATAAATGAAGTCCGGATAAACGCGGGTCGACTGTAATATACAAGATTAACAGAATTCATGTGTTTCTTCGAACTGGAACAGATAAATTATGCTACAAATACCGCCGGTAATACGTTGGACATGCTACTGTGCAATGTGCCTACTAGTGTCGAAGTGGCGAATGAGCCCCTTGTTCCTGTCCACGTGTACCATCCTCCCCTGTCTGTGTTTTTTCATCTCCCTGTGTGGAATCACCAAAATGTGCCTGGTAAGCGCTACAATTACAAGAGCGGTAACTATCTTGCCTTCTACCGACATCTTGGTGTCCACGATTGGTCCCAAGTGCTCAACGCCACATGTGTTGACAATGCGGCCAATATGTTGACATTAACCGTGCAAGACGCAATGTCGAGATTCATACCGACAAGTGAAAATCGCCGATCGACGAGGTACCCTGCTTGGTTCTTCAAAGTTTTATCTACGTAAAAAGTTAACATTTTTACCGCCTGTTTAGGGCCAAGCGTTATGTTTTCTCGTATCGGAATTCCAGCGTGTGTCGCACATTTGTGAAAAGGTTATACGCTCGTGACAAGAATGTACATGTTGGATTGGTGGACCTAAGCGTTTTTGGTCCTTTGTTAAGGCCCACACATCAACCCACAAAAATGTCAACGCTCTAAAGTGTGGCAGTACCTTCTGTACTGACCCGGTTTCTGTTTGCAATCTCTTTGCTGATCACTTTGCCGCTTCCTTCATCAAAGAAAGATCTGGAGCCTGCTCTGGAAATTGTGATATCGTCCTATCTGATAGCATGTCGCGCAGCGATATTGTTATTGACGAGGTACTAGTGGCGCTAAAAAAAATTGAAATCTAAGATTACTTGTTGTATTGATGGCATACCTAGCTTTCTTGTGAAGGGTTGTGCCGATATCCTTCGTCCAGTTCTGTTGCATATATTTAATCTGTCACTTAGAACAGTTGTGTTTCCTGCTGTCTGGAAGCAGTCCGTCATTGTACCAGTGCTTAAAAGTGGTGACCCTACTGTTGTCGACAATTACCGGCCTATTTCATTATTATGTAACTTTTCAAAAGTTTTTGAGATTGTCATGCACGAACGATTTTATGCGTACTTTAGAAGAATAGTGGAAACGCAGCATGGGTTTGTGCGTGGAAGATCTGTGGACACAAATCTGTGTTCTTTTTTAAATTATTGCTCACTTGCAGTTGTCAATGGTGGTCAGGTCGACGTTTTGTACTGCGATATGTCAAAAGCCTTTGACCACGTGTCTCATGTGCGTCTCCTTCAGAAATTATCTCGCACTGGAGTTACAGTTACAGGAGCAAATGGATAAATTATTATTTAACGAATCGCACTAATTTTGTTCGCTTCGGCAATTGTTTGTCGTCAGAATAGAAGTCTCTTTCTGGGGGGGTTCCGCAGGGCTCTAATCTCGGCGCTTTATTCTTCTTAATATTTGTGAATATTTCTTATGTTGTTGAAAACATTGATATCGAGCGTGTGCCCTCTGTTCGTGACCTTGGCGTCATAGTGGACAGCGCCCTTTCCTTCGGCCCACACGTGGACACCATTGTGAACAATGCTGTCAGGTGTTAGAACGCAATTTACTCGTGGCTTCACTGGCCCTCGGTGCTTGTTAGTACTGTATATGAGCCATGTCAGGAGCAGACTCGAACATTGCAGTATTGTTTGGAACCGTTTGACTAAAACGCAGTCAGACCAAATTGAACATGTACAACGTAAGCTGGTTACTACTGTTTATGACAGATATATTGGTAGGAGGTTATACTATGACTATGAGCGCATTCTTGATTATATAGGACTTCCGTTATTGTCGCGTCGAAGACGATGTATTGATTTGCGATTTTTGGAAAAAGTAGTTAACGGTGAAATCGACTGTCTCATGTTGTTATCATCCGTTATATTTTCTGTGTACAACAAGGACAAGGGCACGGAATTTGTTCTACATTAGTCATTCAGACGGTGCTTCTCCTTTGTCTCGGTTACTGAAAGTGTATAATGATTATGGTTCTGATCGTGCGACATTTCGATAGTATAACGATAGATCACGGAATCATTAATTAGCCAGCATTATGCATGTGTAGTTCCCTGTTGTATATAGAGTATGTATTGTGTTTCGTGCACCACACTAAAGGCCACGGCTGTTTGTGGGCATATTCAATAAAATCAATCCATCAATCAATCAGTCTTCCGCTATGATCAGGGTGAGTGGCACATTCTGTTCTAGCCAGTTTGCTAGACTTGTACTGTCCTCCGTCGCGACTCTGCCGTATATCATGGATTGTTCGCACGGTATAGCCCATACACATAGCAATTTTCCTTAGGAGATTTGTTATCCTGCCTTTCAGCATAGCGCGATACTAGCGTTCCTGTTTGTGTAAAGAAGCCTACCTCCATAGGTAGCTCCCCTGCTTGATGACAATACAGCAAGGGACATTGTCTGCGAGACATTCGACCATCCGGAACTCAATTTCATAGACACCGGCTACGGCCATGTGATTATGGAAAGGAAGTCTCGGATGCCAAACTTCATCCGCGTTAGGCCAGAGTCACACTGTTTATACATTATACAGGAGCATCCCGTCATACGTGTACGACGAACGTGTATAGCAAACATCCCTTAAAGGGACTCTCTGGAGGCTATCATGCAAAGTTTGTGGGCGTTGTTACACGATTTCTTATGGTCCCAGGAGCCATCATGCGAAAGCTTTCCTTTGGATTCGGCTCCGGGAATTTTTTTTATTGAATTTTGAACTTTGGACACTACCCCCGATTGAAAGCCGCACTCTGATCACTGCTGACGTCACCGGTGCCGAGTTCCGGTGTCTCGGATGTCTGTCGCCCGTCTAGCAGTCGCCAGTGGCATTTCGTACTTTCAGTATTTCAACGTGCCACCTTTTTGCTACTTCGACGTCGCTGAACGCATTGGTGGCAATGAGAGGACACAGGTGTTGTTTTATTCACTGCAAGAACAACAGAGAGAACACAACAGGAGTATCGTTTTTCGGTTTTCCAAAGTGCGAGCGTCTAAGACAACTATGGATCGCGAAGGTTCATCGCCCGGGATGGCAGTTCTACAAATCAAGTACCCTCTGTTCCGAACACTTTACCGCGGATTGCTTCGAAGAGTCTGACAGACTTCAGCGGGAGCTCGGCATATCTCGTCCAGGAAAAAGACGGAGCCACACCTTGAGATCTGACGCCGTACCTTCAGTTTTCAGTGATCTCCCCGTTGGTATCAACGCACCATCAACTTCTTCGAGCTCCGATAACGTAAGTCCCTAACTTTCCTGATCATGTAACTGGTTCACATATTGTTTGCTCCACTTCTTTTATTGATGCGCAGGAGCAAGGCCGCGGTGCAGTGTCACTTCCTTTTGAAGAGACAAGTGGTTACGATGAAGGTCAATTTTCTGCTGTGTAAAAATATGAAAATACGTATTGAGCCGCAATATTTGTCATCGGCACATTTCCTCAAATTACGTGCTCACTGCCGAAGTGACACTTGTGAGTTTTCCCGATGAATTGGCGTAGTCAAGATCGCGGGTGAACTGCATAAGCAGTACGGGGAAATCTGTGCTGTGTTTTCTTAGTTCATAGCAAGTAGCAAAAAACGCTGCAAAGTGTTACAAACCGTACAGAGGTAGACAAAACAGTAACGTGCGCCACTAACAACTTTAATGCAATGAAGAAAAAATGAAAAGAACACACACTAGCGCCGAGGCAACCACAGCTCAACCTGGTGGGCACGCCCACCCCACTATCTCTTAGCGAGACCAAAACGCGTGCAACATATCTAGCTCCCTCCTCTGCAAATGCAAACCGTTGTTTGGTGACACGACCATTTTGGATAGTGCAAGAGATAGGTTAAAGAGGGAAGTGATAGAAGCTTATCATATCTGGCGACTCGGTAGCGAGCGGTGTGTGAGTCAGCCTTCCGTGGCACTGAGCGGGAGGGAGCTAGATATGTTGCACGCGTTTTGGTCTCGCTAAGAGATAGTGGGGTGGGCGTGCCCACCAGGTTGAGCTGTGGTTGCCTCGGCGCTAGTGTGTGTTCTTTTCCTTTTTTCTTCGTTGCATTAAAGTTGTTAGTGGCGCACGTTACTGTTTTGTCTACCTCTGTACGGTTTGTAACACTTTGCAGCGTTTTTTGCTACTTGCTATGGAATACCAACTAGCCCAACGGTCTGCGTTATTTGACTTCATTTCGAGTACATCGGGCTTAATGTTTCATCTTCTTCATCCATTCCCACGTGTGTGTACGCTGATGGGAGCAATTACGGAGGCAAGGATTCGGACAAAGACCTTAACCTATGCACTGAAGAAGGGTTTGGCTACCCCAGTGCTCAGGGGTCTCTTTGGAAGCATGGTCCCATCACACCCGTCGTCCAGGAGGCTGTGCAAAATTCTCAGGGCGGAGGCTTGGAGGCAAGTAAGGTTTTTTCGGTGGGGTATCCAGACTGCGGTAGGCTCATGTCTACCTCTGGTGAGCTGGAAAGCCACTTCTAGATTGTTCATCAACCACGCGGAAAAGCTAAGCGAGGAAAAGTGGAAGCAGGTCTTCAAGCTCTTGCCAAGAAGAGTAAGGAGTGGTGAAGAGTAAGACAATCATAGACTTATCAACACGACAAAAAAGCCTTTGCCAGACAATGCTAGGGTTTTGCTCGGGCTCGGACCGAAGTTCGCTATCCAACCGAAGGTGAACGTTGTTGATGTACTGGGAATGGTCCATAGTGTGGCACAAAAAGTTGAAGAGAGAACCAGGCAGTCATGCATCGAGGAGATCCTGTCCGGCTTAGGAGGGACCCCGGAGGATGACAGGCTAGTCCGTGAAGTGTCTTGCACAGTGAGAGCTCTTAGGGAGAGAGGTGTGAAGCTCCTGCAGTCAGACAAGACCGGGGCCTTTGTGATCATGGAGGAAGCGGAGTACAACGAAAAGGCCAATTTGGCTCTGCAAAAGAATTTTGTGCGCAGGGCTGAAGCAGATCGCAGTGCAAGGGGCGCCAAGACTGCCGCGGTCAGGCTCTGCACGGAGCTGGGGCTTAAGAAGCTGGCTGCTAGGATTAAGGAGTCAGAGGGCTTGGCACTTAGGCCGTTTTTCACTGTGAAGACTCATAAGGAAGGTCTTCCTCTTAGAACGATCGTTGAGGATAAGGGCTCCTGGCAGAGGGGCCTGGCTGTTTTTCTCCAAGGGATACTGAAGCTGCTGCCGGTGGACGACCCTTTTAGCGTCCACACATCGGATGAGGTTGCGGCGTTTGTGTCAACGAGCCAACCGGTCATGTGCATCTCTATCGACGTTGTGGACCTATTTTACAGCGTGCCACAAGGCGAGATCATCAGAGGTGTGGAACATTGTATCGACTCCTATATTTCAGTGAGATTCATGAATGACTGTGCTTTGAGCGTGAGTGGTTTTTTTGACTCTTTTACGGACATACTTGAACTCCTTGTTTGTGGCGCACGGGGATGAAGTGTACACTCAGAGGGATGGGATCTGCATAGGTTCAAATATAGCTCCTGTGCTTTGCGACATGATGCTAGCCATGGGAGACAGGAGGCTAGCTGCCGCGTTGGGGTTAGCGGGGGTCGTGAGATGTTTCCGATATGTGGACGATTTTTTGGTTTGTTTTCCACACGACAGGTTTGAAAAAGGCTGCGTTGACCTGGTCCTAAGTATGTTTGGGGAAGCCCACCTGGGTTTACAGTTCACTCATGAGATGCCGTGCAACGGCGTCATTAAGTTCCTGGACATTGAGCTCGATTGTCAGGAAGGGCATACTTGCTGGATGTATAAGCCTAGGGTGGAAAAGGGCCTGTTGCCCTACTCGTCCAGGCACACAAAACTTGTTAAGAGGGGAATCGCTGAGGGATGCATTCTTCATGCGTTAAAGAAGTCATGTTTTCACAAAGTGCGTGTTAGCGTGAACTCTCAATGCGAGAGATTACAGAGGGCCGGCTATCCAGGGAGTCTTCTTATAGCGGTTTCTGAGAAGCTATTAAAAAAGCTTCCGTGCAATAGACTAGAGGCACCCATTGATCCAGAGGAGAGGAAGAAGTACGTTGTGTTGCCGTACACTCATGGGTTCACACACAGAGTTAAGAAAGTGGCTAGTAAATATGGAGTGTCGGTTCTCTGCTCAGCGCCATTTAGGCTCAAAGGATTGTGTAAAATTGTGAACGGCCGGGGGGCAGCGGGTGAAAAGGGTTCTAGTTGTGGAGTCGAGCACAGGGACGTGTTTTTGCAATGTGTGATGAATGTGGTGTACCGTATCCCGCTCACATGTGGTAAGGCATATGTTGGGCAAACTGGGCGTTGCGTTAATGCGAGGTTAAGAGAACATTGTTATGCCTATTCAAAGACTCCTATCTGCGGCCACCTCGCTGCCCACTGCAGCATCTGCAAATGCAAACCGTTGTTTGGTGACACGACCATTTTGGATAGTGCAAGAGATAGGTTAAAGAGGGAAGTGATAGAAGCTTATCATATCTGGCGACTCGGTAGCGAGCGGTATGTGAGTCAGCCTTCCGTGGCACTGAGCGGGAGGGAGCTAGATATGTTGCACGCGTTTTGGTCTCGCTAAGAGATAGTGGGGTGGGCGTGCCCACCAGGTTGAGCTGTGGTTGCCTCGGCGCTAGTGTGTGTTCTTTTCCTTTTTTCTTCATTGCATTAAAGTTGTTAGTGGCGCACGTTACTGTTTTGTCTACCTCTGTACGGTTTGTAACACTTTGCAGCGTTTTTTGCTACTTGCTATGGAATACCAACTAGCCCAACGGTCTGCGTTATTCTTAGTTCAGTTGACGGAAGGAACATGGAGGAAAAATATACAGAAGAGACAAAGCCAGCGTGCACTGATGTGTTTTGTTTCTCTTTTTCCAAGGTGTACCGCAACCCTCTCCACCTGCTTCCCCAGAGTCTAGTGTGCATTACTCCGCATCTTCAGGTAGTGACAGAGGTTGCTCAATTTCTGTTGATACTGCATCATTAGGTTTGAAACTTTCGAAAGACCCATTGAACATCTTCACTGACTACAATACATTTTGCATTCCGGCCGTCAAATGTATGTTCATTTCACCCTTGCATGTTTAACAATTTTACAAGTGCAACGTGTGCCCTGCTGCGTTCAGCCAAAGCTGGAGCCTGCTGCATCACAAGAGGACACACACGGGGAGAAGCCCTACAAGTGCGATCTCTGTTCTGCAAAGTTGAACCATAGTTTGCACCTGCTGCGACACAAGATGTCAGACACAGTTGAGAAGCCTTACAGCCTTGTTTATTTGTTTACGCACTGATGTTGTACACGTTGTTAATGCCATCTCTGTACCTTATCACTGTGTTTCTGGCGTCCTGCAGGGGTCAAATTTAGGACCTTTATTGTTCAACGTGTTCGTCAATGACATATCGCGTAATGTGAAATATTCAGAGTGTTTACAATATGCAGATGACCTGAAAGTTTACAGGAAGATCGAGCAGGCCAGCGACGCGCTATTATTACAACACGACACTAATGTTATTGAATATTGGTGCACTAAAAATGGGTTGCGACCGAACACAAGCAAAACGAAAATGATTACCCTAATGTGAAAGAAAGGCGCTGCGAAGCACGACTACTCAGTAGGTAGGGACAGCATTGAGAGGGTATGCGCAGTGCGTGATCTCGGAGTGTTAAGGGATTCTGCGTTGAGGATGACACCGCATGTTACAAGTATTGTAGCATCAGCAAAGCGCTCCCTTGGGATTATCTTCTGTGTTGCCAAATGTTTTAAAAACAAGGAATGTCTGTTAACACTCTATAGATGCTTAGTTCTAAACTAGACTATACTAAACTAGGTAGGTCTAAACTAGAGTTCGCTTGTGTTGCATGGAACTCCTTAAACGGTATAAACGGTAAACTATCAGCGAAAATCGAAGGAGTTCAGAGACACTTGGTTCGGAAAATGTATGAGAACATTTTTGATAGAAACTGTTTCTATGAATATAATTGGGTACTGTTCAAACTTGGAATAACCACTCTACGAAGACTTGGGGCTGAGTTTGACTTATGCTTTTGGTTTACTTTTGTTTACAACTTTGCAGAACAGGGATCGCACTTGTAGGGCTTCTCACCCGTGTGTGTCCTCTTGTGATGCAGCAGGCTCCAGCTTTGGCTGAACGCAGCAGGGCACACGTTGCACTTGTAAGGCTTCTCACCCGTTTCTTGTTCTCGTTTGGACTGGTTTCTCTAAAGAACCCTACATTTTTTATCTTGCTTTTCGTACGCAATACTTAAAAAAATTACTGAGGTCCATCAAATCGACATTATCGTGTTCCGAAAGCTGCAATGAAAGCTGCTTTGAAAGCCACAGTGAATACGTTGAATTTATTCGAGGGAAACGGCAGGCGTTAGTGAAGAGGTGAATGTAGATGTCCGACTTGAGTGCCATATCATTTCCCAATCTTGACCACTTCGCTGCTCGGAACCCAACTGTCGTGCTCTTTGTCATAACAGAACCAGTAAGCCAACGAAAAACTTTGGCCATTCACGTTCTTCTTTTTCAGCTTTCTTTCATTTTGTCTTTTTCAAAAACTTCAATACCTGCCACGGCTTGTCAGGATTTCGTTATCCAGGTTGAAAAACATCTGTCCACTTCCTTGCTCTGGCCATCGATCTTCCAAATAGACAATGGGTGTCGCATCGAAGAAAAGTACTCCGCTCGCGTGTTCCGTAAACTTTTGTCCCAACCTGTACTCCTTGGCGGTCTTGTAGAATTCCCCTCCTCTGTCGCAGAAGACATGCCTAGGAACATTACCTCTCAAAAAGGCTACTTCATTCTCAAAGAAACCCTTCTCATTTTCTACATTTGGTCCTTAGAGGGAGGGCGCGCACAAATCGAGGCGTGGAATCTGTTAACACGTAACAGTAGCCAGCATTGAAATGTTTGTAGTTTGAAAGGTCGGCAAGGTAAATTTGCCAGACGTCGTGTACCTTGCTGGTGTCTTGACGCGTCTTCGGTTAAACCTTCTCCTCACCAGATGGCAAAAGAGTTGATGTGTCCAAGGTTCTGACAACGACGAGAGCCGCCTTTTCCTCAAATAACGCCATTCTCAGCAATGTTTCATGTCTTCGAGCCCTCTCTGAGGTTTAACATACCTCGCACAAGCCAACCACGTCATTGTGACTTACCGACGCTAGCCAGATTCAGCAAAAATTAGGTGCAGTAGTGTCAAGGCCTTGTGAAACCGGAACGTTTTTTTTTTCTCCGTCTTACGTCGTATGAAATAAATGACGAATTCGTAAACGAAGAAGTGCCTAATGGATTACAGACATGAAGTCAGAAGAATAAAAGGTACTGCCGGGTACACAAAACACAAGAGTAAGAACCAGGAGTAGTGTACCCAAAAGGGGAAAAAGTGGGAAGACCATACTTCGGATGCTTGTTGTTTCGAGCGGACGCTCTTCATCAGAAAAAGGAGAAAGCTAGTGTCAGAAGATGTTAAACATACTGACCAGCCCGCTAGGGGGTGCCCAAGAACGTGTGAACTAGGCCAGCATGTGTAACATCGGTCGTGAGTTGATTAGAGGCCTAAAACCAGCCTTTCGTTTAGGCCCGTTGGACAAACGGGCCTAAACGAAAAGCATCGTAGGCATCCTAAGTGTGTGTTTTCCCTTTTTGGGTACACTAGTCCCGGTTTTACTCTCGCAAACATGGAGATTGCCCCTTTTTTCATCCCAGGAAATGACCTTTTTCAATTCCATCATTACCCTATGTGCTTCCTCTTCGTCGACGTCTGAAGAATGGAATGAAAAGTCAGTCATTTGTAGTCATGTACGCTCTACAACTAACTTCTCACCTAGTATTATATGATTTCTTTGCCCCTGGATCCAATGCCCTCTGGCCACATCCTTCCACTCAGCACGTAATTTGTCTTATTTTATTTGTTTACTTTCATAGTTACTGGGACCAAATCCGTACTCCTTGAGTACACACTAGAGTGCCCGCTGTATGGTTCTGACGTTGACATCTTCGCCTTCCTTCGAGGTCGGGATGTTACCGATAGAGGGAGGTACTTTCTTCGGCATTGGATGAAGCACATATGATCAACACATCCTAAAATCTAGGACGGCAACAACCGACGAAAGAACGCTTTGTTCTCGCTGCTGCGACAAATAGCACTTCAAATGCCAAGAATTCTTGTGTATCTTCTAGTTCGCGAGCCATCGTAGAAAGCGTTTGTGCTTCTTCAAAGGTGGAAACGTATCTGAAGCCAACGACGCGTTCAGTAAATTCATGCAAATTTTGGAGAGGTGTTTAATGTCGGACGAGGATGAACATCTCAAGATGTCGTGACGACGTGGAAGGTGAGCATGGACAGTATCTTGACTAAGGTGAGACGAGAACATCGTTTCATTTCAGAGCCTAAATATACTGGCGCTCGTCCAGAAAAAAACACCCGCTGTGTAGCCTGTAATTCTCGCGCATGTAATTTTAAATATCCGCGTGTAAATAAGCGATGATATTGCTTCCTTATATGTGTCTAGTAAATAGTCCAATCTTTTTCTACCAAAGATAATGCTGCTGCACGAAATGTTCCATCTGGTCAATGCTGCAAACAGTGCGCCACATCGCGATGCAACTGGCCTTGTAGGATATGGTTCTAAAATTGCTGCTGTTGAAAAAACGTGCAGACCAGTAGGAATATCGATGTATTTTTAATGGTGAGAACCCTCAATGAGAAGACCAGTATCCCCCTTCAAAGAATTGGCACCGTTCACCAGGGAAGGATAACGGACATATTTTGGTTACCGTTTCTATTTTCGTTACTGCTATATTTTCGTTTCCGTTATCTGTTTCTGATACCGGCCCTTCAATTTCGTTTCCGTGACGGCTCCGTTACTGTTTCTGGTAATGAAACGGTTGTTACAGAGCTGCGAGAGGACAGCCCTTGCAGCTCTGTCAGCACCCTGTTTTGCCCAAGTGCCTTCGGTGTCACGCGTACACACTACATAAGTAATTTTACGTCGTTGGGATGCGCACATTTTGCAAAATGTAGGAACATGTCTTCAGTCACTCGGAGTCTAGCAACTCCAGATGGGCGTAACCTTCATTCAGTGTCGCATTCATAAGCAGACGCTCTCAGTAGTAAATGATACTATCATGGTCACGGTGAAATTAAAAAAAAAGAACAAAGTACAAAATAAGTAACTAAATAGTAGGCTGTCATCCACTTGCTATGGTGGAGTATAGTCATGTGTTGATGTCATGGAATTATGAGGACTGGGACGATGTAAGCGACAGATGCACCCTCGAGATTCACTATTGCGCTTTCCTTCCATGCTTTCGTGTAGTATTTAGAGCATTACAGGGAATGGAGTCATCAAAACAAAAACAAAAAATGAAAAGTCACTCAAATGTCATCGCACAACAGGAATAGTCATTACCCGAATTCAATACCGGACGATAAATTCGTTTCCGTTTATGTTTCCGGTAATGGAGGACCGTGGTATGCATATCCGTTTCCGTTATCGTTACCACCTCCAATTTCGGTAATATACCGTTTCTGTTTCCGTTACCATTACCGTTACCCTTCCCTGCCGTTCACGTGATAACTGACGACGGTGAATGTAGCAAGTGACACATCCCACGCGCGAAGTAAGTCTTTGGTATATTTCACTTTGTCCCAAAATTCGTCCTGCTAACCAGGTGTAGCATATTTCTGTACATAGAATATTTAACAGGCAAAAATGGGAGAAGTCTAGCGCTCGCAAGTGAATAAAATAAGTATTTATAAAGAGATTGAACATTTATTTTACTAAAAAACAAGCTTTCAGACAGACTCCGTCCGAAAGCTTGTTTTCCAGTAAAATAAATGTTGCAATCTGTTTAAAAACTTATTTTATAGAATATTTAATACGTTGATCTACTACGTCGATTAGATTCCTCAGTATGTTCGCTATACGAGGGTGGATCACGACACATGAAGCGCTCACTTAATATACAACTAAAAGAACGACACAAGCGTTCAGGGGAAGACATTGCATATGTGTGTACACTCGTATGTGTGGAGAAAGTGGAAATTCTCGCTCTTAGAGAGGACAAAATCTTTTTATTTACACATCATCCTCTGCATCCGAATTGCGTTCCCGAGACCGATGTCTGTCAGATGCTAAAATGTGGTCGAGCACCTCGATCTTGTCCATTTCTTGACGCACTTGCAACCATTTCGGCCAATGCAGTTGAAGTTGAACTCCTCCATGAAGATGCGAAATATTTGCCAAGTTCCTCATTTTTCATCTTTTTGCACCGACGAGAAAAGCAGGAGCAAAAGCCACACGTGGTGTTTCCTACATATTCGGTAAACCACGATATCGAGGCATTGGCTTGGCCTCCCTTTATATAGCACTTACAAAAAATTGCAAAGAATGAGACTCGAAAACGAAACATCTCCTTCCCAGGCGGCAGGCTTTCCGAGCGTGCCATAAGCAGAAGGCATATGCTTTTTACTGCTCTATTCGCGTTCTTTTGCCCTTGATTACCTTGTCTGCGATAAGCAGTGCATGTTTGCGATAAAAAAGTGTATTTACCTTGTTCTAATTACCAGGGTGTCTGTGTGTGTTCACAATCAGCTTTGTTGCGATTAGCAGAGTGTTTGTGATTAACTTATTGTAATTCTTCTCCGTGCTTGCCTGCACCTGTTCGCGATTATCTTGTTGCCATAAGAAGCGGATTGCTGACGTTTGCCAATACATGTAGGATTACTATTGCAATTATTGTTCATGCACGGCCGTCACCAGCATTTTTATCTGCCTTCCACGATAGCCACCGTGATGACGAGGATGCTGCCCCCTAGTGTGATGCTTTGAAAATATGGCGCCACACGGTGTGACACT
Source organism: Ornithodoros turicata (assembly GCF_037126465.1). NCBI lineage: Eukaryota > Metazoa > Arthropoda > Arachnida > Ixodida > Argasidae > Ornithodoros > Ornithodoros turicata. Next base: position 401,997 of record NW_026999374.1, on the reverse strand, counting down.
CCTCAACCATCAAGACGCTGGCTGGCGATGAATATGACTGATGTCGCTGCCTTCTTCCGAATGACGTCTTTGATTTAAATAAATTAAACCTTCGTGTCCACTCTGTCTTGTCTGTCAACTGACCGCTTGTATTGACTCACTGTATGATGCAATACCTTTCAAATTTTAAATGGGCTAAACTGATGGCCAATAACTACTACTGTGCGCTAAGTCGTGGGAGTATGGTACGCTAAGAACAGGCTGCTCAGACGTAGATTGAACAGAGGTCTTCCTTTTTAGCGCCAGAAATGTTTAGCAATAGTTTGAACTTTTAGGCAGAGTACCCTGCAGAATAAAGTCAGCCTAGTTTGAATATTGTACATGCTCTCTGCGCACAGGCACCCACAGGATTTGGAGAGGGAAGATCCGAAGGCAGACTTCACTATACTGTCCTTAGGTCTTTTCTAATGATAGTTGTTGCAACGAGCTCGTCGTGTAACATAAACCACGTTGGGAGACTTAGCTGGAGACGCAGACCGTCCTCGACCGTTTCTTGTTGCTTCGACACATTCAAAGTCAACCAATATGTTCTACATTTTCTTGCATAATATTATCTGATTTCTTTATAGATTTCTCTCTGGATCTGATGCCCTCTGGCCACATCCTTCCTCGCAGCGCGACTTACCTCAAGTGGGTGACGGCGCTTCGTGTTCACAACACTTAAAATAGACAACTACTCCAGAATAAGAGCGTCCCTTTGCAAAATAAAGCTGCCCGTCCTTTTCGTTGCCTTCAGTGGGTCAGGTGCACTGTCTCTGCGCTAAGTAAGGTCTCCAATCTCTAAATTTTAAGCGGGCGGCATTGAAGGCCATTGACTTCTCTCCACCTGTGTTCCCGAGTAGCAGTTGTTTAAATAACACATTCATCGACATTCTGTTACTTTACAGTGTACACGCACTGCAGTTGTCGCAGACTGTACCTATGCACTCAAATTAGCAACACTGAATTTAGTAATCTCTCCGTTTATTTGTGTGGTCGGTTGACACGAAGAAAAAGAGCAAAACGTCATTTCGAGCTTGGTTACCAGGTGCTTTTATTGTCGCTCGTCACCCTGCAAGATAGAGGTTACAGACTTTAATTTGGACAGGTCGTGCAGTACACGGTTGTAATACAATAATCATGGACGCAATATAAAAACACTTGTCATAGCATATCTAGCACGCAATATTAAAAGATACAAAAGCACACAAAGAAATACAATTTCTGTTACACCGATGCCCCTGACGACCGGATGCTTTGGCATCGACTGCATTCTTTGACGAATTAAAACTGGAAGCCTTTTCTGTGTTTTCCAGCGCTTTATCCCGGAGTGGACGCATACACACATTCTCTCTCTCTTGACAGTACACCGTGCATTATGATAGTTGCTTCACGGTATCAGCAGGGCGGAATGACAAAAAAGTAGCAGGAGTAGAAGCAGCTCAACTATGGTAACTATAAAGTTGTGTTCAACTTAAGGAAGCACTGAGGTGACGCCTTTGTTTCTTTTTCGATGCAGGGTGTTTTCCAAGGAATAAAATGGGTTCCCGCAAAAGAACAATGAACGCATGTGACCTACGGAACGAGCGGTAGGACTCTGTACCGCACACCTTTGAAAAATCGTTCTCCTCGTGAACAGAACGCTTCGCAGAACGAGAGCACGTTGTGACGTATGCTACTCCCCTCACGTGACCAGAAACGTACAGCGGCACAGCTCAATGTATAAAGGTTACGTGAGCTGCGAAGCAAAAAGAAAGAAACAAGAGTCGCGTTTACATGAATACGACACAAGCGTATCGTATCCAGTTGTCGAATCAAATCCACCCATGTAAACGGTTCAATTCGCTAGGAGAGCGTGTCGTATTCGATTCGCTAAACAGAGGTGGATCAAGACACTGAATGCGTGTTCAGATTGTGCATCCAAACAGACGATGCGTATCGGAGGAGGAAGGGAGGATTATGGGAAGTGGCGTTCAGCTGCGGGTTAGCTGTGTCGTCTGCTACTCCTAGTCAGGATGACAAAGCTGTGATATTAGGGAGTTCCCAGCCACGCTCCTTTTTGGATATGTAGGCTAGTCTATACTGACAGAGCCGTAGGGCAGATTTCATTCTGAAATACGCTTGAAAATGGGGTGTAGATGCTAGTTTTCGACGTTTTAATGTTCTTTGCGAAGGTAGCGGGACACCGGAAACAGCAGTAGTTGAGGACAGGGTGTCGATCCGAAACGTTTTTCGTTCCGGTTCTATCATAAACGCTCCGGTACCGGTTCTGCTCCGGAGCAAAAAAATAACGGTTCATACCGGTTGTAACCGGTTCCGCTGGTGGACATATTCTTTCTCAGAAAAAAAAATCAATGCTGCAAAATGTAAACCCGTTTATATGCATACATGGTATTTAATATTAATAGGCAGCTGTGAAATTGGTAGCTCCTGGCTCCTACAGGTGACTGTCTGTTCAAATAGGCATTCTCCTTTCTTGAAGCGCATGATACAGACGGACTTTGTTGTGATGTCATACGTAAAGTACTTTCTTGCTCGATTGGTGCGATCGCGTCCCATCCGAATGCCTGTTTCTGCTTCCTCGCCAGCAAGCATTACCGCACGAGTACGGCACAAATCGAGGAACACCTTCACTCACAAACGCGCTCGACGGCTCCATTTCCTTTTCTTCGTGTCCTGCCCACAAAAGAGGCGCCACTTCGCACGCGCTTGCCTCGCGGATACGTACATGTATTCAACTTCGCTGCTCTCAAACAAGGGATTACCGATAGAGAAGCCGTTTCGCAGCCCCCTTGGGTCGCACATTGATAGAGAGTCACAACCGGTCACATGTACATCTAAGTCTATGTGCGCGAACGATAAAATGTTACAAAGGGAGCCTAAGGGTCATACTCTACCGACGTACATTGCACCATAACCGTAACCCTCGTGATGTGTCCATGACATTACTTGAGAACACACGACGACTGTTTCATTCGCCTACTCGTAGTCCAAACCGGCGAAGTTTTTGCTTGGACCGAAAACCGTTAAATAAATTTTTCGGTTTCCCTCCCGAGCGAAAAAAAACGTATACGGTTTCGATTCCGTTCCGGTTCGCACCAAAATAGCGTTTTTTTTTTTCGGTTTTCGCTTCCGGTTTTCGATTCGCTCCGACACCCTGGTTGAGGAAGTGCACCTCTAACTTTCCAATATGACATGGCGTGGCGCCACCTCCGGTCTGGGCTCGATGCGCATCCATGTAAACGGTGTCGCATCATCTTCTTGCCTGTTTGAAGTCGATTCGATACGCTTGTGTCGTATTCATGCAAACGGGGCTAAGGCGTGGAACCTCCAATACTACACGCGAGAAACGTGTCGGTCGTCTGCGGCTTCTGTTTTTTTCTTCTTTCTTTCTATTTTTGTAAATTTGATTGCCAACCTATAACGCACCGCAGAGAGAAAATATTTTGCATGATAACTCCTGGTGTGCGGCTTGACAGAAGAGGCAGAATTTCGAACGACGTTAAAAATTCACCTCACTGCTAAAAGGAAATCTAGTCCGCGTCAACTACATACGCCTTGGAGATAAGGAGTCGAAATAACGAGCCAGGAGAAATACTCCAGCACCACCATGTGGCGTATAGTGTCGTGTGGCCTGTCTTAACAGCCAATACGGACGCTGAGTGAGCATAATGGGCTGAAGAGTGAGCGTGACCTCTCTGTGTCCAGCCATCCTATTTCCAGCACAAGAATATTTTGAGAGCTGACTGGCTCGATTTCTTTCCCTTCTCAAGTTGAGCACGACTCTAGGTTGCGGTTGTTGTAGGTGGGTACCTCTTCTCGAGCAGAATATGACCTGTGCTTCCACAACGGGGAGTCTTTGTTGCGTCTAGTGAGGAGAAAAACGAATATGCTCACCTTTGTGGCCTCTTCTCTCAGCATAGAAAGCAGCGACCTGCTCCCGCGAGTGGAGTAAAAAAAGTGACTCGGAATTTGTTCCACCACACACGTGATGCACTAATAATTCCCCAAATACGCCTACATTTCGAGGCGCTGCAAAAGAATGCACTTGCAATATTTCCTCACAACCCAACTAGTAAAAAGTCAACTGCGGGGACGTTAATATTACAATGACATAGGAGGTCAGCGTTTCTCGGGAGAGATATGCGAGGGAATAATTTCTTGGAGTATCGTCCTTGGTCAATAGGTGGAATCTGTAAGGGTAAAAGAAAACGGGAGAAAAAAACCCAAGTGTGTCAGCGAGTTTAACCTAGGTCATGAACCTGGGCTGCGCATTGTCGACAAAATGGCTGGGTATTCGTTGATCGTGAACTGAAATTTGTGGATTAGGTATGATTTACGCTGTTGTCTGCTGTGGTAGGAAGGGAAAATCGATTGCAAGATGAATCGGCTGGAGTATTAAAAGAATGGCCAGGTTCAGAAGAATTGGTTTGTTTTGTTATGTCCGATTTATTGTTATTAAAACAAATCTGAAAGTAGTTTCAGTTTGGTCAGTGCATTGTGCTTTACAGAGATTACATTGAATATAGTGCAAGGGCACATTCGTATTCCTTACTAAAAAAGGCACACCCGCGCTAAAACATTTAAAAAACGTAGAAATTCTCATTTCGGAACCGGTCTGCTTCCATTATCTGAATCAACTGTCAGGGCGGCTGAGCTGCATGTTTATCTTTAATGGCCAGTAACAATCCGAGATTACAATAACAACAACAACAACAGAGATTACATCCTAACAAAAAAAAATCTCTTTGCTTGAGTTGCAGTCGAAATCGTCATTAACTTTAACTCAAAATTTGTGCTGTGGTCAGTGCCTATGGTCTGCATCTGCGTCCCTTGCGAGGCTTGAGAGGGTATATTTATTGGAGTGTAATCTCTCCGAAGCACAATACATTTGCCAAACTGTAGCTACGTTTAGAATTCGTTTTAAAACCCATAAACGCGACATAATGAAGAAAGCAAATCTCCCCATCTTTGTGCACTGGAATGAACACCATTCCTTTAAAGTCATTTTGGTATTAGCTTTCCCTTCCCAGAACAGCAAACAGCAGCGTGAAATCATACCCAATCCACAAATTTCCGTCCACCTGTCAACCAGAACCCTGGGGTTTTGTCCACAGTGCGCAGCCGAGGTTCGTGACCTACAGGTTAAGCTCGTCGACTCGCTTCCGTTCTTTTATCTTAACAGATTCCTCCTGATGACTAGGGACAAAGCTCCTGGCATGACAAGCGCCCTACCGCGTGCACAATTCTTATATATCTCACTGGTGTTTATACAGGGTGTTTTTTGTTAGGCGATACAGATTTTTCTGATTCTTTTTCGATCTTTTTCGATACAGATTGACCCCACGACAAAGGATATCTTGACCCTCTGCAGCAGCCTATGTTATATTTCTTTATGTCCAAGGTATGCCGGTATAACTCATAGATCACTCTATTCCACATGACGACATCTCGGCCCTTTTTTGAGTTTTCTTGGGGGATGTCCAGCGGTTTTTCTTTCTGTTTTGCTGTGGGTCGCGGTTCGCGTCCTCCTCAAACTGTACAGGGAAACACGGAGGGCATGTACACTCTTAAAAATGAACTTCACCTCACAGCACGCTCCTAGCCAACCATAATCTCAAATGATATCGTTATCTGACCTGATTTGTTGAAAACGGGAGGCGTACGCCTTTTCTGTGACAATTATGAGCAGCGTAAGTGTCACAAAAAAGGCGTACGCCTTCCGTTTTCAACAAATCAGGGTAGATATTGATATCATTCGAGATGATGGTTGGCTAGGAGTGTGCTATGCGGTGAAGTTCATTTTTAAGAGTGATAGATCGTCTTATTACAGGGACAGCTGTTTTTGCAGGAAGATAGTTGTACGCAGGAACATAGTGCGCGAGCAAAAGTTGCGTCGCAAATACATCGAGGAAATTCCGATTTCAAGATGTTCACGTCACCAGACGTTCGCACGAGTAATACAGATGTCTGTTCCGCAAGGTGTGTTGCCTGAGAGCACGGAGTACATGCTCCGTGGATGCTCCGTGCTCCGGAGTTCTTACTCCGTGCATGACAGTAAGGGCTTCTGTAAGACAGCTTCTGATGCTTTTCGCGAGTATATGTTTTCACAGCAGTAGCTTTTTCTTCAAATTTCTTATGTCTAACGAGGCGAATCTCGTCTCTGAATCTCGTAAAGTCCCCAACCCTGTTACAAGCGCAGGCGTCGTCGGTGAATGTCCTGAAGGTCGAGTGCAATAGGGGTGGACGGGAAGGCCTTGAACAGAATGGTGAAACTAAAGAACGTTCATAATGAGAGAACTGGATGTTATAGGGCTGAAACAACGTAGAAAGCACAAATACATACAATGCCTCAAATTGCCTAAGAAATTAACGATGAAAGATGAAAGTCACTGAAAAGGCTAAACAGCTGCAAGACTGGAACCCACATCACTGTTAGCTTAGCTCAATCGGTAGAGCTTGAACCGCGGTAATCCAGAAGATGTATGGTTCGAGTCGTATAGCTGGCTAACCTTTTCAGTGACTTTCATCTTAGAGCGTTGAGAAGACACATACCATCCACACCTATTACACTCGACTTTCAGTGCATTGTGCTGCTTGGAATACCGCATTCGTTCGTAAACCCCTTGCTATAACGAACCCGAAGCGACTAAGCACGTCCATCTTATTATTGGGCAAGGGAAAGGTGTCTTCCGCAAGCGGACCAACCATTCTCCATGATAGTATTGTTTTCCTATCTTTGACTACACTGCTAAAACAGAACTTCACCGCATAGCACGCTCCTAGCCAACCATCACACCGAATGATATCATTCTGTGTCATGATTTGTTCAAAACAGGGGGAGGCGCCTATCTGGGACAAGATAATCTGCCCCAGATAGGCGCCTCCTCCCATTTTCGACAAATCAATGCACAGAATGATATCATTCGGAATGATGGTTGGCTATGAGCGTGCTGATGCGGTGAAGCTCTGCTTTACCAGTGTAGGGTTATCGCGTCTGATTCAAAGAGAGAGGTGGGCGTACGCCTTTTTGTGGCAATTTGGATACATGAAAGTTGTCACAAAAAGGCGTACGACTACCTCTCTCTTCAAATCAGAAGCGATAGCCCTATCATCCGTGGCAATGGTTGACGCACAGAGTGCTATGCGGTCAAGTTCTTTTTTTAGAGTGTGTTAAAGGCGCAGGCGGCGGCGTTCGCAAACACTCGTTCGTTTATATTGGATTCCCTCTTGGTTTCCTATTGGTTTCCCTTGCTACGTTGTAACGAACCCGAAGCGACGAAGCACATCCATCTTATTATTGGGCAAGGGAAAGGTGTCTTCCGCAAGCGGATCAACCACTCTCCATGATAGTATTGTTTTCCTATCTTTGACTAGGGGAGACCTGTTCTCGTCAAAGGTAGTCGCCCAGATTGCATACACCCCATCCTCAACGTCACCCTCAAGGTGGAGCGTCACGTTCTGCCCACGTTGCTAGAGGGGCTACCAAGAAAGCTCCTGTGTTCACGATGCGTCTTGCACTGCCACTGCTCACTAATGGAGGAAAGGTGTTAACATAAAGGTAGCCAAAGTTATGCTGTGGTTACTTTGTGCTGATTACATTATTCATTTCGAGTTTTTTTTTTTTCTTATGTCCTAAATTACCAAAAGGTACTCTTCGTGTTTTGCAAACATTGCAAGTTCTGCAATATTTACCTGGCTGAATTTGGGCTGTAGTATCTGATTGGCTAACGGACATAGTTTGTGGTATGACCAATAGGTATACACGAAAACGATTCCGTTTCCTTCAAGAGTGTTCAGGAACATGGGGAACGTCATTTTGACATCTGCTGTCCTGAAGCAAGTCTCATTCGTACAACATATTGGATGTCGTGACAACTCAAAGAGGAAGAGACGTATCTTAGACTCGAAGAAAAGGCATCGTCCCTTGATCCAGATTTATTTCGTCGTCTCTTCATCCAGATTATCATTTACCATCGTCATCCTCATCTTCATGCACATAGAGACACTGACCACTATCGTGAGACCGACTTCCATGGAGGAAGGAAAGAGAGGAGGAGTCCTATTGCTCTGAGAAGTGAAGCCGAGATTGGGGACAGTGACATCACCGCTCGTTTTCCGCTTTCGATTACACACATCTCTATGAGAGACCCCAACGCATAGTTTCGGAATACTTGGAAAGGTGCGGTCTAGCGCGTCAAAGTGCCCCCCAAAGTGTCGTATGCAAAGCGACCCTATTCAGGTAACGTGACCCCCTCGTGCCCCCAAAGAAGCTACTGCTCATGTCCCATCCTCACCTCACTTGCCCCACAATTCTCTTTTCTGAAGAAGAGCATTTTCTTATTCTTTCCTCCATGGCAACTTCAGTCAGCGAACACAGCACCACCACCGCTTAGTCAACGCCACACAGCTGCATGTAACCTAAGACCCTTCGTTCTGTGTTCTCAACATGAGTGTAACGAGCACGCACCACCCTTCTTTCAATGTCCTAGGTTTTTAATCTAAAGGTCGAAGGATCTCTTCTCAGATCCATCATCACAGACACAGAGGCCGTGCCGGACACGATGACGGTGTGCTGACCCTTGTGGTTACCCCGCATATCAGCGTTCGCTACGGACACTAATCTGATGTGGTGACACGAATGTGATAATCGTCTTTATAGCAGGAGACACATTCGGTGTTGATGCGTTGAGCGTTTTAGTGGATCTTAATCTAACGCATTGCGTGGGCTGTGACAAGATGAGTACAACGTCCGACGCAGCAAAGATGTGATTGGTGTAAGCGAAGGGTGGAGTCAACAGACTGAGGTACTTGCATTAAAAGTTGTCCAGCATATTACTATTATTCAACAACAATCGATGCGTTTTGGGAGAGTAAAATGACGTTCTTACCAGGATTCTACGGGCGCAACGAAAAGGAACGCCTAGTCCAAGGTGATCAATTACGCACGATGTAAATATACGAGACGTGAGTAGGAACAACATGGTCTAGTACATCATAGGACAGTCTCGATCCACATCGAGAAAACGCGAGACGGTGCGGTATGACTGTTTTCCATTATTTTAAATAGATAAGTCTGCTGGATAACTTCTTATGGAGCAATCTGTGCTGACTGACTACCCTCTTATGTTGTAAATCTAAAACCACTTGGATATTTCATCGATGATGATGATGATGATTATTATTATTATTATTATTATTACAGGGTGTATACCAAACTGCAGCCTTCAAATTCCATGACTTTTCCAGGTTTTCCCTGACTATTTCAAGCAAATTCCCTGAGAAAAACAAAAGGAAACTTGGTGTGCCTGCTCCTACGTTTTGATACAGATCCATCACAAAAACAGACCATTTATTGAGGCTTTCCTGCCTTTCTGCCTCAGAGCTTGTCGTGCTGGCGAAAAGCTAGTCGGGATAACGTTGCTGCGGCATTGCCGCTCAACCACCGGCATCATCCCGGCACTAATCCGCTGTTTTCCCTGACTTGAGCTTCTTTTTAGCCAAATTCCCTGACAATCCCCTGACTTTGCCAGTAACATCAAAATTCCCTGACAATTGGTGGTAGACACCCTGTATTACCCAATGAGTGTCCTAGACCCTATAAAGGTGGAGTCAGCCGACTGATGTTGTTTCATTAAAAGCTGTCCAGCATATTAGTAGTATTCATCGACGATGGATGTGTAAAATGATGTTCTTAGCGGGATCAGCACTTCTACGAGCCCTCGCAGGCACGTAATAAGCTGCTGCCACTGCAACAGAATTATTACAGCATCGTAAACTTTTGGAAATGTTTCGGAAACGTTGACATGGATACTAAGCGCGATGTAAATACACGGGGCATGGGTAAGAACAACATGGTCTAGTACAGCCTAGGACAGTCTCGATCCACATCGAGAAAACGCGAGGCGGTGTGGTATGACTGTTTTCCTTTTTTTTTTTTAATACGTATAAGTCTGCTGGATAACTTCTTATGGAACAATCTGTGCTGACTGACTTATGTTGTAGATCTAAAACCACCTGGATATTTAATCGATTATTATTATTATTACCCAATGAGGGTCGTAGATGAAAGATGAAAGTCACTGAAAAGGTTAGCCAGCTGCAGGAATCGAACCCACATCTTCTGGATTGCCGGTCCAGGGCTCTACCAATTGAGCTAAGCTAACACGCTTTCTCAGCGGCTTCCAATGGTGCGTCATCTGAAGGGAGAAGCGAGCCACTCTCTCTCACTCATCCTCCTTTCACTCTTACATTTTTGCTCACTCATACACACGTTAATACGACGGGATCGACGCAGGCGGAATTGTTGAACATGAAAGAACTGATGTTCTGAGAACTGATGAACTGAGAACATCAGTTCTTTCATGAGGGTCATAGAACCTAGAAAGGTGGAGCCAGTCGGTTGATGTTCTTTCACTAAAACCTATCCAGCATATTACTAATATTCATCGACGATGGATGTGTAAAATGATCTTCTTACCGGGATCAGCACTTCTACGTTTAAGAAATTCTTCCAGCACTGCAACAGAATTATTACAGCGTCGTAAACATTTGGACATGTTTCGGAAACGCTGACATGGATACTAAGCGCGATGTAAATGCACGGGACTTGAGTACACTCTTAAAAATGAACTTCACCACGTAGCACGCTCCTAGCCAACCATCATCCCGAATGACAACGTTCTCGCCCCTGATTTGTTGAAAACGGGAGGCGGAGCCTATTCTGTGCCGTGCATAATAGGTACAAAATAGGCTCCGCCTCCCGTTTTCAACAAATCAGGGGCGAGAGCGTTGTCATTCGTGATGATGGTTGGCTAGGAGCGTGCTGTGTGGTGAAGTTCATTTTTATTAGTGTAGGAACAGAATGTCTCTCGCTATTCTGGGCATGCGCAGAACCATCTATGCTATCCCTTACTTGCGCAAACAGGATAGCACACGACGTACTAAAACTCTGTATTGTTTCATTGGGAATGGCGATCGATGCCTGGAGGAGTCTCTTCAGCTTTCAAGCACAGACAGTTTTCGCGGGTTTGTTACAGTTTCTTATTCCATGTTCTCAACTTTAAATGTTGTATAATTCAACTTTTTTAATGACTGTTATAAGTGGAGGGTGAGTGCGGGTAAGCAAACTTGGATCCGCACTGTACCATCGCGTGTGTGACCCGCTCCCGCACGCGCAAGAATTTAATCCGGGTGACTCGCACCCGCAGTTCTGTCTGTATGTCCGCATACCCGCATTCGGCCCCACAGGGGGAAATGTTCCTCTTCCAGTTTACCGCTGTTTCTATTTTAAAACGAAGGAAATTCTGAGTGTTGGCTACGTGTGTCGGACGGCTTCAATCATATGCCAATGAAACTGCAATCCAACAGAGAGCCATATATGTCTGCATTAGTAACCGAACTCACCCGCCAGCACTTGCCTGCTGTTGTCTGGCACATGGATTTATACGGCCAACGATATGGCGCACTGCTGAGCTCGCGTGCGACAGAGAGGGATTACTTAGTTGGCGATGGAGTGCATTGCGGGTACACCCGCATTTTGCCCACTAGCCGCAGCTATCGCGAATATCGCAGTATCCGCAAATCGTGACGATGTGCGGGTAACTGCGGGTACCCGCAGGTATGCCTGCACCCGCGCTCAGCTCTAGTTATAATGTGCCCCAGAGTCGCTCGTGGACAACGGCTTAGGTAATACACAATATCCTGCTCGCAAGGACGGAAAACAGTGCAGACACAATGGGGCAAATGAAAAAAAAAAAAGACAAGAAGAAAACGAAAAATTCTAAGTATTGCACAATTGGAGGGCACCAAATGTGGGAACGAAATTTGCATTTTTCGCGGTTAATTCGAGAACAGAATAAGTGAATTCCATTGCAATACTTACCATAGCCAGGAGATGCTTCACGTGCCTTGAACTTTGAATTCTCTGCATGGAATATAGTCATCAGTATATATTGGACTTTGTGTTGGGAAGAGTATATACTACTCACGGCCACTCAAAACATAATCTGAAGAACTAAGTTACAGCTAAGGCTTCCGGGATCTTCAGATTGAGAAAAAAAAGAGGGAAAAAAAGAAAAAACGTACTCCTCTCTTTAGCGTCCAGCAGAGGTCAGCAAGAAAAGTCATATCCTGAGGTCTCGTTAATCGCCTTTATGGCGGCGAGTGCGTTACTCTCCCCCACGACAAACGATATCTTGACCCTTCGCAGCAGCCTACGTTATATTTATTTTTCTCCAAGGTATGCCGGTATAACTCATAGATCACTGTATTCCACATGACGACATCTCGGACCTTTTTCTTTGGGGATATCCTGCGGTTTTTCTTCCTGTTTTTCTGCGTATCGCTGTTCGCGTCCTCCTCAAACTGTACAGGGAAACCAGGGCATGTAGATCGTCTTATTAGAGGGACAGCTGTTTTTGCAACGCAGGAAGATAGTGCGCGAGCAAAAGTTGCGTCGCAAATACATCGAGGAAATTTCGATTTCAAGATGTTCACGTCACCAGACGTTCGCACGAGTAATACAGATGTCTGTTCCGCAAGGTGTGTTGCCTGAGAGCACGGAGTACATGCTCCGTACATGCTCCGTGCTCCGGAGTTCTTACTCCGTGCATGACAGTAAGGGCTTCTGTAAGACAGCTTCTGATGCATTTCGCGAGTATGCGTTTTCCCAGCAGTAGCTTTTTCTTCAAATTTCTTATGTCTAACGAGGCGAATCTCGTCTCTGAATCTCGTAAAGTCCCCAACCCTGTTACAAGCGCAGGCGTCGTCGGTGAATGTCCTGAAGGTCGAGTGCAATAGGGGAGGACGGGAAGGTACAGACTGGTGAAACTAAAGAAGGTTCATAATAAGAGAACTGAATGTTCTTGGGCTGAAACAACGTAGAAAGTACAAATACATACAAAGCCTCAAATTGCCTAAGAAATTAACGATGAAAGATGAAAGTCACTGAAAAGGCTAAACAGCTGCAAGACTGGAACCCACATCACTGTTCGCTTAGCTCAATCGGTAGAGCTTGAACCGCGGTAATCCAGAAGATGTGAGTTCGAGCCCTATAGCTGGCTAACCTTTTCAGTGACTTTCATCTTAGAGCGTTGAGAAGACACATACCATCCACACCTATTACACTTGACTTTCAGTGCATTGTGCTGCTTGGAATACCGCATTCGTTCGTAAACCCCTTGCTATAACGAACCCGAAGCGACTAAGCACGTCCATCTTATTATTGGGCAAGGGAAAGGTGTCTTCCGCAAGCGGACCAACCATTCTCCATGATAGTATTGTTTTCCTATCTTTGACTACACTGTTAAAACAGAACTTCACCGCATAGCACGCTCCTAGCCAACCATCACACCGAATGATATCATTCTGTGTCATGATTTGTTCAAAACAGGGGGAGGCGCCTATCTGGGACAAGATAATCTGCCCCAGATAGGCGCTTCCTCCCATTTTCGACAAATCAATGCACAGAATGATATCATTCGGAATGATGGATGGCTATGAGCGTGCTGATGCGGTGAAGCTCTGCTTTACCAGTGTAGGGTTATCGCGTCTGATTCAAAGAGAGAGGTGGGCGTACGCCTTTTTGTGGCAATTTGGATACATGAAAGTTGTCACAAAAAGGCGTACGACTACCTCTCTCTTCAAATCAGAAGCGATAACCCTATCATCCGTGGCAATGGTTGACGCACAGCTTGCTATGCGGTGAAGTTCTTTTTTTAGAGTGTGTTAAAAGCGCAGGCGGCGGCGTTCGCAAACACTCGTTCGTTTATATTGGATTCTCTTTTGGTTTCTTATTGGTTTCCCTTGCTAGGTTGTAACGAACCCGAAGCGACGAAGCACATCCATCTTATTATTGGGCAAGGGAAAGGTGTCTTCCGCAAGCGGACCAACCACTCTCCATGATAGTATTGTTTTCCTATCTTTGACTACACTCTTAAAAATGAACTTCACCGCATAGCACGTTCTTAGCCAACCGTCATCTCGAATGATATCGTTATCTGCCCTGATTTGTTGAAAACGGGAGGCGTACGCCTTTTTTGTGACACTTATGCTGTTCATAATTGTCACAGAAAAGGCGTACGCCTCCCGTTTTCAACAAATCAGGGCAGATAACGATATCATTTGAGATTATGGTTGGCTAGGAGCGTGCTGTGCAGTGAAGTTCATTTTTAAGAGTGTAGAGGAGACCTGTTCTCGTCAAAGGTAGTCGCCCAGATTGCATACACCCCATCCTCAACGTCACCCTCAAGGTGGAGCGTCACGCTCCGTCCACGTTGCTAGAGGGGCTTCCAAGCAAGCTCCTGTGTTCACGATGCGTCTTGCACTGCCACTGCTCACTAATGGCGGAAAAGTGTTATCATAAAGGTAGCCAAAGTTATGCTGTGGTTACTTTGTGCTGATTACATTATTCATTTCGAGTTTTTTTTTTTTTCTTATGTCCTAAATTACCAAAAGGTACTCTTCGTGTTTTGCAAACATTGCAAGTTCTGCAATATTTACCTGGCTGAATTTGGGCTGTAGTATCTGATTGGCTAACGGACATAGTTTGTGGTATGACCAATAGGTATACACGAAAACGATTCCGTTTCCTTCAAGAGTGTTCAGGAACATGGGGAACGTCATTTTGACATCTGCTGTCCTGAAGCAAGTCTCATTCGTACAACATATTGGATGTCGTGACAACTCAAAGAGGAAGAGACGTATCTTAGACTCGAAGAAAAGGCATCGTCCCTTGATCCAGATTTATTTCGTCGTCTCTTCATCCAGATATCATTTACCATCGTCATCCTCATCTTCATGCACATAGAGACACTGACCACTATCGTGAGACCGACTTCCATGGAGGAAGGAAAGAGAGGAGGAGTCCTATTGCTCTGAGAAGTGAAGCCGAGATTGGGGACAGTGACATCACCGCTCGTTTTCCGCTTTCGATTACACACATCTCTATGAGAGACCTCAACGCATAGTTTCGGAATACTTGGAAAGGTGCGGTCTAGCGCGTCAAAGTGCCCCCCAAAGTGTCGTATGCAAAGCGACCCTATTCAGGTAACGTGACCCCCTCGTGCCCCAAAGAAGCTACTGCTCATGTCCCATCCTCACCTCACTTGCCCCACAATTCTCTTTTCTGAAGAAGAGCATTTTCTTATTCTTTCCTCCATGGCAACTTCAGTCAGCGAACACAGCACCACCACCGCTTAGTCAACGCCACACAGCTGCATGTAACCTAAGACCCTTCGTTGTGTGTTCTCAACATGAGTGTAACGAGCACGCACCACCCTTCTTTCAATGTCCTAGGTTTTTAATCTAAAGGTCGAAGGATCTCTTCTCAGATCCATCATCACAGACACAGAGGCCGTGCCGGACACGATGACGGTGTGCTGACCCTTGTGGTTACCCCGCATATCAGCGTTCGCTACGGACACTAATCTGATGTGGTGACACGAATGTGATAATCGTCTTTATAGCAGGAGACACATTCGGTGCTGATGCGTTGAGCGTTTTAGTGGATCTTAATCTATCGCATTGCGTGGGCTGTGACAAGATGAGTACAACGTCCGACGCAGCAAAGATGTGATTGGTGTAAGCGAAGGGTGGAGTCAACAGACTGAGGTACTTGCATTAAAAGTTGTCCAGCATATTACTATTATTCAATAACAATCGATGAGTTTTGTGAGAGTAAAATGACGTTCTTACCAGGATTCTACGGACGCAAAAAAAAAAAAACACCCAGTCCAATGTGATCAATTACGCACGATGTAAATATACGAGACGTGAGTAGGAACAACATGGTCCAGTACATCTTATAGGACAGTCTCGATCCACATCGAGGAAACGTGAGACGGTGCCGTCTGACTGTTTCCCATTATTTTTAAATAGATAAGTCTGCTGGATAACTTCTTATGGAACAACCTGTGCTGACTGACTACCCTCTTATGTTACTACTAATATTCATCGACGATGGATGTGTAAAATGATATTCTTACCGGGATCAGCACTTCTACGACTCCACGGACCCACGTCTGGAGCTGCTGCTTCTGCAACAGAATTATTACAGCATCGTAAACATTTGCACATGTTTCGGAAACGTTGACATGGTTGCTACACTCGATGTAAACACAAGGAACGTGAGTAGGAAAACATGGTCTAGTAGAGCCTACACTCTTAAAAATGAACTTCACCGCATAGCACGCTCCTAGCCAACCATCATCTCAAATGATATCGTTACCTGCCCTGATTTGTTGAAAACGGGGGGCGTACGCCTTTCTGTGACACTTATGCTGTTCATAATTGTCACAAAAAAGGCGTACGCCCCCCGTTTTCAACAAATCAGAGCAGAGAACGATATCATTTGAGATGATGGTTGGCTAGGAGCGTGCTATGCGGTGAAGTTCATTTTTAAGAGTGTAGGACAGCCTAGATCCACATCGAGAAAACGCAAGATGATGCGGTATGACTGTTTTCCATTTTTTTAAATAGATAAGTCTGCTGGATAACTTCTTATGGAACAACCTGTGCTGACTGACTACCCTCTTATGTTGTAGGTCTAAAACCACTTGGATATTTCATCGATTATTATTATTATTATTATTGTTACCCAATGAGAGTCCTAGACCCTATAAAGGTGGAGTCAGCCGACTAATGATCTTTCATTAAAAGCTATCCAGCATATTACTAGTATTCATCGACGATGGATGTGTAAAATGATATTCTTACCGGGATCAGCACTTCTACGTCCCCTCCCAGGCCAGGCATCAGCTGCTGCCACTGCAATAGAATTATTACAGCATCGTAAACATTTGGAAATGTTTCGGTAACGTTGACATGGATACTCACATCCAATGACGACGAGTAACAGGAGAAGGACCTTCATGATTGGTTGATGCTCTTCACTGTGTCAGCTACAGCGCTGTATTGGAAAGATGGACAAGCAAGATATATTACCAGAATTTTAGAACACGCCTGGCCTGTGGGAAGTAGGTTGTTTACCCACCTTTCTGTCTTGTTACGACAAGACACAATTACAACTACGTACCGGGTGTCCCACCGAAATACCCCGGCTGGATAATTCGTGAACAGGTGGCGCCATCGAAGAAATTTCTTTTCGGTAGAGATCCTTGGGACATCGGCCATGAACTGAGCAGTGTGCGGCTCATTTGCATACACTCACTAATTAAATAAACGTGCTAACTTTTAACTCTTACTTCGCACGGTTACGGAACCTCTGTTTTACGCCTCGGGACCTCCAGCGAAAAATATTCCAAGAAAAACAAAGGCATCGAGACTTAGTGATTTTTCCGAGTAATTATTTGGTTTCGGTTTACATATTCCTTGCGCGGAGCTGTACACCAATGCTCTCTTTGGATCAGCTGTGCGGATGTCAATTTCGTGTTCATCCGCCTTGTTCACGCACGGGGGCGATGGAAGATTATAGGAACAGCTGCAACAGACGCTTTGGTATTCGTTCTCAAACCGACTGATAAACAACGCTGGCGGTTCTGTCGTTCCGTAGGTGAGATAGCGTGCTCTTATCATGGATGATGGCGAATGCGCCGCGAGTGCTGTGAACTAGTGTGGTACACTCTTAAGAATTAGTTACACCACATAGCAGGCTCCTAGCCAACCATCATCCCGAATGACAACGGTCTCTCCCTTGATTTGAGGAAAATGGGAGGCGTACGCTTTCTTTTTCTTTTTTCTTTTTTTGTATCAATTATGCCGAACATAAGGACAAAAAGGCTCCGGATCCAGTTTTCAACAAATCGAGCGAGAACGTTGTCATTCGGGATGATGGTTGGCTAGGAGCCTGCTATGTGGTGTAGCTAATTCTTAAGAGTGTACCCCACTAGTTGACAGCGCTCGCAGGCCCATTCGCCATCATCCATGATAACAGCACGCTATCTCACCTACGGAACGACAGAACCGCCAAGGCAGTCGCTTTGAGAACGGATACCTCTTGCGGCTGTTCCTATAATCTTCCATCGCCCCCGTGTGTGAACCATGCGGATGAACACAGCTCCGCGCAAGAAATATGGAAACCGAAAGCAATTAATTACTCGAAAAAATCACTTTTTTTTTTCCTTTGAATATTTTTCGCTGGAGGTCCCGATGCGTAGAGCAGAGGTTTCGTAAGCGCACGAAGTAAGAGTTAAAAGTTAGCATGTTTATTTAATTAGTGAGTGTATGCAAATGAGCCGCACACTACTCAGTTCATGGCCGATGTCCCAAAGATCTCTACCAAAAAGAAATTTCTTCGATGGCGCCACCTGTTCACGAATTATCCAGCCGGGGGATTTCGGTGGGACAACCGGTATACCGAAGACAACAAGACGTGATTTCAGCAACACTGAGAGAACATGCTTTTTTTTTTTAGGTTTCTTCGCTGATTTAGGAGGCAAAGGCTAGAGAGAAGGTATTCATATATTTATTTATACTTGTAACGCCTGGATCAGTTCTAAAGACTAGGTCAGTATAGAAAAACGTATTGTACTAAAATTGTGAACTTGTGTGGAATGAAACTTGTGTTATTGGTAGACTGCAACAAGCAAAAAGGAAACGTCAGATGCGGGAAGCTTTAGTCATTTTTTAGCCGTCAGGGTATTGCGTCAGTGAGGCGCCCTTGAAGCTGCCCTTGGTCAGCTTGGCGTCACTTGCCCTTTTTCCCATGGTCTGTACTTGCATAACAATTTATGTGGTCTTTTGAGTAAAAGTCATTTGCTGACTCGAGCCGCTTCGTGTTTGTCTTTTGTCCCTCCATGTAAGCCCAAGCGCAGGTCCATTAAAGGTCAGATATGCCGATTTTGAAGTGCCGCCGAACTGAGCGATACTCGCGCTGTGTGTTCATTACCGAACACTGAATATGTGTGCGAAGTATCTTGCTCCAACTGTTCGTAGTTTTTTAGAAAACAGTTTTTTTAGTTCCCACGCCCGGCCGACAGACCGTCGGCAAACCCTGCGCACGGGCGCACCGACGTCACTGCTCTCGGTTTATCTGTCTTTGGCTTGGCATGGACTCTTGGCTTGGCTGCTTGGCTTCTTTCGTTTCCTCCTCTGTGCACCGTACATAAGCGAACAGCTGTTATGTTGTTGCTAAGCCGGAAACAAAGCATGTGAATGTTTTTTTTTTTTTTTTTTTTGGCACAGCGTCGTTTGGAAAGTGCACTTCCTTGTTCTGACCTTGCCTTTTATGGGCTGGAGCGATATGATTCGTGAATATGCCACGGCGAAGTTGTCGAAGATGCGACGGTGCTACGCTGTTAGAACAATTCATCGGAGCATTCAAGTGTTACCTATTATAAGCTGCCAAAACACCAAGCAGTGCGAAGCTCTTGGCTGACAGTGGTGCCTGCTAATTTCCACTGCAAGGATTTCGTCCACGAATGTTATCATAGGTTACGCGCGACTCCAGAGGCAATTTGGAATCTCGGCACGAAATCGTCTGATGAAAATCTGAGGTGCCCGACGCATAACATTTTGAACGTGCCACGGAGGATCAAGGCAAAAAACGAGAGCAAAAAAAGGTAAGTCGAGGTTCAGATATAAAAAATAGCAAGCTTAATGAATCGATTGTGCAGCTGTCCTACTGCGCTTACTCTGATATAACCACGATTAACAACACAATAGTGCTATTGATAATCTAACTTCTGAATTATCACAGGTACACGCTGAAGGCGGAAATGAAGCATGATCTGGCTTGCATCTGGTCATGAAGAAATTGCTGACACGTTAGTTGCAGTACACCTCCACCAACAGGTATGACAATGTGATGTTATAATTTGAGTATTCATCTATGTTCAACTTTTCATGTGCACTCGCATGCAGACATCTTGACACCACTTTTAAATCTGCCCTCAAAGTTACAACCTGTGCTTTCAGGGTGGAAAACAAAGGTCGCCATTCCGATTAGCTGCTATCTCCCAGTTCAAGCACTTTTGTGTTTGGACACTGGTTCCTGTGGATGGCGTGTTACAAGCTTCACTGTCTGATATAGAAGGTACGTTACATTAGTTCAGTTAATTTGTCTTTTGCACATATTTTTGTTACTGTTAGCTGGATTACTGTTGGACATACAATCCTTTGACACACCAAAGCTGATGTCGCCTCTGATAACGTTTTTGGATTTTCAGTGTCATCAACGTCCATTGAAGAAGGTGCCTTTACTATCTGTGAATCTTTAACTGAAGAATAGCCCAGAATTCATGTTAACATTGTCTACTCTTATTAATTCACTGTTTTCTGAGAGCTAAGAAAAATGGAAACTATTTATTTGTCACAACTTCACACTGGATACTGGTGTGGTACTGGCTTGACATGTAAGCTAAAATACTTGGATTCTACAATAATTGTGTTCAACTTGGTGCATTACCGTGGGCAATGCCACATTCACTACATTTTTAGTGGGTCCGGTGCACAAATACTGTGTGCATACTGCATACATACATACTGTTCGATAGGCAAAAATACCTGAGCAGTGCTGTGTAGTCTTTTTACCCAAAGTCCATACTCTTACTGCAAAGTCACAGTACGTAGAACAGCAATGTGCAGGTATGCTGCGATAGAGATTCACAACAGAAAGAAGACTGTTGAGAGCATCTAAATTTTAATGAGACGAGACTTTCGTGCACAAGGCTGCTCTTGTTAATGTCTAACATGAAGTTACAAAATCCCCGAATATATAGAACATGTTGTAATGTAGACAGCAAGGGTTGGTACACACATAAAGATAATTATATAATCATATATAATAAAATAAAAAGGGGGTACAACTCCCCCCTCAACTCAACTCGACAACTCAATAACCCTACTTATTCTCTACCTTACAACATGTCATATATTCTGGAATTTTGTAACTTGATGTTAGACATCAAGAAGTACAGCCCTCTGTGCAAAAGTATTCTTTCTGTTGTGCACAACATTATACAGTAAATGCGACTATCCATTTCTTGTCATTAAATGCTTTTCGCTTTCTTTCTTTCTTTTTTTCTGCAGTGATGAGCATCCATAAGGACACATGCCAGAAAGGGAGTCTCTTTGGGATGACAAACCCTCATCACCTCATGAGGATACAATGGTTGACGAATGGTTCTCGAGCACATCGAAACTTCCAACGAATAATTCATGAAAAAGCCAGACACTGCTAGCACCAGGAATTGAACGTGGACCGTCTTGCTACCAGTCAGAGATGTTCAGTGGCGTAGCCACGGGGGGGCTAGGGGGGGCTCGAGCCCCCCCCCTACCTGCCACGGACCGGCCCACACAAATCGTGCAAATCCGAGAACTTAATATATGGGGGGGGGGACCAGTGTGACCATCGCAAAAGTTCTTGCAGTTCATGGTGTCTATCTATGAAGCACTCTTGAATGGTTTTCAAAGTACGAGCTTTTCAAAATACTTCCAATCTCGTGACACCACTTCATTGGTCATGACAGCCTATACATGTAATCGTACTGTGAACGTCTAAATCAACTATTTTCGTTCCCTTTTTTAATCCTCAGTTTGCAGTGTGCACAAGTATGTGTGTGTTGTCGACACAGGATCAGCGGTGGGGGGGGGGCGAGTTTTCGTATCGAGCCCCCCCTACCTTTGAGGTCTGGCTACGCCACTGGAGATGTTACATTTCCGGCGCTCATTGACTTTTGGTGAATTACTTGTTGACTTTGTCCCAAGGTGGAGCTCGCTACAGCTCATTTGCTATCTGTTAATGTTGTGGCGTGTGTTGCGTTTTTCTCTTTGTGTGTTCCAGACTCAGAACGGTTAATTTGGATCAGGTCAGGTACGTTTCATTTAGACATGGCAAACAAAGTGGTGTTTCTCAACACAACTTAGCAGTGGTCTTCATGCAATACTGCTACGGCCATTAAGCGTGAATAGAAACCTGCACATTATCCATGATGTAAAACCCCAAGACTAGGGAACACGAAGGGACAGACACAAACATGTCCCTTTGTGTTCCCTAGTCTCCGGGTTTTACATATGCATCATCTTCACCAGCTCGCTTGCTTGCAGCCATTTTTTCTGCACATTATGTTCACTCTACTTTTATCGTGTGCTATATAATCTTGTTCAAGTTCCGTCAAACAACCTGTAATGCTATAAAAAAATCCAGTACACTGTTTGTGTGGGTTGAATGGTAGCGCATGAATGCAGGAAGGAAACTGTCATGTTATGGGAAGTGTTTACGTATTGTACATTTAACTACTAATTTTATTGGTTAGCTTTCGCTGGCGTATCATGTCAAGCCATGTTATATTAATTTGGAACATGTTCGTCTTAGTAGCCAGAGCAGCTGATACACAGAGAGAACATAGCCCGTGTGTGTGTGTCTTTTCCACCGCAGCCCTTCGGGTTCTTCCCTGATGGCTACACATGTCAGGGATAGGTTTCAGAACCGGTAGTTCCCGCCGAGTGTGAATTGCTTTTCAGGGGATCATCACGCTGGCAGATGAAACATATGGTTTAAATTATTTGCAGGACAGGAATTGCGCAGCTTGACACAAATACTACTACTACGACGTAAGAGTGGTTTCAAATCTAGCGTTTTTGTGTTCCTGACATTATCGCACAAGATGTAGTATCCACTATGATCCTTTATGGGGGGGGGGGGGGGGTATGTACAGTGCAATCAACAGATGCTATTTACAAATCTGTGTTTTCTACTGTGTTGAAATGGGGTAGTTTGTATCTGAGAGCCATAGTGAAACACAGGCCCTCGAGAAACATGGCAACACATTGCAGGGACTCCGGATGCTGCCTAAATTTCCAGAACACACAGCTCAAGGCAGCGGTTAAATAACAAGTGGTTAGAGAAATCCAAGATAGTTGCATCCGTAAGCAGTCCGCTGTTGGATTTGCTTCTGTCAGAGATACGTTATCTCAAAGGGAACGCACGGACGCACTCAGAATGATACTAGGGCTGCCTGTGAAATAGAATGAGGAGAGGGGAAGATATATAACCCTTTTTCTTGTATGTTATTCTAGTGGTTAAATTGTCATTTTCTTAGCAGCATATGTGTGTATATTCCAAAGTCTGCTAATAAATATATCAGTTTAGAGCTAGCAGTCGCATTGTAGATGTCTCATCCTGTCCTTGGTTGCTTGTGATTCACTATGGCCATGCTTGCTATTGCAAAAACAGAAAACAAAAAAAGACAATAGAAAAACACGGAAAGAGCGACCTAAAAGGCTGCCTGTTCTAGTGCTCACATGGAGGCAATGCAATGAGGTAACATGTTCCATTCATGAACTGTGCATAGTAGTACATATCACAACGGCAACCGATTATTCAGATTTTTCTTGAAGTACTTTGTTTTTTTTTTAGCTTTGTTTGCACAGTCTATTATTGGAGCTTTATGTGATTCTTCTCTTCAGATACTTTAAGATTGCTGATGCTGTGCAGTTTGTTAATTTTGAAACTGTACTGTGCTGAGGTACAGAAACAGAATTGTCATATCTGCATTTGAACACATAGGAATAATTTGTAAGTACTTTACTTGTTGACATTAATATTTGCACCAGGTCACAACATTGTTGATTTATGGAAAATGTAAATAAATGTATTTATTTGCTTGCCAAACAATGCACAAATGTCTTCTTTTCTAGTGAGATATTCCCTGTTCACCAGACATAAATGTCGAAAAGTTAAAGGGGCACAATGATGGTAGAGTCTAGCGTTGCTTTTTGCCACTTCACATATATGCACTGTTATTCGTGTGCACATGTAGGAATAGGAAGGTAGAGGATGCGCATAAAAAATTTCGTATGCAGCCACACATATGGTTCAGAAGATTCATTAGATGATGTCCAAGCATATATAATTGTGCTTCATGTGTAATGGGTATGCTAACGGATTGCTTCCATGAAGCCTTTTTATTTTTTTTTATAAATTTTTTTATAAATGTTATTTTTTATTTTATATAAACTTCATATTAATATGAAGTTTATATAAAATAAAAAATAACATTTATAAAAATATAAGTATACAATATGTAATTACATATTGTATACTTATATTTTTATAAATTTTATAAACTAAAAACTCAAGTTACACGGCCCCTGTAAGAGTGCCCTTTGCAAATGGTTTGGTAACGTGTCTCGAACTGTAAAGGTAAGAGGCAATCGAGAATGCTGCAGACAAGGTTGCAACTTACATATTGCTTATCACGTCCTACATACAAAGTGATTTGTACAATAATTCCTGAGCACGGAATTAATCCCGAGGCTGGCCAGTGATGTCACCCAGGACGACAAGTCACATAATTGCCTTTAACACTTTTACACCCCATGGGCTGAGTTGTGAATTGAAAGAGCACTCTACAGGAGGATAAGGTGCACCTGATTTCTAGGATCTATGCTATGCCCTAACTCTTCAGACACCACATTTCTAAGTGGCAATATGTGCTCTGGTACTTCTTTTGCGTCTGCATAGTGTGCAACCACATGGCTACTGGAGCTTTCGTGTGCATGTGTTTGTGCGACGGTGTTCATTACAAACAATATCGAGATGTTAGACATAAAATGCAGTAGTTTGTAGCGTACCACACAACGCAGCGTGACATGGGAGTGTGTGATTCAAAGAAAGCTTCTGGAAAATGCACAGAATCCCACAAAAAGTTTAAAATGTGATTTGTATTTCGTTTTACGTCTTTCGTCGTTACATACCATCGTCGACGCTGTTGCACATTGATAAATCGTACGTAAAACTTGTCCCATAGCAGTATGCGGTTTCTCAAATACATAGCACAAAAACGCTGTCGGCATTTTCTTGCTGACACGGCTGTCGAAACGTCAGTCTCTACAATGGGCAAGTGCTGTAAAGGGGCAAACGCAGACGCGACTTGATACAAATTGTACGTGCTCACAAAACACAAATGACGAATTCCAGTCACAACATCGCACAGAGGTTGGTTCGCGAATGAGTTCGCAGCTGCTGCACTGTTTACTCATCGCGGAACGGTGGAACCCGGCTGTCCGCCATCTTCAAGCACAGACACGTGAAGCCGCGAGAAGCCGTAGCTGAAATCCACTGACAAGTACGAAGGCGCGTACACGTTACAATGCCCGTTCGGGTGCATCTACGTCATAAAAATGGCTGCGCCCATGTGTGTTTCGGAATGAATTACCTATTTTTTTGACATGGTACTGTACCGAACTGAGAGAATGAAGGTGTATTTTGGGGAGAGCTGGATGTGGGCTTTCAGAATATCACAACCGTTTCGACTTTTTGGGATATCGGCATAGCTGACCTTTAAATCTGAAAGTTCCTCTGGGGCTCCGAAACAACCCAGCGTTTTGCAATTAGAGCTCTACGATTCCTGACGGACTGGGTTTCTCTTGTTTGACTGCTACTCTTTCACTATAGCACCACCAGCAACCCTCATGTGTTTCACCAGCCACCACCCCTACAAATGAATGGGCTAGTCCTCATAACTGTGTCATAAACTGCAGACAGGGAAGTACCCGGCTTCGAACCCCGGCTGTGCTGTCTGGGCTTTCCCTCAGACTCTTTCAGACATCTTAGGAAGTCGGTCCAGGACGTTGTCCACCTCTGTGACAACGGCGACCCCTTTCAACACCTCCTCATAGCTGCGACCAACCTCAATCTTGGCGTATTTTGGCCAAACATATCTCCCGAAATCTCAACATCATCTTAAGTCCCTTTCGTCTACCAGCCTGCCTCTATCTATGCCGTTTTATCAGTCGCACTTTGAAGATTGTCAGAAACATGCGTATTGCTTATGACCTTCACATCCGTCACATGTGCACATCTGAGAAGCGTCGTTGGTTTACGAATGTTCGATGCCCGAACCCGATTAATTTCTAGGTTTCCGGCCCCGACCAATTTGTAGCCTACCCAGTCCGACCCAGTGAAGCGGACTGTAAAAGTTGACCGTGGCTCGCAAAAAGTGGGGTTAGACAGGTTCGAGCTGAATCTAGGCCCGGCGATGTGCATGCCCGGCCCGCAAAGAGAAAGCGGGCCGGACGAAAGCCCGTGCAGTGCTCCAGGGTGGCCTGCTTAGACCAAGCTCTTCTGTGCCCTGCATGCCAGCATGACCAATCAGATACGGAGCACCTCCCGTTCTTCGAGGGTGCTGCTTTTAACTTTATCCACTCCATCCATGTCCAAAAGTCCCGTTCAACATGGCTTGTAATAACTAGCAAATGAGCTGGTCAGTCGCCACTGACCCGCACAACCAGGCATGCACAATGCTTTGTGGGAGCTCTTCATTTTTCTTCTGCGTCATACTTAACAAATTGCCGGCACTGAGCGCCGTAACTTATACACTGCGAGCAAAATAGGAACATGCTTCACCGCAGAGGCCGCGCTTCACTATCAGACACGAACAGATCATCAGCACCATACGCGGAGATTTGCCTAAAAAAATCACCTGTTTCAGCAAGCCCAGTAAACGCTCTTAACACAGTTCAATATTGCGGCTAATTCTGTCCACTGCTTTTGCCTGTCTAATAATGTGTAGGACGGCAACAATATGCCCACGAATAAATTGCGGTGGTCGATCATGAACTGCAGATTGATTTCATATTGGTTGTGCATGCGTTTGGCGAAAACTGCATTATGCTCAATGAACGGAAGTCATCCCCATATCATCGTCATCATGTATCTCTCTCTGTCTCTCTCTCTCTCTGGTGTAAAGCGTGACACTTTTGCTCCATGGTTAACGCTCGAATTTGTCGTCTCCTTTTAATACCATCGGCTTTCCACGTGATTCTCCTCCTGCTGCGTAATTGGCTGAGAGCGCGGCGTCTCGTTCCCGGACGTTTCAACTCTGCATCCAAGTCAAACAACAGCCAACCATCGGAAACGCGCCATCGCAAAGGAAAAAAAAAAAAGCTTCAGTTGTCGCGCATGCCACGCGAATGTACGAGGAGTGTTCAAGTCAAACCGGGACTTTCTGTCTCCCTGAGTGTACAAATGGCTCGCGCTACTTCTTTTTCGTCATTTTCACACGCGACAGGCCCCACCACGTGGTGGTCCAAAGTTTGTGCAAAACAGAAGACACGTGCTGGACAAGATGGCCGACAACGAGGTGAGCGCGCACATCGAACAGCGAATTGTCATTAAGTTTCTCGTGAATGAAGGCGTAAAGTCATCTTAAATTCATAGAAGACATCAGGCTCAGTACGGCCATCTCTTACGTCGGGCAACCAGGTTGCGACTTGCGAGATAGTTAGGTGTGCTACTTAAGGTACTCATCGCCAGTCAAAAATTGTTTTCTTTACGTCAAACCCCAGAGCGCGTTATCCTATCCAACGATACATGATAACCCATTGCAGTTATGCTCCTACATTTGACCCATATCTGCAAGGCATTACGCGCAATTTGAAAAAGTATCCCGGCATTTTCTTAGTTGAACGAAATTACTCCCCGTAGCACCAGCAGGGAGAGCGCTAATTTTTTAGATAATAGCCATATCCATATAGCCAAATCGATGGCCAACTAACACTGGACATGTAGACAAGGAGCAGAATGGGACTTACTACTTCCAGAAGACAGCACAAGTTTCGCAGACGACCGTTGTTTCTGTTAGGCCAGGCTGTCGTTTATAAACCCCCGATACATCCTGGAGGAAGTCTACGTAGGCTGAGCTGATTGGTTAGAGAGAAACAGCTCCTACGATATCCGTATACTGATACGCTTGTGAACACTACGCCGGTTTATGTAACATCGGCAGAAGCCTCGGATGGATGGATATACCAAACAAAATGTGGACATCAGCTTCAGAATGCCACACCTAATGCGTTTTATTGGCTAATGGTACACATTTTTCAGAACTCGCGTAAAGAACACAGACCGTTATCTCCGGTATACCAAATATACTCCAAGTCGTAGGTCATTTTAGAAAACACATTCCTATACTTCCCGCTCATGTTGCTGAACACTCTGAACACAGAACTTGAACGCATAGCACGCTCTGCACCAACCTTTGCCACGAATGATAGGGTTTTCGCTTATGATTCGGGGAGAGAGGGAAGCGTACGCCTTTTTGTGTCAATTATCGTGCGTTTCAAATTGCCACAAAAAGGCGTACGCCCCCTTCTCTCTCTTCGAATCAAAAGCGACAAACCCTCGTGGCAGGTATTCGAGCTGTGCGTGCTATGCGGTGATGTTCAGTTTTCAGAGTGAAGACTCTGAAGATCGATGCTCGGTCATGAGCCAGAAAAATACTTCGGAGGGGTTCTGTGGGGACTTTTTGTGGGGGGAGGATTTCCCCTCGGTTACCCCCTCCCAAAAGTATACCAAATGTACCATTTCTGGGGGAGGGGGGACACCCATGGACAAGGAAGTTGCCACCGGTCACTCGCCCATGCGCCAGCGCTGTTACAATAACACTGTGCTTTCTATATTTTACGACTATCGTTTTCTAGAATTTGGGTAGTCGCTGCTGTGTTTTGCAGAGGGAAGGAATTGAGAAAAGAAAAGTATCCAGGCGCAAAGAGAATTGACCACTTTTGTGACAGAAAACCCTGCGAAAACAAAAAGAGGTCTTGTCTACTGTCTATACAATTTCTATAGAAGGTGCCGATAAAACGTGTATAGAGATCCTAACTGCTCGCTAAAGAATTTTGAATTGACATTCTATACATAATTGGCCGGCCACATCCTACAGAAAGTCTATTCAACCAGTAAACAGACATTCTATACAAAATGTGAAGATTTACTTTAGACACTGTATATGTGCTTGACAGTAAGCGTGTGTTCAAAGTAGCAAAAAAATACCTGAGAATCAGTTCTCGCCCGATGGAATATCCGCCAGAGCCAATGAACTACAGGTTTTCAGTTGAAACCAGCATTCTTCCTCCTACCATTTCTTCTTTTAACCTCTGCCACCACACATTTCATTTTCTCATGCAGCGTTTCTTTTTGTTGGTTTCCTGGACTCCCAGTAAAGGAAAATACGCTTTAAAAGGCAAATGGGCCATTCCACGCTAAGTGATCCAGAGGTGCCGCTCGAACCCCCCTAAAATTTTATGTGAATTTTTTGGTGGTTCCTTATGACTCCGAAAGCAACAGAACATTGGTCTTTTCTAACGAAATTGAAATTTATAGGGTGCAAAGCCCCTCAAAGATGCAGTGCTTGGCGAAAACCTATGTCGTTCTAAGCAAGCATTACGACCCAGGTAAGGCACGAACCATGTTAAAAAGCGTCTTATTTGATAGGGGAGCGTTCATTTTACCGTGTGAACCAATTTTCACCACCGCATTCGACGGGCTCCACGCTTGCGGCGTGCACGAAATTTGCAGAGTTTGTGCAAGATTACCATTTTTTTTTTTTGTAATATAACGTTCTGGAATTTCTTCTTCAAAATTTTTTGTCATATAGCCCTGGTATTGTACTTTCAACACACAAAAAAAATTCAACC
The DNA here is from genome assembly GCF_037126465.1 of Ornithodoros turicata. NCBI lineage: Eukaryota > Metazoa > Arthropoda > Arachnida > Ixodida > Argasidae > Ornithodoros > Ornithodoros turicata. The sequence continues at coordinate 372,600 of NW_026999374.1, read as the reverse complement.
CCGCCGGTGCAATGTAAGCCGCATTAAAAAATCGGGAAGTTGTAAAAATTCGACAAAATGCACATTTTTTACCGAAAAATTCCGTGTGAGGAGGTCGGGATAGAAGCGTGAAGAAGGTGTCTTTCGATGCACCGTCTTCCGAGCAAGACGTAGCAAAAAAAAAATCTCAGAGGTACTTTTTATTAAACTGAAATAATATTTTTTAATTGAAGGTAACTTGGGAAACGTGTATGCGCACTGCGGCGCATGCGCACTGCGGCGCGGTATGCGCACTGCGGCGCATCGTACCGAATGAGCAACTGAGCGGGTCACTCACAAAACACTAGACTCTTAAAAATGAACTTCACCGCATAGCACGCTCTGCACCAACAATTGCCATGAATGATATCGTTATCTCTCCTGATTTGATGAAAACGGGAGGCGTACGCCTTTTCTGTGACAATTATGAACAGCATAAGCATAAAAAAGGCGTACGCCTCCCGTTTTCAACAAATCGGGGCAGATAGCGATATCATTCGAGATTATGGTTGGCTAGGAGCTTGCTATGCCGTGAAGTTCATTTTTAAGAGTGTAGACGGAAAGAAACCACTAGGCAGTCGCATTATTGAAGAGCAAATAACGGTTGAAAACACGTGTTTGCCTCCTTAGAGACCCGATGGTTGTGCAGTGAGCGCTCATCAAGCTGGCCATCTTGCGCAACTTTTACCCAGATCGCGGTGCTGGTCAGTGAGAGATAAGGAAAGACACGCACTCCAAAAACAAAACTTGACCGCATAGCACGCTGTGCTCGAACCACTGCCAAGAATGATAGGGTTATCGCTTCTGATTCAAAGGGAGAGGGGGCGTATGCCTTTTTGTTGCAATTTTCATATATCCAAATTGCCACAAAAAGGAGTACGCCCACCTCTTTCTTCGAATCAGAAGCGATAACCATACTATTCGCGGCAATGGTTGGCGCACAGCGTGCAATGCGGTGAAGTTCTGTTTTTAGAGTGTGGAGATAGGTGTCCATTCAGGCTACATGGTACCATATGGTTGATATTTGGCCGTGTGGAATCCGACATCGGTCAGTCGAGTCGGTGACATGACTGGGTAATCACGACATGAACAGGGATCAAGTATATACTGCCTGTACAGAACACAAGCGGAGAATGCTTTCACGAGCAAGTTCTTTGGATGTGCCATTGTTCTTTTCATTCCTTTTTTCTTTTTTTTACGTGTGTGTGTGTATTAACTCATTCCATTGCTCGGAAGAGAACCTCTTAGCTGTCCACTCCTCTTGCACGTATATAAAACTTACTTAGTAGCTGTGACGTACGATCTTTTCGCTTTGTGCGCCAACAGATGAGACGTATACGTCTGAGAGAAAAAAAATTTTCAGTGATGCACTCCTCTCCTAAAAATGAACTTCACCGCATAGCACGCTCCTAGCCAACCATCTCGACTGATACCGTTATCTGCTCTGATTTGTTGAAAACGGGAGGCGTACGCCTTTTCTGTGACACTTATGCTGTTCATAATTGTCACAGAAAAGGCGTACGCCTCCCGTTTTCAACAAATCAGGGCAAATAACGATATCATTCGAGATGATGGTTGGCTAGGAGCGTGCTATGCGGTGAAGTTCATTTTTAAGAGTGTGGGTGATACCACTTTTGATATCGGATACGCTATTTCCGGGCATTTCTGTTGTGTACAAAGCTATGATACTGGGTTATTCAGGTCAAGTATAACGTTTCTTTGATAGTCATCTTTCATACGGGCTCTTTCAGAGAAACATGGGCGAGCGCACGAATACACTTATACTGCTTCCCGTGTGAGGTATAAGTGTGTGAGCCTGACCTTAAAAATGAATTCAGGGAGATCTGGAATTTTTCGCCTTGTTCCTTGGAGCTTGATCACCGCCATGAAAGAACTGTAACAAGGGTTACAGTTAGCGTTTTTTTTTCTTTTTTTTTTGTGAGTTGAACTGCAAATGTCAAGATATAAGCCAAGGAACAAGTCGAAAAGTCCCAGATCTCCCTGAAGTCATTTTTATGGTCATGCTTATACACTAAAGTGTCTTCACATGGCAAGCAGTATAAATGTGCATGACCTCGTACGCTCACGCACGTTTCTCTGAAATAACCATCCCTCGTATGAAAGATGAGTATGAAAGAAACGTTAGACCTGATCTGAATAACGCAATGCATGTATCATAGCTTTGTACACAACAGAAATGTTCCGAAGTAGCTTATCCGGTATCAAAAATGATAGCACTAGTGACTGGCAATTTATTTTTTTTCTTATAGGTACATCTCAACTGTTGGCGCACAAAGCGAAAAGATCGTGGATTGGATTGGATTCGAAAAGATCCTACATCACAGCTACGAAGTAAGTTTTAAATGATGATGATGTTGGGGCAGCATTTTCCCGAAAGAAGTTGTCGGAGGGTCTTCGCGATATTTCTCCGGAACAAGAAGGGGGGGAGGACAACAAGGAAAAAAGAGAAGAAAACTGCGAAAGGCCGAAAATACAGAAGAAAGTATTTTGAAGACAGTGTAGAGGAGGTGGTGTTCCTCTACACGCGTCCTGACCGGCGAAGACGGAATGTCCCAGCGTGCAGATGATCGTGGCCTCACACAAGGACGGTGCCGGTAGAACTGTTGTGCCAGCGCCGTAGGGCGTGGCAGCAGAGGCACGTCGTCATCGTCGTCACCGGGCCGCCACAACAGAATGATTCCAGTAAGATACTAAATACCGATAAAAGTACATAAAATACGGTACCTCAAAATACAATACTTCTACAAGACTGCTTGAGTCCGACCAACCGAAATAATCGGGGTTATAAAAAATGCGAGGACTCATACATTTAGTGGCTATATACCTGTTGCGTATTCTCAAAGACCTGTTAAAAGTAACGACACTATTCTTTCTCACCTCAGAACATTGTCCGATGTTCCGAAATTAAAATCTAATGTCGAGGGAAGTGGACGTCGATAAACTGTTCCAACAGAGAATGACCTTTTGTTCAAAATATACTGAGGTACTTTCTTCAACATTATCTTACCGTTTCGTTGGATTTTCTACGCTTAGAATCTCGTCGTTGGTTGTTGATGCATTTTAGTTCTAATTTCTAATCCACTGCCCCGCCGTCTGCAGGACATAAATGTAACGAGGTTATTTCTCAAGAAGGCTGCGCGTTCGCCTCAACACAAGGCTCAGAATGCATGGTTAACTCGTGTCAATGATTTCTTCATTAATAATAACGCGTAAATATTGTTACTTTCTCTCGAACGCATTCAATTGAAGTATTTCGATCACGTTTAGCGATCCTTCATTACATTTATTTTCGATTGAAGATTTGTTCGCTTTATGAGCATGTAGTGCAACGCGCAGACTAGGCAAACGCATCCGGGAAGTCCTCGCCAACGGTGAATGTTATTGAAAGATTAACGACATCGATTTCCTTTCGAAGGGCTTCGGAAACAATTTGTGCCGCTGCATCTGTTTCCTACGAGACTCACTATTAGAGCTCTGATTCCTAGGCAAATGCCTTTGTGGTTCTAATAGTGCCTTCTCAATACTGGAGCACCAATTGGATGCTGGGGAACCTGCCATATCGTTTTCATATAGTGGCTTTAAATGCCGGCGTTAGTGCCTATTTTCGCGTAGGTATGAGCAGAATAAGAGTAACAGATGTGGCATACGCAGCTTCCGTGTGTTCGTACTTATCAAGCACAATCTTCGCAGAAACTCAGCAGAAACAGCACAAAAGTGGAGAGCCCGATTCATATTCGGTAATTACAACCGCACGGCCAGTGTCACCGCTATATGAGTAGAGCCCGGATTACTGGGCAAATGCCCATTGTTTTCGTATGGTTCTAATTAGACATCCGATTAAACGTCGAAAAATACCTATAACGTCAGCGGCGTTACACCGACGTGCAGGAGAAATTGACGTCGGTCGGCTCGCACGTCATTTTGAAGCCATCGATGACACTTCAAAGAAGCACGTATATCAAATGTATACTGGAACCTAAGCTGGGAACTGCACTGTGAGAGAAAAAAGGTATACATATACTAGATAAGTCTGTAAATTGAAGTTGAGAATACTATAGAGAGGGGAAGAAGAGGAAAATCGCATTAATTAAGAAGAGGAGCGTCGAAGACAGAGGACACGGCACAACTGCTGCTAGCAGCACGCCGGAGCTGTATTTTATGCTGCTGGGCATGACGCATGCTGGGGCAGCGTTTCCCGAAGAAGTTCTTGGCGAGTTTCTCAGGAAAAAGGGGAGGGAACAACGAGGAAGAAAGAAAACTGCGCAGCGTGAACCTGGCAGCACTGCGAAGACAATTGACAAAGTAATTTAAGTAGAGAGCCGAAAATACAGAAGAAAGTATTTTGAAGACAAAATGCTTCTAGTAAGATACTAAATACCGATAAAAGTACATAAAATACAGTACGTCAAAATAGAATACTTCTACAAGTCTGCTTGAGTCCGACCCGACCAAACGAAATCATCGGGGGTTATAAAAAATGCGAGGACTCATATATTTAATGGCTATATACTTGTTGCGTATTCTCAAAGACCTGTTAAAAGTAACGACACTATTCTTTCTCACCTCAGAACATTGTCCGATGTTCCGAAATTAAAATGTAATGTCGAGGGATGTGGACGCCGATAGACTGTTCCAATAGAGAATGATCTTCTGTTCAAAATATACTGAGGGCCGGTTTCACGTCAGTTCAGGCAGGGAGGTCCCATCGACCCCTTGGATTTTCATTATTTTTTATATTTAGAAGCTCATCGTACATGATGACCAACAGCGGTAAAATGAATAATTTATACGAAATATTTCTCACGCAAAAAAATCCAGAAAATCCGGCCTTGAATTCGAGTGTTTCAGTTTTGCAGTGTTTGCACGCGTATATTTCCCGAATCTTAAAAGATACTGCAGTCAAGCCAATCCAGCCAGCAGTCCGAGCGCAAATTTTGGCGCGCAGGAGCAACGCTCTGTGATATAAAAAATGGCGAACATGCTCTCTCGTGCGGTTTTGTTCCAACTTCGACGCGTGATTTCTGTGACTGTAGATGTTTCTCACAACCCTATTTGATATCACTTCACTCAGCTTTTAATGCTCTTTCATCTGGTATATATATCGTGCGTGTACCCCATACAGGTATCTGCTGACACAGGCAAATGTCAAGGTATATTTCGAAAAAACAAGGATTTTGAGCGTCCGTTTCTCGAAAAAGCCCATTTCTATTTCTTTTATATTTTGCCAGGACATGGCCCGATATTAGACCTTCCATCTTACGTTAAAAAATTCTGCTTCAAAAGGCGTACACTGGCGATTAGCACGTTAAAACGCCGCCCTAGTCTGCGTGCGTATTTGTCGGAGCCTGGCTGCCTGTACCGCGGGATGGCGGGCCTCGTGTCGATGCTCCCTTTGTTTGAGCAAGGTTGTGTGGCCTTAGCCTTACCTGAGCTATTCGTAGGCAAACTTTTGACGTCCTGCTGAAGAAATAATTCACTTCTGGGAGTTAGCGATTCCCAATAAAGCATCATAATGAAATCCTACGTTGCCGTAAAGCCGTATTTCAAAGGCTAGGTCAAACTTAATGGTCTGCGAAGGTAAAACCTCTACTCTTGCAAGCTCCGTACACGGTGATACCAATACTGCACAAATAAATATCGAGTTAGGAATTGCTTTTTTTCAGGGTTCCCGCAAGTTCCTGCGAAGCTTGGTTTACTTCATTTTACGATATTTTTAAGTTATGCAAAGGGCTTTTAGCACGAAATGCGTGTGTGTGCTGAACTTGCAGCAGTACATTCCTTCTCAGAGCTAGGGAAGTGGGCGGGTTCTCGCATTTGTCAGAGTTACATTAGATACATTCAGAGCAGAGCCATACGGGATACGCACCTAATGCACTTCTATTTCGCTCAAAACTGGACAGTATAGCCATACCTAGCGAAATACAAGCGTGCCACTGTGGAAAACAGATTTCCATACTCACATGTGTGGTAACAGCTGGCACGGAAACACACAGTTTTGGTGTGGTGAGCGAAGACTTCTGTCACGATTCAGCACAGTCACTGTTAGCTTCCATAGCTATTGAAGAATGTCTTGACGAGAATGTTCCTCTTCCAGCTAATGATTTACGTGTCAGATGGAGCGGCGAGCCATTTTAAAAATCGGCATAGGCTGTTAGAGCTCTGCAAATCTACTTTTGTGAGCGAGACATGGCTGTTCAGGAACAGGCCACGACAAAAGTGCGTGTGAGAGGATCGGTGTGACAGCAATCAAGCACCATGTCATGACACCTAACTTGCGTTCAATCGAGCGTGACGTCATCTTAGAGTCACAAGATGCGATAACGTGCTTGCCAAAACACCTAACGCGCGTCCATTTACTCCACATGTACGGCCTGAGGACGTGGCTTCTTTTACAATCAAAAAAAAAAAAAAAAACAATGGGTAAACCTATACCGCATCAAAGTGGCATACAGGGTTCGCATGCGTGGCAAATCAAGACACCGGAAAGTCTAGGCCGAGAAACATTTATAGCTAGTACTGTGGACAGTGAGTGCAGAAGAGTGACATTTTCATAGAAAATTAGTGAAATCATTTGTCGCTGTCATTGCAAAATACTGCCTTTTCGCAGTCTTGTAAATATATCGACATAAACTACCACTTTTGATTACACAAAGTTGTCCCTTTCTTGTACGACATCGACAGGAGGCCCGCCATCCCACGGTACCGGCAGCCGAGCTCCGACAAATACGCACGCAGACTAGGGCCGCGTTTTAATGGTCTAATCGCCAGTGTATGTCTTTTGAAGCAGGATGTTTTTACGTAAAGTGAAAGGTCTAACATCGGGCCATGTCCTGGCAAAATATAAATGAAATAAAAAGGGGCCTTTTCGAGAAACGGATGGTCAAAACCCTTGTTTTTTCGAAATATACCTTAACATTTGGCTGTTTCAGCAGGTACCTGTAGGGGGTATACGCACGATATATATACCGGATGAAAGAGCATTAAAAGCTGAGTGAAATGATGCCAAATAGAGTAATGAGGAATATCTACAGTCAGAGAAATCACGCGTCGAAAATGAAACAAAACCGCACGAGAGAGCATGTTCGCCATTTTTTATATTATAGAGCGTTGCTCCTGCGCGCAAAAATTTGCGCTTGGACTGCTGGCCTGTAGGCATACTAAAGCATTAAAAAGATTCACTGCAGTATCTTTTAAAACTTCTGAGATATACGCGTGCGAACAGGGCAAAACTGAAACACTCGAATTCAGGGCCGGATTTTCTGGATTTTTTTTTGCGCGAAAACTATTTCGTAGAAATTATTCATTTTACCGCTGTTGGTCATCATGTACGATGAGCTTCTAAATATAAAAAAAATAATGAAAATACAAGAGGTCGATGGGACCTCCCTGCCTGAACTGACGTGAAACCGGCCTCAGGTACTTTCTTCAACGTTCTCTTACTTACATTCAACATTCACTCAACATTCTCTTACATTCTCGTTGGATTTTCTACGCTTAGAATCTCGTCGATGGTTGTTGATGCATTTTATTTCTAATTTCTAATCCACTGCCCCGCCGTTTGCAGGACATAAAGGTAACGAGGTTATTTCTCAAGAAGGCTGCGTGCTTGCCTCAACACAAGGTTCAGAATGCATGGTTAACTCGTCTCAATAAGAAACACTCCTGTCAATGATTTCTTCATTAATAATAACGCGTAAATATTGTTACTTTCTCTCGAACGCATTCGATTGAAGTATTTGGATCACGTTTAGCGATCCTTCATTGCATTTCTGTTCAGTAGAAGATTTTTTCGCTTTATGAGCATGTAGTACGATCCGTAGACTAAGCAAATCGCAACCGGGAAGTCCTCGCCCACACGGTGAATGTTATTGAAATATGAACGACATCGATTTCCTTTCGAAGCGTTTCGGAAACAATTTGTACAAAGTCTCGTTTGCATCCGCTTCCTACATACCTCCTCATCATTACTGTAGAAGGTCACGTACTGGAAGGACATCCTGTGTTAGATCTGAATGAGAAGCAGTTTGCTTTTAAAGGAAACAGATTGTACACTCCCACTACCGCTGTTCAGATAATTGGCGCAAAAGGGTACAATGACTGCCACGTGTGCTGTATAGAGAGAGGTCCTACACCGGAAACCTCCGGCTTTGCTGTCTTATTCAAAATTATCCCCACGTTCAATATTGTCGTTATAATAAACTTTGCTGAGTTTACAGCCCAATCTTATAGGAGGCCACAAAACCCGTCCTGTATAAAAATGTAGGCGGCAAGCCACTTGAGCAGCGGGAGCGTCGTTGCTAGGAAAGTATCTCGCACCGTAACATAGGAAACATTCATCCTCTACGATGCTTGATTTTAGCCACAGAAAAGCTGCATCAGAATTGCAAGTGTATATGACCATGCTTGAACGTATCTTGAGTTCGTACTTGAAACATAATATTTTAAATACTTTTCCCGACATTTTAGTATCTACTCCATACTTTTTGCGACAAGTATTTTTGAGGCATTTAACGTACTTTGTTCGGTACTCAGAATACTTTCCTCGCTCATCGTATGCAGTATACCGCAGTGTTTTCAGCTCCACCATAGCAATAAATACGGGCAACCAGAAGTTGTATATATATTTTGTATTATTATTATTATTAGTATTGTTGTAGTAGTGTATATATATTTGTAGTATTAGATTAGAAGCTTAGGAGGGCGGTTGACCACGAGAATGAAATAAGCAGGAAAAATCAGAAGACGACAAAGAGCTTACAGGAAAACACAAAGGGGAGTTTATTAACACATATAGGGATAGGGGTCCACGTTTCGGCAGTCAGCGCTGCCTTCGACGGGACTGGCAAAGTCCCGTCCCTATCCCTATATGTGCTAATAAACTCCCCTTTGTGTTTTCCTGTAAGCTCTTTGTCGTCTTCTGATTTTTCCTGCTTATTTGTAGTATTATATATATTGTATAAGTACTTTCACGTAATCGGTTCCAACAAATGTCAGGGCATGTTCTCATACTGATAGTCCCAACCAATGACACGTGCTTCGAAATCTACTCATCCGACTGCTCCCTCTTTCAGGATAAACGGTACTTCGGTTAACGATATTTCTGGAAAGGATGTTTCTGAGAAACGATGTATACACTATTTACACAGAGAGAAGAAAAGAAACGGGCAGGAACGCTTTATTACAATTAACACAAACAAGACCTTCGTGCAGAGCCCGTACCGTTCGTCAGGTCAAAGAGTAGCCGTACAACTGGACGTATGTACAGGTAGAGAGGAAGGGAAAGATGGAAATATCTAAGGGAAATAGAAGACCAAAACACAAACGAAGACGCTGTTCCAGCTAGCCGAGGAGGCTGAAAATATAATAAGTAAAGGGAGGAATCAGATCAGCAACTACAACACATGTGTCACAGACCTACATAGGACAGGGGAAAATTTACAGCGCAGACAGCCGAAAAACGCAAGGCGATCCTCCAGATCCTCCCTCTCCAGGCAGCACAATGCACTGAAAGTCGAGTGCAGTGGGGGTGGACGGTATGTGTCTTCTCGTCACGGGTCTGTTCAAGACCTTCCACCTACCTGTCCACACCCATTGCACTCGACATTCAGTACCTACATTGTGCTGCCTGGGTCCAGGGTTTCGGGGAAGGCACAAGGTCGCTCTGCGGTCTCCGGCCGGCAGCGCTGTCGGACCCCCCTCCTTCAACAGGTTACATCCCATTTCGCCTATTCCCATTTTGCCTAACCCGGATTATCGGATTAAAGAGGCGGGAGGGGTAACAGCCGTTAGGCGAAATGGGACTGCCGTGCAATCTCATTAGGCAAAACCGGACTGTCGGCAAGTGGGCTTTACTTACACGCTCCGACCCGATGATGACGTGTGCAAGAAATGAATGTGCTCGTCGGACAACTACCTTACGTCGTCCGAAACAAAGCCCTTAACCCTTACATTTGCAAATATAAGGTGTAAATATAATGTACAAATACAACAAAAACATTTTACAAACATTTTACATAGTGACTCGTGATGGACAGCATGACGAATGAAACAAGGCTTCGAGCCATGTTCAGTGTCACCTGAGCGATGTTAAATATGGAAACTGGTGTCACTATAGTCGTGTTTAATTTAACTCTTTTTTTTCTTTCGTGTTAGCGCCGCGAAGCTATGAGCGACGGCGAGGTGGCTATGAGCGAGATGTGGCTATGTGGAGATGAGAGGTGGCTATGAGCGAGATGTGGCTATGTGGAGATGAGAGGTGGCTATGAGCGAGATGTGGCTATGTGGAGATGAGAGGTGGCTATGAGCGAGATGTGGCTATGTGGAGATGAGAGGTGGCTATGAGCGAGATGTGGCTATGTGGAGATGAGAGGTGACTATGAGCGACGTACAGATGAGAACAGATGGAGAGAGGACAGCAGGAAGGAGTGGGGGGATAGGGGGTTAATATGCGTCTTGGGCAGACTTCAGGGGGAACTGTGCCGGTATTCGTCCCGAAAGTATTCGGAAAACCCAGGGAAAACCTCAGACAGCACAACCGGTGGCAGGATTCGAACCCACCGCCTCCCAGCTAGCACGACACCACCGAGCGAGACGCCTTAACCTACGTTCAACCTAACTACCGTATTTTCCGGTGTATAACGCGCGCGTTTTTCGGTAAAAAGGTGCTCTGAAGAGGGCCTGCCCATTATCTAACGGTGGGAGTTATACACGGAAATATTTCCGACAGGAATTCCTTTTCTGGTCACTGTCGTACAAATTCTAGTCTCCTCCAGGGTGTGCTGTGAATTTCTCCCAAATCACTTAGGGTCAGTTGAAAAAGCCAGCGTAGGGCGTTGGAATTAATAAAAAGTTGTGATGCTACTTAAGAATGTCATTGAGCAGTCAATAATTCAGAATGGCGAACGGGACATGATGTCGTACCTCGATGCCGTGGGACATCTAATGCATATTGAGTAGAGCTGCAAATTTGGAAGAATTTTGAAGCGCAGAAAACAAAGCTGCCCTTTTAATTAAAAAAAATGTAAATAAAAACTATGTTTTCACTCTTGCACAGTCTATATTTGTGAACCAACAGATGAGGGAAGAAACCCTAGTGTAATATGAATTATAAATACAGACCTCATGCTTCAGTGAAACCAACAAGGTTGCATGTAAAGTTATATGAAGATCCGAAATTGACTTTTGGCAGAGGACCGCCTTCTTTCTTACGTAACACGGATTAGTAGGCGAAGTGGGACTGTCTGCAGCATACATTAGGCCAAATGGGACCCCCTGCAGTTCGAGGTCAGTGAATCTGCTAAGGGATGGCGAGATAATCCGCTAAGAAGCATTAGGCAAAATGGGAATAGGCGAAATGGGAAGACACGCTTCAACATCCCCATTTCCTGGACTACGGAAGGACGACTTATTTGATGGATAATTGGAAATTGAACAACTGTAATGGGCCAGCGTATATGTTTAACCTATGTGGCTGAAGGGAGCAAAGTTTAGATAGTTTTTTTTATTTAATGTCATTTTCACATCCGTGTTCAAGGAGTACAATTGATAGATGAGTATTAAATTCCTGTCCCTATGCACTAAAGTGTATTGATACAGGGGCGGGGCTATATTGGAGTTTGGGCCACAAAATCTTTCTCGCATGGAGTTTCATGTTTCACCAATACACTGGATGTTGGGTTTTTCGCACATAATCAAGGACCATGAATTAAACCAATTGCAGTGCAAAGAGTGTCGGGTCTTGAATATAGAGGAATTTGCGTTACTAGGGAACGCGTGTTTTACTGCAAGGAGAGCAACCGTGTTGCTGCCGATTCAGCGCGAGGAGTTGTGGGATGCTGCGAATACTGCGAGACCTACGGAAAGTTAGAATCGGCGTTATGCAAAATTAATTTGGCATCTGGCAACAACGAGCCCCGAGGCTTCGTCGGCCATCTTGGTTTTGTCGAACCTCTGGTAAACGTGCGTTGTGTTTGTCTGCTCTACGATGACGACCCGCGGCCACGTTTTCCATCTTTTGGTCATGACACGTAGAAAAGCGTCCTGCAGAAAAATACTGCCCTGTTTGTCAGATGACACAGTAGCAGGTCTGTGTACAGCCGTCGTCTCGGTAACACTGGGGAAATCACCGTCGAGGCGCACGGCCAGCCTTCGTCGGTATTTACAAACACCTGCCACATCAGGTACACAATGCTCCCCGTGCTCTCGTCAAGTTGAATGTCTAGTTGATGACCGCGCGAGAAAGTGCACGCAGTCGCGCAAGCGTTGCGCGCTCATTGTACGACCTAGCAAATATACGTAGCTCTATAGCCTGCTTGACTCGCGCAAAATGCGGTTCCCAAAACGTTGAAGGCATGATTTCGGTGCACATTGCACCCGTGGGGTGGTTACATACTATTCATTATCATGCGATACGTGTGGTGTAATGAGATGATTGATATAATAAGCAAGTAGAAAATTTCTTCACTTTACTCTGCTCTTTTACAGTCATGGCATCATCTATGCTCGGGCAGCTTGTTACCGAAGCCCGAACAAAAATGGCCCGCCATATCAAGTGCAGCTGAAATTTGAGAGCTGCTCAGTCACTGATGCATGTTTTGCGTGCCCCATTGGAAAAGACAGTCCATGCAGTCATATCCTTGCAACGCTACGACTGCTTATTTTGCTAAAGAGAATGGACTTGAAGGAGGCACCACCGGAGTTTGCGTGCTCAGAGCTTCCTCAACTCTGGAGGCGTCCTCGTCGTCAGCATATTGGATCGATGAGGGTACAAGATCTGGAATGGAGGAACCCCCGTGAGCCAATGCCAGTACGGCTATTCGACGCACGAGCTGGGAATCCGGAGCCACAGCACCAGCTGACTTCTTTACAGAAATTGGGAGGACGTCAAGCTGACCTGGGGAACCACGACTTCGCTGCTGTCCTGCGAGCTGCAAGGAGTCCTTTCAGCAACATCCTTGCTCGCCGATGACCTACCAACAAGGGAGTCTTCCTGCAAACTTTAGGGCATGGATTACTGCTGACATCTCAGCAGGGTCCAGTAAGATCAATTTTGTTCCGGAACTGTCTCTCTTATGCGGAGCAACGCAGTATGTGTTTCCTGACGGATTCACCATAGAAGAACGAATCATACTGATTGTAAGTGTATGGCCTTGTTAATGCCCTCATGTAATCCTTCAGAGATCACACGTGTACTTACATTGTCGAGATTGTACAGATAACTACAACAAACACAATTCAGTGAAAGGAAATCGTCTACACTTTGCATGGAGGCACTGGAATGGTTATTCAGCTGGCTGCAGGACTCAAACCACACATTCCATGGTAGCCGTCAAGGACTGTACTTTTTAACAACCTGGCCCCTCCCGAACAGGAGTCACTTGGAGGGACAAGCAAATGTTATCGCTCCCTCATACATGTTCCACTCTACCACATCGTTCTTTTTTTTGCACACACCACACAGGGCCCATGTGCATAGAACCTTGTGACTGCTCTCAGTCTCAATAGCCTGGCACAAGAAACCTCGCAGAGACAGGACGTGAGTAGACAAACGAAGCCCGCTGTTAGTCTACTCACGTCCTGTCTCTGCGCTGTTTCTTGTGTCTGTATGTAACAACTCGCCCACACCGTTGCTTTCACTCAATAGCCTGGGTAGTGGTTTCTGCAAAGGCTACAATGAACATCGCAACATTCTCAATGTTCTATGCAAGTAGGCCGGAAGACGATGCGATGACACCTAAGTTTTCTTTGTGCAAGCCTTAAACCAGACTTGTGCGTAACGCGTTACTAGTATTTGCGTTACTTGTAATCAATTACTTTTTTTAGTATTTTTTCGAGTAATCAGTTACTTTAAAGTCACAGTAATTTTTCGAGTAATCAATTACTTTTCTGAGTAATCGATTACTCAGTAATTGATTACTTTCCCGGCAGAGACTAACTCATCTTTTAGATGTTCTGCCCCAAGTCAAGATCTTCGTGCCGTCAGCCTTTGTTCTGGAACTTCAGGGTCTCTCCCCCTAATCTGTTCCTACACCAGTGTGGTGGTACCTTTGTGGTAGCTTTGGAGGTTTAGTGAGTCATAGGGAAGTTCCACGCATGATATTCCACAATCGGGTCAACGTCTTCCCGGGCGATAACTACAGTAGACGTACATATTTTTGGGGTATTTCAGCTGTTCCACTGTTGAACTTTGCTTTTTCTTCTTCTTCTTGTTTTTTTTTTTTTTTGCTGAGGCACACAAAGACGGGTATAATTTGCGTGAATGCAGAGTAACGACCGGAGTAACGCGTTACTTTTCTACTCGTTACTCAATTGCATTTGAAGTCCTGTAATTGGTAACGGTAATCAATTACTTTTTCCGTACAAGTAACGGTAACGGTAATCAATTACTTTTTTCGAGTAACGGGCACAAGTCTGCCTTAAACCCAGCTTTCCGCTTTGTGTTCTCAGTGTAAAAAATCGCTCTTCGCAATGCCAGGTTCACTACTGATATTCACTCGTGTTTCTGCTTTTGCCAGGATATCAGTGTATCACTGGAAGAGCCCGTGGAGCTGGAACTAAACTCAAGGCAGCAAGCACTTAGCCCATGCTGGCACCAAGGGCGCCTATACACAGACTCACAGCATCGTGCTTTGGTCAAGTGTCAAGGAGAACAGAATGCCGTTAACGGAATGTAAGTGGGCTGATTTTGTAGTGTTTTCTAAAAAGTGGATTGCCATTGAGTGCATCAGATTTCACGAACATGCATGGAAAGATATGATGTCAAAACTTGACAAGTTTTAGTTCTCACTCATGCTGCCCTACCTTGTAAAGCACAAATAGAATCTGCCCTAGCTTTGACTGTCTGCTGCGTTCTGTGTTGTGATCACGACTGAAGTCCCGGAATACTAGTCACTACAATGTGTAAAGCAGTCAAATATTAGCCCTTTTATTCATTTTGCTGCTTTGTGCAATATTTTGTAAAAACTCTTTAGCCTCTTTATTCATTTTGCTGCTTTGTGCAATAGTTTGTACAGTAAAAACTCTGTAGCCCCTTAGTTCGTTTTCCTGCTCTGTGCAATATTTTGTACAGTCAAAACTCGTTAGTCCTTTTATTCATTTTGCTGCTCTCTGCAAAATTTTGTACAGTCAAAACCCTTTAGCCCTCTTATTCATTTTGCTGCTCTGTGCAATGCTTTGTACAGTCAAAACCCTTTAGCCCTTTTATTCATTTTCCTGCTCTTTGTAAAATTTTGTACAGTCAAAACTCTTTAGCGCTTTTATTCATTTTCCTGCTCTGTGCAGTGTTTTGTACAGTCAAAACTATTTAGCCCATTATTCATTTTGCTGCTTTGTGCAATAGTTTGTACAGTCAAAACTCCCTGCAGCCCCTTAGTTCGTGTTCCTGCTCTCTGCAAAACTTTGTACAGTCAAAACCCTTTGGCCCCTTTATTGATTTTGCTGGTTTGTGCAGTATTTTGTACAGTCAAAACTCTTTAGACCTTTTATTCATTTTACTGCTTTGTGCAATATTTTGTATAGTCAAAACTCTTTAGTCCTTTTATTCATTTTGTTTACTCATATTGTTTGTTTACTCATGTACACAGCCGTTTCGAGCTTCTTGGCTCTCATCGGCACAGCGTAGGGCACCCTACAGCAGCGGCACCCCACGCTGTGCCGATGAGAGCCAAGAAGCTCGAAACGGCCGTCCACAGCTGGGATTGTGGCACGCTTCAATTGTAAACATATGCCTCACGTGCAGCCATGGAGCATTTGCTCATTTTTGTATTTGTATATGTATATATATATATAGGTCGAGGGAAGTACAAAAGTCAAACGGCCACGAAGTTTTACAGTTGTGGAAGGAAAAAGACGCGGACAACAGATTTTAGAGAAGTTAGAAACACTAGTTCATTTAATGGGCAGAAATTAAAAGTTGAATGAGAAACGGGGTCGACGTTTCGACAGTGGCACTGGCTTCATCAGGATAAAAGATGCGCAGGGGGTTACAGATTGCTTAAATAGGTTTGGTGTGTGACGTCATCATCGGTACAAGGCACGCCACAGGCGGCTGTCGGTGAGTCAGATACGGGAATATTCCGGAAGGTCAAGTCCGGGTGGTGAGGTCATTCTCCTTTGGTATTCCTTCTCGGTATTTGGGGAAAAACATTCCTAGGCAGGGTGAGTGCTGCTTCGGACTTTGCTGAAAAAAAAGAAAAAGAAAGAAAGAGGAAAGAAAGGAACAGAAAGAAAAGAAGCTCAACTAGGCGGCCAGATTTATTACCGTTGACAGTGCTCCGAGATCTTCGTTAATGGTTGATTGGAATTTGTGAATGAGATAGGATTCGCGTTGTTCTCTGCACCGATCTGAGCTAAAATTTGACTGGAGAATGAAAAGTGACACATTATTTAGGGAATGATCTGGTTGTTTGAAATGACAAGGGACCGGCAGGTTTGGCTTTTTTGTAACGTCAGACCGGTGGTTGTTGAACCTGATCCGAAATGATGTTTTGGTCTGACCTACGTATTGTGCTTGGCACATGTCGCACTGAATGGCATAAATGACGTTAGATGAATTACAGTCAATGTCACTATTAATTTTGACGAAAAAGACTCACAACATCGTGCTTTAGTCAAGTGTCAAGGAGAACAGAATGCCGTTAACAGAATGTAAGTGGGCTGATTTTGTGGTGTTTTCTAAAAAGTGGATTGCCATTGAGTGCATCAGATTTCACGAACATGCATGGAAAGATATGAAGTCAAAACTTGACGAGTTTTACTTCTCACTCATGCTGCCCTACCTTGTAAAGCACAAATAGAATCTGCCCTAGCTTTGACTGTCTTCTGCGTTCTGTGTTGTGATGACGACTGAAGTCCCGGAATACTAGTCACTACAATGTGTAAAGCAGTCAAATATTAGCCCTTTTATTCATTTTGCTGCTTTGTGCAATATTTTGTACAGTCAAAACTCTTTAGCCCTCTTATTCATTTCGCTGCTTTGTGACGAAAAAGTTAGACTTAGTGCTTTTAAGTACTTGGGCGCTTTGCATTAATTTGCATATGCAAATCCGATCTCAGTTCTCATTGTTCTCAGATCTGACCAATATGGCACTGGTAACCATGGACGCAAAATCATTGTATACTAACATCCCTCACGATGAGGGCCTGAACGCAGTGGAATCCTTTCTCCTTTCTTTTCCCTCCGACATCCTCCACACTTCTGCGGTCATCCCACTACTTGAATTGGTCCTAAAGTATAATAACTTTGAGTTTAATGGCAGACATTTTGTCCAAGCACATGGCGCGGCGATGGGATCCCGCGTGTCGCCTAACTATGCAAACCTCTTCATGGGTCAATTTGAAAAGCGGGCCCTTGAATCCTTCCCCGTACAGCCACTCATTTTCCTGAGATACATCGACGACATTTTTGTTGTGTGGCCAGGTGACAACTCTTCCTTGTTGTCTTTCTTTGAACACTTCAACTCCTTGCGTAGCACTATCCAATTCACCTGCAACTATTCCAATGTTTCAATCAATTTTCTTGATGTCACTGTCTCCATTCGGTCTGGAAAACTCTTCCTTTATAAGAAACCAACCGATAGACGTCAGTATCTTCATTTTAATAGTTATCACCCCAATGTCCAGAAAAGAAATATTCCTTTTGGGCAATTCACACAACTCAAGCGCATATGTTCCAATACCGACGATTTCCACAGACGCGCTCACGAAATGTCTGCTGATTTCAGGAAGCGTAACTATCCCAGCAATCTAATTGAAAATGCTTTCACCAAATCATGCTCGCTGGACAGAGAGGCACTTCTTTCCAGCTAACCTAACGAGGAACACAGAAATATCACTTTCGTGACCACCTACAACAAAGCCCCTCGTAACACGAAAACTATTTTTCAGCGCCATCTTAACATTCTACACAGCGACGAAAAATTGAAAGAACTATTTCCTTCTGCCCTGATTGTCACATTCCGCAGGTCAAGGAATATCCGGAATATCCTTACTTCTTCGCGTTTGCGCCGTACTACAACACCTGGTTCGGGTCCCTGCAACGGCACACGCTGCCAAATTTGTAATCTTATTTCTACCTGCACCTCGGTCTCCAGTACCATAAACAACTACACCTTTCAAATTAAACAATCTTTGCACTGTAACTCCTTGTTATCTAATAACATGTATGAAATGCAATGTTCAGTACATGGTGAAACCTCCAATACCATGCGTCAGAGGTTTTACGGTCATAAATCCGACATTGTCAATAATCGCCCCACTCCCGTTGCTATACATTTTAATCTTCCCGGGCACGCCATGGATACACACCTGTCTATTGCAATTCTGGAATCTGGCTACACCACCGATGGCAAACGCAAACATCGCGAGTCCTTCTTCATTTCTAAGTTTTCTTCTTTGAAACCACGGGGACTAAACGTTCATGGCGGTCCTCTGCAGTTGTGCAACCCATCATCCAACTAAGCTACTTCATTCACCTTCCGTTCTTAACATTCTAAGCTCCATTTTCCCTTCAGCCCATAAGGTTACTCGGACCTTCCCACGCAGTTCAACAAAAGCTGTGTTCTCCACGTACGCGGCTAGACATCCACCTGTGCTCCCGTTTTTTCACCACCAAATCTTTTGAACCCCAATTCTCCGAATGTCTCATTTACCCGTACACTTTCTCTTTCCTGATTCTTGTGTGACGGTTGTTCACGTGATGCATTGTATTACTGTCTGGTTGTTTTCTGTTTACTTGGTTCTGAAAACCTGTTTTATTGTATCTGTTCTCTTTGGCTATATATACTTGTGTCGCACCTAGTTGTGTAACCTGAAGAAGTGCAGTCTCTTACACGAAAGTTCTTGTTCAAATAAATCTTAGTTGCTCCTAACCGTTTTTCATGTTACGTGTGTGATTCCCTCTTCGCCAGCTCCTTGACAGTGTTTCTCTCAATTTTTTTCTCCCTTTTCGACGTATATATATATATATATATATATATATATATATATATATTATTTATACATTGGATAAAAGATTCAACACGGCTTAAAGCAGGAGAGGAACCACCGACGAAAGAACGCCCTGCCCTCGCTGCTGAGACAGATAGCGCTTCAAACGTTGCGGATTCTTTTGAATCTTTTTGTAGATGAGCCGACGTAAGAAACGTTTGTGCTTCTTCAAACTCGCGAACATGTCTGGAGCCAGAGCCACCTTTCCGTTCAATACATTGAGACAAATTTCGGAGAGGTGTTTCATGTCGGACGAGGAAGAGCGTCTCAAGACGTCGCGACGGCTTGGAGGGGGTAGAGTGGAGAGCACTTTAAGTTAGGTAACGGCGAAGATTCATTTCGGAGCGTAGATATATTGACGTTCTCCCGGAAAGATATTGCTACGCAACCTGTGATCCTCGTGCGTACAGTTGTGAAGCTCCACGAGTAAATAAGCATCGCTTGTTTATATGCGTCCAGAAAATACTCCAATCTTTTTCTGCCAAATAGCTGTTGGCCGAAATGTTCCATCTGGCGCACGCTGCGCACGGTGCGCCACAGGACGACGTAACTGGTGTTGTAGGATAGAGTTCTGAAATGGATACTGTCGAAAAAGATGTTTTGAACGAGTAAGATTGACTTGTTGGCGTGATGAGAACCCCGAATGATGTGAAAAGATCGGTAACCTCCTTCAAGGACTCGGAATCGGTCATGTGATCGTCGACGACGATGAGCGTAGCGCGCGACGTGTCCCACTCTCGCGGCCTCTCCGCCGCTAAGATGCGGTCGAATGTCTTCATTTTGTCCTGTCACATTTTCTGACGTGCTTGCAACCATTCCAGGCGGTGAACTTGAAAGGCTTCCTCCACGACGACGCCAATAAATTTCCAAAGTTCTTCATTTTTTGTCTTTCCTCGTCGTCGAGAAACGCAGGAGCATAAACCACACATGGCGTTTTCCACGTATTGATCAGAATGATGATGCGAGCACAGTGCATGCTGTCTTTATACAGCGTTTTCAAATAAACACGCGCAAAGAAACGAGAGCGAAACCGAAATGGAGAAGCAACCCGTTGCCGCTAGGAGCGCGCACGCGCATTGGAAGGAAAGAGCGGAACCGAAACCGCCCGCGAGTTGATGACCCCTCGATGCCGGCAGGCCGGCGCAGAGGGCGCTAGGAGAGTGCGCGCATGCGGAGCGGATGCAGAGAGACGCTTCAGCAAGGGCCCGAAACTCGCCAGTTCCTTTGCGGGATAAAGTGAGCCGCTTCACGCGTTTCACGTCATCGGACGTCAGGGAACGTCATAAATTGAACGTCATGGAGACATCCGGTGGCTAGTGATTACTGATTGGTTCCCATGAGGATGAACTCGTTTTCTGAGCAATGATTGACCTTGGGGTGCAACTTGCCGCCATCACCGAGCAGGCTGACCGCACTCCTTTCCCCACCATACGTCACTCCCCCCCCCCCCCCAATGATTGACCGTTTTCAAATTTGTGCGCGAGCGCTTAAACAGGCGACAGCGCGTCGGCTGTGCCGGCTGGAACCGGCGTCCACGGAGTCGCCGGCATCCGGTTCGGATGGCCCGTGTTGTGCAGCAGTTGGGTTGGACTTTGAGTTCCGATTTTTCTTGCTGAAAAACGCAAGCTGTATCATGTAAATGTCCTCGAACAGTCACAGCTACCAGGGAAGACGCCGGCGCAACATTTCTGCTTTGCTTCTTGGTGTAGAAACTATTCGACCGTCCGAACGCCTCGTACCCGATACCTGGTCAACGACTGCCGACAGGTAAGTCGTTTGTCATTGCTTGATGCCTTACAAGACCACATTCGCTTTGTGTATTGCGAATGAGTTGCTTAACAGTTACCGTAAATCGGGACCGGAATACGCTGTGACCGAGATAGCGTATAGCTTTGCAGATAGGATGGTAGACTAGACTTCTTTTCGTGAAGCAATATCATCTAAATGTTACGATTAAATACCCGCTCACGTCGTACTGTATAACGGTATGACCGTACTGTAAGTGTGATTCTCGGTGATTTCGGTCGTTTCGTCCGACGTTGACTTAGCAGGTGTTCTGTCCGTAGTGCCAAAGCAAAGTTTGTCAGGCTATTCGGCCTGAATATATAATTGTGAAGTAGCGCAATAAAAGGTATTTTTTCTACTAAGGTCGCTCATCACAACCCATGGCTGCGAGCTTCTCCCAACCATACCACCGTTCTTATTTTTCGCCGTTTAATAGCATCTTTATTCTTTCTATTTGCATCGCAACTTTCACACGCATAGCTGTATATCTGATACTAATTTTCATCTTGCAGGCAGCTCATGTCTTCAGTAGCAGTCCTTGCAAGAGGCAGTCCGACATTATCAGGCGTCTTCAAGCAAATTCCGGAGCAATATTAATGTCATGTTGTTTTCGTTGCCGCAGCCATGCTGTGTACGTCTTGCTTGCATAACCGGATGTTGCGCAATAAAATACCTCATGTGACAAAAAGAACCGAGGCTCCGTCGTATTCCACTGACTCCCACAGCATTCCGACAAACGCGAAAAAAAAAAAACAGTGAATGGAAGAAAAAAAAGGAACAAGAAAAGGGAGGGGGGGAGACGGGAACAGAGCAGAGAGGAGGAAAGTAATGAGAGAGAAACGGATGACACGTCATTTACGTCATCCGCGCGCGACATAATAGAAAAAATAGGGTGGCTAGTCCTCAGTCATTGGCCCAGCTCCAGAGGTCACGTGAGTTTTCAGCTACAATAGATTTCTACAGCTTCGCGCCCCTGGGCCCCTGGCTTCAGTCACTTGCGCGCTGGCTCTCGTGGAGTTAGGACGAGCGGTCGGTCGATCCGCCGTCCCCGCGTTGCTTCAGTTGAGCCTTGGCTGTCGTCGGGATCGGACGTACCATCGTCACAGGGAAAACGGTGAGTGATTTACCATGCTCGATGTTTGCGTGTTGTTTTACCGTGCACGTGTTAAGCCTTTTCTCGCATGTTTGCCGTAACGGATAGGCCTTATTCCCTGTACGCGCATGTTTAGACTTGTTTAGCAGTGACCCGTACCATACCAAGCTTTTTCTCTGTGTCGACGCATGTTTAGCGTTGCGAGCCTAGTATTTTGTGGTTGTCGTCTTGTGTTAGCCGCGTAGTGTTATGCGGTGACGCTGTGGTTAGGCCTAACTGGTCGCCTGAAGCCTTTTCCCCAATGGGTTCTGTTTTTTTTTCATGCTGTCGGATGTTTAGCAGTAGCGGTTACGCCTTTTCCCCGCGCTCTGGCATGCCTAGACTTGTTGCGCAGTATTGCAATTTTACCTGCCACTACCCAGTCAACACCGACTGTTGGTGGAACGTAGAATCTACGGTGTCTAATGTTGAACAATGTAGAATGATAACGCTGAACCAATGCTGTTTCATGTACTGCTTGCGACATACTTGTTTGATATCTCCAGCCCCCGTAAAAGCGGGTTACCTAATCAGGTTGCTGTGCTACCGTCGCCTTCGCCTCACTTCCGTTCCCCTGGTGGCGGCGGTGCGGCGCAGCGCCACCAGACGGGAGAGATGGCGATCCGATAACCGCGCGTCGTCTGCTAGCTCCAGATGCGTCGACGCGGCAGCGCTTT
Source organism: Ornithodoros turicata (assembly GCF_037126465.1). Lineage (NCBI taxonomy): Eukaryota > Metazoa > Arthropoda > Arachnida > Ixodida > Argasidae > Ornithodoros > Ornithodoros turicata. Next base: position 349,983 of record NW_026999374.1, on the reverse strand, counting down.
CCTCGGAATACGGAGTATAATGGGAATTGTGAACTGTTTCCTTTTGTTCCTGTTTACTGTTTTTGAAACATAAGTACGCCGGGATTAGGCCGCATTTGAGCAGATCCTGGGGTCGTCAGGACTTTTTCTGAAAGGTGTCACAGCAATGCAAGGGACCACGGCTGCTCCGTGAAGCTGGCACAAGCGAGGGATTACCTCATTTTATTTACTGGTGTTATGTGAAGCAACATCCTCGCTTGCTGGCCAGGATTTAAAAAATAAATAATTAATTTATACTAAATGAGGCAAAGAAACGCTGTGGAGCACGGGACCTCAGTAACGCGTTGGTGCCCCTCCACTCTCATTCACTGCGTTCATTCGCCTGGGCAGGGAAGCGTAGATGGCGGAAGAACACCTTAGGAACAATCGAGAAAGTGTTGATAATCTTATCAACACACTCTCGATTGTTCTGACCATTCATTGGTCCACGCATCCACACTCCGCATTCCCAGGAAAGCGCTGCCACGTCAACGCATTTGGAGCTAGCAGACGACGCGCGGCTATCGGATCGCTATCTCTCCTGTCTGGTGGCGCTGCGCTGCACCGCCGCCACCAGGGGAACGGAAGTGAGGCGAAGGCGACGGTAGCACAGCAACTTGGTTGGGTAACCCGCTCTTACGGGGGCTGGAGATATCAAACAAGTATGTCGCAAGCAGTACCTGGTCAATGGTTGATTGTGAACGTAATGAAAAACGTTGATTTTTCATGAGAGAATCAACTGTAGCTATACGCAGCAGATAGTTGCGTTGGTTCTACATTGTACCTTCAACATATTGTCATCCTTTACGGAAATGGAAACCCGTTGTTTCTATAGCGCGCACCCAATTGTTTCACTGTATTTTATTTTTACGTTCAATTGTGCCGTTCGCATGTAGAGTAAGGCCCGTATGACATGGTATTTAAATCACTCATGCTGCCATTACTAATACTATTTATTTTATACCCTCATAGCATTGCACTTTTTTACCCATATTGTAAACGACTCATCAAGAATCGCGCGTATGCAATAACAAAGACAAAAAAAAACATTTTACCTTTTCCACGCCATTATAATGAGCGGTCCCGGAGATTGAGGGGTATAACAAGAAATCAATTTCCCAACAAGCACGAGCCGAGCGCAACTACGTCTGCCTCATCGCCATCGACATTCTCCAACCGCCGTTTCAAATAGTCGGGGCTGACGAGTGTCGAGGCGCGCCGTCGTGGGAGTTCGGTAGGATGGAGATTCATCTTGTGGCAGGGAAACGTCTTATGATATACTCCCCAACACGTGAAATACATAGCAGGCTCTCCTGACTTAAAGGGACCGAAAAGTGAAAAATAACCCCCATATTTTTGCCCACTATCGTGCACAACATCGTTGTTTGATAACGCACAGAAAGCATTACTTCACAATTTGGCATATTTTTTTTACGTACAAATATTTTGAAGATTGCCGGAACATGTACGGTGCTGCCAACAAACGGCGAAAAAGAGCAACTTGGGTTTCGGGTCCAGGGCTCCCAGGGATTGGTCAACCCTTACCACGTGAGAGTTAACTTTGTAGAGAACAAAGTTGACGCACATTATCTTACAGCTAAATGCCATTTTAAAAATGACGCTCACTTCCATAGTTTCTACATTGATAAAGCATTAATAAAGCATTCAGCTACTTCGCCGCTACGAGCTACGATCCGCCGCGCAATCTGCAAAGCCGTCTGTGTGTTATCGCGTTTATTGTCTACGTCGTGGGTGGTCATGCTGGTCGCGCGAAGCAGAAAATGGAAGTGAATGACATGTCTGTGGCTGCTGTGTCACGTATTAGAGAGATCTACATACGCCTGTTGTAGTTTTGGTGTTCGGGGATGCAAAAATTATCTTCGCTCACCTTCAACGACGGGCGTGTTATAGCACAAGATTCCTCAGGGCAGTCCGCGAAAACGAATGTGGTTCGAAGCACTCGGCTACAGCGGTCGTGTCGAGTGTGCTGAGCTCATTTTGCTGCCGATGACTACGATGATGCCGTAGAAGGCGAATTGCGAAGACGTCCGAAGCAAACTGCCGTTCAGTAACCAGCGATTTTGCTTCACCGAGGTGACGAGTTCAACCCAACGTCTTAGGTATGTACAGGTGTCACACACGTATAAATTATAATATAGCGACGACGTATTCTATTTAACTTATGTTGTCCTACTTGTCCCGTGCTGAACATTGTCAACATCAACAAATTTAATTTTAGGGGCCTTCCAGTGTTGAAGTGGCGCCAGAGTGGTTCGTGTGTGTGTGATCCAGACACTCAAGTTGACACGGCAGAAATAGCTGAAAACAAGTACGCAAAGTCCACAGATGGGAGCACTAGATCTTTTATATGTCGCAGACTTTGTGATATTTTTGGAGTCTTTGGACAGGTGCAGAGAACAACAGTAGAAGGAACCGATGAGAACTATTCTTTGAAGGGTAGAGGAATACTTCCCGTTGGGGTAGACTAAGGAACGCTAATTAATTTTCTAGAGGTGCATCCTCTACACTTGAATTCCCAGTGAAACAGCAGAAGTTAATTGTCTTTGAAGCCCCACTACTGGAATTTTTCAAAGTGTGTCACAGCTGCAGTGAGCCGTGCAAGGTTACCACATTATATTGGTCCTAAATTTGTCCCTCTATCTTGGACACAACTGTCATTTCTCTTGATTGCTCTCCCCATGCTGCCTTCTGAGAGATGAATGTGGTTCTCCATGCATTGCATTGGCACTGCCTTCTTCTACTCATGCTTTCAGTTTCTTGTTGTGTTGAATAAACCTTCAATTGAGAGTTTGCAGCCATCACGCTTGTCTACTGTGTTTGCCCGTCATCTATATTGAGGTGCGATATATCGGTATAGCACATTAGCATGCCAACAAACTACGTGCAACCTTCATTGTACATTTCTTTTGTCTCACTTAGCACACGTGAAGAAAAGTTCTCATCTTCATCAAGATGACAGGTCATTGTTTGATCTGCAGCATTATTGTTCCTGTAATCTTTTCATCAACACAGAATACAAAAGTGCACAAATGGTAAAATACAGGGTGTTCAAAATTAAGCTTTCATGAGCGCTACGCAAACACAGCGGTGACAGGAAACCGGATGATAACTTTACGCTACTTGTGTAAGAAACAGGTGCTGCTAATTATGTAGCACCTGTTTCTTACTCAAGGAACAGAAAAAGTGGCACCAGTTTTCTTTTGTTCGCCTATTTATAAAGTGCTAGTGAAAGCTTAATTTTGAACACCCTGTATAACTTTCTTGTTAAAAGGGAAACACAAAACTGTTTATACTGTTTATTTTGTTCCAGGTTTTACAACTCTATCAAGCATGTCAAAACATCAGAGGGCAAGAAGTCCTGCTCTGTTTTCGAAATCCCCGAAAAAAAAAAAAAGGCTATAGTTTGAGATGTGACAAAATGTTGCTTCTGCTTTTACATTATATTTCAATTAAATGTTACGATGCGTTTGTCGTGTACACTGAAGCCAGTTTCAATTTGCAGGGCTGTCAAAATTACTTTAGAAAAAGTACATCTCAATTACAGTAATAGATGACTTACACAATAAATTATTTAGCCATTTGCAGTATTATTGCCCACACCAATGCTGCATGGTTAGCGTTGAACCCAGATTAAGGGTTGCAGTACTTGAAGTCAGCCCTGAAGTCCTTCTTTACGAATGTTAGTTGGTGATATGATAATGAATCAGTTACAAGTACTTCTTTTAGTAAAACACAGTTAATTAAGTGTTAAATCCCAATCTTGGTTCAAATATTAATTGGCATTTGGAAATCTGGTCAATAAGAAGTATATTAAAGGGTTATGAACACAGTTCAGCTGAGTGACACTGATGAAAATTATCTTATTTACTCCTCATATATACAAGACATGAGTATAATCTAGATATGCCCCCAGGTTACTTAACCCTCCAGGAACAAGCTAATAATCATAATATGATGTGGCTGCAAAGAAAAAGCAATCAGAAGAACTTGCAGCAAGCAAGAAATGAAAATTTGCTGACATCAGTATATACGTACAGATGAAAGATGCTCACTATGTCTCATGTTCAATATATACATTTCTACAAGTCCGCACACTGATGGGGAAATCGTCCCTAATAGCATGCACGACGCAGGCAGGAAGAATACTTTCTATTGTAGTTTCCCAGAGCACCCCATATCCTCCTTTTAAATAGCCGACAGGTGATATGACGGAATTTCCTGTAGAAATAAGGGTTTGCCGTTCAAGTAGCGCGTAAAGACCACACGGCGCTTCCGCGTATGTTGCCATGCTCTTCAGTTTCTCGGATGTATGTAAAAGACACTTGCAGTACTTCGGTGTCCAGGCACAGTATTTCGAAATATTCGTTAGCATTCTCTACCTCTCGGCAGCAAAAACACTGGTCCGTGGTATCCATCGGTTTGCATTTCCCACATGAACACCAGCACGACGAAAAAAACAGCGCTTGTTTCGGCTTACACAAGTGTTTCTCCCTGATACATGTAAATTCCACAAACCAATCCGTGTTCACGGCACGGTGAGCTACTGGTGAGGACGAATGCAACTCCGGTAAATCTCTCGACGAGGAATCTTCTGCTGCGAAGAACACACTTTCCAGCACGCTATCGCACGAAGAAGTTGTGTGAGCGAATTGGAATTCCAGCGCACTCATGTGCAAGGACTTAGACATTCTCGACATAGAAAGTGGTCAAAAATGCTAAGGCCATTTTCGTTTTCGCCGGATAGTAGTGACCGGAAGAGCGCGTATTACATCCGTCCTCGACAGATGGCGCGGGGTGATGAAATTGTTGACAGACTGCTCCGTTTCCTACTAGGTCCCTGGACATGCAACCATGGAAACTTCGATTACAGAAAAACTTAAGCGATTTCAGCGGAGTTCTTTGATATTTGATCGTTTAAGGTTCTCGCTGAACAGAAAGTTTCGATGGGCTTATATTCGCTTTTCGGTCCCTTTAACCTTGGTCAATCTCGAGGGGTGCATATTCTACATGAACTAATCGCTCCGCAACCCATCAAATACGTAAAAGGCTCCCGTAACGTAACCTTGGTCGGTCTCGAAAGGTGCATATTCTACATAAACTGATACACTCCCCAACAATTGAAATACAAAGCAGGCTCTCCTGACTTAACCTTGGTTAGTCCCGAGGGGTGCATATTCTACATGAACTTACCGGTCCGACACCTATCAAATACGTAAAAGGCTCCCCTGTGGGGAGCCTTTTGCAAAAGTGCTGCAAAAGTTTAAATATTTTTATTAGTGGCCAATGTATAAATAAAGCAGCTGGAAAACAAGAAGCAAGTAAAACGGTGACCTTATGTTCGCCTTGAAAGTTACGAGCGTAAGCGTTTGTCCGGTGAGCTTTTGTCTGTGTCCAGGGAGATACACCGTATGAGCGGTGCAGTCCCTTGAGAAAGTTGCCTGGTTTCAGGGAAGGAATCTGACCAAAACGCATTGTGTCACCAAAATAGTTGTTCTTAGGCCAAACTCCAAAGCGCGTTGTCCTCTCCTCTAGCATTACATGATAACTCATTGCAGTTATGCTCCTATATTTGACCCGAACGTGAAAACCGTAAACTCCGAATTTAAAATTATCCCAGCATTTTGTTCCACGTTGATATGTTATCTCTCGTTGCACCACAAGGAAGACCTTTAATTTTACTGCCTACACTCTTAGAAAAAAAGGTGAAGCAGCTACACCTGTTAAAAGGTAATAGTTGTCACTATATGTTGTGCCTAAAAGGTTGCGAAGTTCTAACTGCTACCTCACTCTCAAAACAACTTCAACGCATAGCACGTTTTCCCGCTTCTGATTCAGTCAGCCACGGGGGCGTACGCCTTTCTGTAGCAATTTGGATAAATGATTATTTCATTTACCACCACATTTTACACCCTTTATTAGACGCCATGTTGACGTCGGTGTCAACTGTAGAAGTTACCCCCTTTTCACACCCTTTTTTCTTTCTTCTCCCTGATTTGAATGGGGAATGCATCGGAAAGTAAAACAACAGGAAACGAGAAACCGCAGTTATGAGGTTACCGCGTAGTTGTGCACGGCATCGCTTCGTATTTTACACTTTGTTATCCTTGTTTCTTTCTACTTATTCTTCTTCTCCTTGGAATACGTAGTAAGCAACACGCGTCTTTTTTTTTCTTCTGTCTGATATAACATGCTGTGTTTCAACCTTTCTTTTTTTTTTTTTTGTTCTAATAAATACATCCCCTTGTACTGCTCGCGACACCGTTGTCTGAAATCTCCAGCCCTTTGGCGGAGCGGTCCCCTATCGGCGGTATCGCGCTCGAAGGAACTATACCAATGCCGACTCCGAGGGGAGGCCTCGCTCAGTCGCCACCTGTCGGTAGAGGTAACCCTCGGATACCTGGGTGTCGTCTGCTAGCAAGAGAGTGAGAGAGAGGTATAGCGGCCTCCCCTGGGAGACTGTATTGGTATAGTTCCTTCGTGTGCGACACCGCCGATAGGGCACCGCTCAGCCACAGGCTGGAGATTTCAGACAACCGTGTCGCGAGCAGTACGTGTTAACTGCGTATTCAGCGAATCAATGCACCACGCAACAATTTCCACGCGCTGTATAATCTGAATCCCTGTCTCGTTCATGGCCATAACCTTGTCATCTTATTTACGGTTGATGTCGAATTTTGTTTTATTTTTGATATCCCACGTGCACATATGGCCGTGAACGCGTGCTTGCAAAGGAAATGCCATGTACAAGGTACTTACTGGAAAGTCAATTCTCGTCGAGGACTTTTCAGAAATCTCATTGATACAGAGATTTATGAAGGACAATGGAATCACGTACACCTGTATGGAATGTCCTATAAAAGTCAGGCAGTTCCGATAGTGTACACACATCTGAAATATCATTTCTATACAGGTAAGCACTTCTTTGAGAGATAACCGCTCTTTATTACTTCCTGTACTGTACTAGCATGGTTCTCTGTTTGCAGTGCTTTGCGTTGGCTATTATGTGGTGTAATGCAATTGAATACATCTAATCACTTCATAACCACGGCTCCTTTGGCAGTTCTAACCATACCACGTTTGTGATATGATAAGACGTCGGTCTGTTCCTCCCTCAAAATATCTCGACTCAAAGATGACTGAAAAACGAGGGCGTTGGAAAAAAAGACTCCTGTAACCGTGTATTCACACGAGCGACATCCTCACGGAATATTCTAGTGGAAGAAAAAGCGAAAACACTGCTCACAGAGCCGAATTTCCGTCCCGTGTTGAGCATTCACACGGTGCGGAATATATCGGGAGTGGCGTAGTGCGCGTTTAGCAGCCGACACCATCAGCGTGTTTAGCAGACGACACCATCAGCGTGTTTAGCAGACAACACCATCAGCGTGTTTAGCAGACGACACCATCAGCGTGTTTAGCAGACAACACCATCAGCGTGTTTAGCAGACGACACCATCAGCGTGTTTAGCAGACAACACCATCAGCGCGTTTAGCAGACGACACCATCAGCGTGTTTAGCAGACGACACCATCAGCGTGTTTAGCAGACGACACCATCAGCGTGTTTAGCAGACGACACCATCAGCGTGTTTGCCTGTCGTCTGCTACGGAATATCTTGTGACTGCGTAGCAGGATATCCCACGTGAAGTGACTCACTCTACAACGCATGAAAAATATAGAAGGCTCTCCTAACCTACCCTTGGTCAGTCTAGACGGGTGCATATTCTACGTGAACTAACCATCTCCACGACGTCTGAAATACACAAAAGGCTCTGAAAGGCTCTACACGAACTGACCCAATACCACACGTGTAACTAACAGCCCAGCACACCATTAATCAGATTCCTACAGCTTGGGACAAAAGTTTATTACGCAACACCGGTGTGCAGCATTTCTCCAATGGAGCGACAACCTAGCAGCAACCAGGAGCGGGCACACATACTGAGAGATGGATGAAATAGCCGGCCACCCGTTTCTTATTCGATCTCTTCGTGGTAGCACACATGGGGACGCTCCTATGAAGAAATGGGCAGGCGCTGTGTTCGGTAAACTTTTGACATAAAGCTGTACAACAACAGAGGATATGAAATGAATCTGCGGCACAGTGCCAGGTCCCAAACGAACGATTCAATGTGACTCGAACACACACAGTCGACTAAAACAACTGATCGTGTACTTACGATAAAACGTGTTCCCGTGACAGAGCTGCTTTCTGTTCGGCGAGAGCCGCAGACGGGACAGAAACACATTACCATACGTCGTTTGTACGATGGTGCTCACATTTTCACAATAAATGACTTTCGAAAAGCGAAATCACACGGTGAGCAGCGCGAGAAACAAAGTCTCGCAAAACCGAAACTTTAGAGAGGATCACGTGGTGGACAGGCGTAATGGCGATTTTGACCCGAGCGACCGCTAGAGGGCGTCTAGGCCAGTCTGGAAGGAAGAGCCGCTCCTTGCATTTCCTTCCTCCATGAATACTGCCCCAGCGTTAAAGAGATGTAGACGCCTGAAACTCAACTGGAACTCGAGTCCTGATCGGCGATGATGGAATAGAAGCGTCAGATGTGCTGGAGAGCTCGTTGGCCCAGGAGTAAAGATCCACCAGGACAATCACATGAACAACATCCTAAAGAAGCATTTGGTCCCTCGGATCAATTTCCATTTTCGGTAACGAACCATAAGTGTTTCAACGACACTCGGCGCTAGCTCACGAAGCAACGATGGTGCGCAGCTGGAGCAGAGGAAGTCTCAGTGATTTGATCTCGGCACAGGAGTGATCCCCATACAGTCCTCATCTCAATCACACTTATCTGCGGAGTATAATAAGCACGGACATGTTGTACTCCTGACTGCAGACTCCTTCGAGTCTCATTCGACGAAGGCGTGGGACAAAATGGATGACTACTACCTGCGACACATATTGTCAACTCCTTCCTGCGTCGTCATCTGCGAGTGCATCCCTAACAGAGGCGATGCAGTTAAACAGGTTTCCATTTATTTCGAGTAAATGTATTACGTTGAGCTGAAAATATTAGAAAGTACGAATTATACAACTGATGAGTGATTATTGAGGACAATCCGGATACAGCTTCACCACGCGACACACGCAAGGACAATCACTGCACAGATCTGAGGATAATCCAATAACGTCAAGTAAGAGGGGAGTAGTTGTGGTGTCCAGTCACTCCCTCGCATAAAAAGCGTTCCCCCGAGACTGAGGACACCAGCGATAGAACGTCGGACAGCCCCATCGGCGGCTGTATCATTGCGCCCTTTCTCAAGAAACCCCTTCTCCTCGCAAGGCGGGACTAGTTGTAACTGCCGTAACGAACGTTTCTCAACTGTACCTGAAGCGTCAGTCACGAGAACATTTATTCATTAATTAAGCCAGCGCTGTCTCATGTAACAAACATCACAACCACATCTAGTCTCTCATACAACACACAACTGCCCCACAGTGATCGCTCCATAGTACCGAACGATTCATAGACGCTGTGTGTGTCGCATAGTCTCTTCCTCCGTTTCTGATCTTTGCCTTTCGCCGTATTTCGAGTGATTTCGACGGCAGATATACCACGTCGTTGTTGTCCAAACCAAAACCATGCACCCACATGGTCCCGCGGTCATCCTCGTCGTTCACAGTTGGCTCAGAGAATTGGATAGCTGTGACGTAAGCACTTTTCAAAGCCAATTATCCAGCAGTCACGCCCTGCTATTTTTGCCCGATAACTCTGCCCCAGTTGTACTAAATACAGTTAGAGGTCGATGTGTGTACTCGATAGTAAAGCATCGTGAGAACGTTGTCCTGCAGAGTATTCGCTATTCACGGAAATCATCATGGTCCCTTTAAGTTCATTGATTTTCCCATCACTTTCCCGCTTACCTGGTAGTGACCTGGTGCACCAGTGTCTTGTGGTTCCTAGGAGTGGTGGTCACGCCGACACCACTGATTCAAACTGCTACCGTAAGGCACGCGTTCCTAGATGGTGGTGGTGGTGGTGGTAAAAGGGCTTGCCGTTGTCGCCCTCACATGGTCGCGTTCCTTCCTAGGTATGATCCTAGGCAGAATATTTCACAGAATTGTGTCACAGGCACCAGTTAACTTCATGCGTCGTCGTCATCGCCTTCAGCTAGGGGAGCACCCGTGACGAACATTTTTAATATAAGCGCATCCGCCACACCAGTAAAGTTGAACGACTGGCGCTGAGGTTATGTAACAGTCGCCAAACTCGGATCTCGCGTTTGCGGTGATCGCCGCGGTAACAGTTACAATGTGGGTAAGCTTACACTCTTAAAAATGAACTTCACCTCATAGCACGCTCCTAGCCAACCATCATCTCAAATGATATCGTTATCTGCCCTGATTTGTTGAAAACGGGGAGCGCACGCCTTTTCTGTAACACTTATGCTGTTCATAATTGTCACAAAAAAGGCGTCCGCCCCCTGTTTTCAACAAATCAGGGCAGATAGCGATATCATTTGAGATGATGGTTGGATAGGAGCGTGCTATGCGGTAAAGTTCATTTTTAAGAGTGTATGTCTGCCACCTACAGTCATTCGGGTCGCCATAACTCGCAAGACGTCAGGGCTGGTTGAGTTGAATGGGTCAGGAGGTCACAGCTGTATCTCACGCGTAATCGGGGCGGTTTAGCCGTGCCGGCTATCACGGAGCGCTCTCTAGCACTGCAGATCCGGGCTCTCTTTGAGGCGTTTCACAATCCTGATCATCCAGCGTGACCCCCCCCCCCCCCTCCCTTGACTCCGCCCCCTCTCCCGGCCCCGCTTCCCCTTGGGTGCCGCGCGCCTTCACGCCCGTAAGTTCCGGTCCTACACTCTTAAAAATGAACTTCACCGCATAGCACGCTCCCAGCCAACCATTATCTCGAATGATATCGTTATCTGCCCTGATTTGTTGAAAACCGGGGGCGTACGCCTTTTCTGTGACAATTATGAACAGCATAAGTGTCACAGAAATGGCGTACGCCCCCCGTTTTCAACAAATCAGGGCAGATAACGATATCATTCGAGATGATGGTTGGCTAAGAGCGTGCGATGCGGTGAAGTTCATTTTTAAGAGTGTACAGCTGGCTAACCTTTTCAGTGACTTTCTTCGTTTACTCCACTCTTAGAAATGAACTTCACCACATAGCACGCTCCTAGCCAACCATCACCGCGAATGACAACGTTCTCGTCATAGATTTGTTGAAAACGGGAGGAGGAGCATAGTTTGTGCCGGCCTCTCCTGTGGTTTTAAACAAATCAGGGTCGAGAACGTTGTCATTCGGGATTATGGTTGGCTAGGAGCGTGCTATGTGGTGTAGTTCATTTCTAAGAGTGTAGGGTACTTGCTCCAAAGCAACCATACGCGATGACGTCATCTCTGCTCTTGCAACCAATGCACAAAGTATGAATGTGAGTTCACTACATGCCATACAACATTTACTTAAATGTTATCATATATAGTAAACTGTGTCGTATTTCTATACTATACTACCCTACCAGTTAAGCGACGATTTATGATTTACGTTCTTCTTGCACTTAGTGGTGTAACTCTATTCCTTCAGTGCTACTCTAAACCCACATTCCCACACCAGGAGGTGACACTTACTCGCACGACAAACAAAGGCGCGGTGAAAGATAACGCCTTATCTGCCTTCCACATAAGCAGGTTTCCCATATGCGTCGCTTCAGACTCCGCCAGGTGATCGATGGATCTCCATCTCTTCAACTGAACATCACTGGAAGTCTAAAGTGAGGTGAGGTCCCCAATACGTATATTTTTCACTATTATTTATGCTGCGTTGTAGCGATTCACTATGTGGTTGCGATTATTTTTACTGTTCTCACTGTGTTGGTAAATTGTTTTTTATTAACTGTATAGCGTATTTTTAGAAGCGGGATTTTCTTGCGTCTGTCTTTGCTTATCCTGCTACTCTTCTGCGACTCATTATCTATTAATCTGTATCGTCACAGTAAATAACGTACGCTGCATCCGGAAAGGTGGTTCGTTAAATTCCCCAAGCATCACCGAAGCGCGCCCTTGCTTCTCCTTCGATTAATATAAAGCGTCACTCTCATCGATGGTCGCTCAGAATTCCCACCTATTTGTGCCGTCTGCCTTTTTTTTTTCCTTTCTCGGTGGTTGTGTTGCGGTTAATTGGAACGCTCGTCATTAATGCTACCATCCCTAAATAACTGCATACTTCGCCCATCATTGTCACCTTGTCGTCTCAACACGATTTGTTGCATCCGCAGTGGGAAACAATCTCACTGCGCCATCCCTTCTCGTGTCTGGTGGTGTCTTTCTGAACAATTGCTGGCGACTTTTGCTCATAGGTTGTTATATAAAGTGTAAATTTAATGATCTCCTCGCTAGGAAAGGTCACCTTGGGTGGTCCGCAGGCAGAAAAACAACTGATAAGACGATAAGAACCCATGAAGGCATCACGTGAAGTACCCTCTCGAGCCTAGGAAAGAGATAATTATCTCTTTCCTAGTCACCGTGATGTGACTAGCTCACATAGGGCACATAGACGTTGTAATATATAATCTTTTCCCCTTCTAGCTTAATTGATACATATTATAATACACATTTTTATATTTGTGCAGTTTTGAAACCTATAGCTCCCATTGATGGTCCTCTATTCGACAGAAAATAATTTTTTTTTGTTATGTTAAACCGGTAGGGCCCTGCTGTAGGTGAAACTAACCCTGAATGACATTACTGACATGCCATTTAAAAGTCAGACTACGGACACTTTATGAATACGTTGTGGAGGCGATGTTCAACACAACGCAGTGACGAGCATGGATTTATGAACGCCAATCGTTGTTAGAAAGCATGCAGCAAGCCCTGTATGGAATGTGAGACAACACAGTTTACACCACACTTGTGACCACACCATGCACGATCATCATGAGGATGTCTCGTAAGTCACATCGCACATTGCAGGTGGGCCATGGGTCCGGCGTGGGAACATCGACGACGATCGTAACTGAAGTGTTCGGCGGAGCCAGGGCACGATGAGCGCAGGGTACAAGGACTGACACGTGATCTACCTGGTGCTTGAAAGAAGTACTGAAGAAAAAGGTTTGTAAGACTCGAATACTATTATACGCTCCATTGTGTGGTATTGCATTCAGCCAGATAACATAGTTGACGGGGACCATAGCCCGCATTGCCTTGACGTTTTCTTTTACCGTAGCAGGTATTCGATCAACCTCCCGTCAACACGTGCCATCACAGCGAGGGCTCCCAGGGAGGTCACCTTCTTGCACACGGTTGTAACGCGCAATAAGGTAAGTCCCGTCAGAGCCTCCCACTTACCAGAAACGACCGACTGACAAAAAAAAAAAAAAAAAATACGGAAAAAAGAAAAGTAAAAACGCGTATGCTGGAATCTGTTGCGTATAATTTGACGCTAGATAAACATTTTGAACATAGAACAGATTCCTTAAAGGGACTGTCTGGACTCCAGATGTGAAGTAAATAGGCCTCATCAGATGATAGTCATTCATGTAGTAGTTTTCTTTATTTTTTACGAATCCAAGCGGAAATATTTTACTCGTTGGATATGTTACTTGCAAATCGTTTATTTCAAGTTACTTCGGTTATGTGACTGGTTGTTTGACATAATATTCTGAGAGATGTTCGAATATGTTTATTCGCGTCATCTTCAGCAAACTGTTTCGATCCCTGCCATCTGGGAAGTGAGAGCTTCGGCCACGCTGATTGGTTTTCGCAAGCACGTGACCTTACCGGAAATAGATGCAAACACGTCTTCGAAGGTGTCTTCAGTGATGTCATGGTTGGTTTAGTTGCGGTATTCTCAGTGCGAATTTTCCACGCGCAATTACTTTTACTTTCATATTGTTATTATTTTTTACAACTTGATGGAAAGAGAGATACATAACAAACGTAAATATATAGTGTAACACACTAGTGCGTAAATAACGCAGTATAGGCAGTATAAAGACTCGTTTGCTTCTATAGATTAACTGCAGACGGCTTCATCATTTGCAAAGCTCATTTTACCTCAGATAGGCGACCTTTTGAATCGCTATGTTTCCCGTGTGTGAACCACACTCTGAAAAATTCTCCTACTTTGCAGAGACGATGACGACCGTTACGACAAATAAATCAGAGCTGGAGCTTCACAAACTCCTTGAACGAGCAGTCCTCCTCTCCTACTACGACAAATTCATCGAGATAGGTGAGCCAAAACGGAACTTCATATCACCGGGCATGTCATCCAGGGACGTGACACTTTCGCCGTCAACCACGCAGCGCCGACAGGTCGGGAGTGACCGCTGCCGAGGTCATGGGTTCAAAACCCTGTACCATGCGAGCACAAGTCGCTCACGTCCTCCTCTGAGACTGTAGCCAAATACGCTGTAGCCCGTGCGATGGGGTTTAGCGAAGGTTGAGTAACTCTCGGTATAGGACGAATGATAAGGTACTTCTTGACCAGAGTTCCCTTTCGAGGCAAACCCCGAAGTTATTAGAACGCCTATTTCCTTTCTACGATCGCGAAGAGGCAAAGGTCCAAGTACAAAATATCGCGTGCCAAGGTTGTCTACACCGAGGGATGTGTTTATATGGACGTAATTCCGTTTGCAGAAATATGTTTCAAAGACAACTTTCACCTTGGAACCGAAGACCCGCTTAAATGGGTTGTCGGGTCCGGAAGCGCGTGCGTAAGATCGATGGTGTAATTTTCTGCACCGCTTTATAGCTTCCTTGGTGAAGTTTCCCTCCCGAAATCAGCTTACATATTAAATAAACGGGATTTAAAAACTCGCACAGCCTCAGAAGTCCCGAAAAAAATCTCCTCAGATATAAATAGCGTTGATCCCGTAACATTTGGGGAAATATATTTTTCGTACGATTTTTTTTTCATGTTAGATGAAACACCCTACAACAGAAGCCTCAAGTCCTGAGAACAAGTACTTTATATTACTAAGAGCAGCTACTTTACAGGACTCTCTGCATATTCTCAAGCATAACGATGGTCGCCTCGTGGTCTAAACACTTGGAATGAGAGGAAAATCTGTTGAAATATACGTAATTACCTCAATACTATGCACTTTGGAGTACGGATCCACATGTCAGTGCATTGACATAACGCAAGGCGACTGTTCCGTCCACACACACAAAAAAAAAAACAGAAAAAAAAACACCGGTCCAGATAAATAAATATTTGATATCAAAACCGATGGCTGCAAACAATGACACTGGTTCCTCTACAACGCATGGAGTCACGTGACTTGATAAGGCAACTGTCCACCCTAACCTCACTTCTTGATTTGCCCTTAGGCGGGGACAATGTGCAGCAGCTTCGTGACTCCAGCGGACACGATTTCCAGGAGTTGATCAACATGGTAGATATGGCCAGAAAGCCACCCCACGTCAAGAGGTTCAAGAAAGCACTGGCAGAGTGGAAACCAGACCCAGGTAAATCGAAAACTAAATTTGAAGAAAGGGCTGGATCTTATGTACCGCGTGTTGGCACGCGTGCGCGGTACATATAATGGCCGTACAGAAAGCCGGCGTTTCGTTGAACTAGGCCTCAGAGTCCGGCCTCACAATCAGATCAGTTAACGAGCTATTTTCTGCAATCTCAGTAAGTCTTTCTAATGATTCTAATTGCGTTCACGAACCTCCTATATGGAAGCAACGATTGCGTAAGCTTCTGTGGGAACGCCCGGCTCTCCGAATATGCATAACTTGGCAGAATGTTAGAATAGTTAGGTAGAATTGCAAGCGGCTGCATTCCTCTCTAAAGAGCTTACTCAACCGACAGTTACGTTACCGCCACATTAGCCATTCAGTCGTTTCCGACAATGCAAAAGTGCGTCTCAATCTAAGAATAAAAACGACAGTTGCAGCAACGTCCACCCCAGCGGATGGAGCAGAAGGGGAGCTTCACAAGCTACTTCGAGGAGCAGATCTTCTCTCCTACCACGACAAGTTCATGGAGATAGGTGAGTCAGAATAGACCGTGTCTATGCATACGCGAAATACTAAAGGAAGCTAGTCGTGCGTGTAGATGTGCGGACAAGGGACGGTGGCCGCATGATTCAGAGCGTACCCGCGACCAATTAAGCCTGTTTGGAGAAGAGAAAGATACGGATTGTATTTAAGGAAAAGCAAATCCGCTTAGCATGCAATACGTATTTTGACTCCCACCTTGTTTACAAGCATTGGGGAGGAAAGAGAGGAGGAGCCCTACTGCTCAGAGAGGTGAAGCAGAGACTTGGGAGACACTCCAGGTGGCCCCGGTGGTCCTGGTAGCGACACACTTGGGTAGTTTCGGTATCGCTTGAGTGTGCTCGAAACCGGGCGGGGGTCTGGGGTAGGTCCAGGGGTCCAAACCTCCAATTCTAGACTTGAACATAGGGTTCAAGGGACGTCACCACCGCGGAACCCTCGGTGTCTCTCCGTCCAGAAAACGTTGTACGCTGGTCTCATTTTATAGCGCGGTCACCACCGCGTATCGCGGTTGACGCAACTCTTCGGGATATTCCTACACTCCAAGGAAAAAAGGAGTAAAACTCTGAGTAATTGCAGCTTCTACTCCCCTGGACTGCAATTACTCCCCATTTTAGTCCCTATGGCACGACATTTAGTCCCGACATTTACTCCCCAGGACTGCAAATTGTCATTGAACTTCGCGAATGTTCTCCTGAATGCAAGAGTCTATGTAGATATGTGCCCTTGTTAAATTGGATGACATATAAGGCTGTATAACTCAGCCACCGCAGCAATTTTCCAGGCACACAGAGTAAGAAACAGTTAGAGCGTTTTTCTTCGCAAATTGTGCCCTATGTATATGGCGCAAGATTGTGTATAACTCGATATGTCACGGTTTGGCGGCTTGCTTCAAAGCAATTTTATGCATGCGCACGAATTATGTACCTGGGACTCTTACAACAGCGCGTGAAACACAGTCTCCATTCTGTGACATTCATTTACTCCCAAAAGGAACTACTTTTTGTGGCAATGCATTTAGTCCCCAAAAGAAGTAAAAGTGCTCCTTTTTTTCCTTAGAATGTAGGGTTCGCTCACCTTTCAACGTCTGCTGTACCACCTGTATCCGCACATAATCTCCATCAGTGTGTTTTAGTGGTACTTCTATAATGCATGGAGTCACGTGTCTTGGAACCTTAACCTAACCCTTTTGGAATTGTCTCTAGGCGGTGACAATGTTCAGCAGCTTTTTGACTCGACGGCGGGCGATTTCCAGGAAGTGATTGGCCTTGTTGATATGGCCACAAAGCCATTTCACATCAAGAGACTGAAGAAAGCACTGGGCCAGTGGACAGGACCGTCAGGTAAATGAAGAACCAAACGGGTAGAAAGGACTCCATCTTCGTGTATCCCGTATAAGCTTTCGGTACCGGTGTATAATGGCACCCTGAATGCCTGGAAGGCTTTCTTCGTTGGTTCACAAATGCAATATTACGAGCCAAGCAGATGACGACCTATTTTCTGCCATGTTCGCATGGAAGAACATTACAAATTGAAGCAGATGATCACATAGGTCATTTGGGGGTACCGGACTTCCTCATGCATGATTGCATAGAAATGTAGAATTGAGAGATAGAGGTGCAGACAACCTGTCCACAACTGACTCGATTCTCACACGCGCTGTCGCCACATCAATCACTCTGTAGTCTTATCTCTGAGCATCGTTAAATGAAGATAGTGACAGGAGTTTCACGTTATCTTACAATTAATTATGATTTTCTGTGGATGTCGATCGATGGCTTAACAGTCGACATTGCTTTACAGTCGCGGTAGCGTCCAGTGCGGCTGACAAATCAGAAGGGGAAGTTCACGAATTACTTCGAGGAGCGGATCTTCTCTCCTACCACGACAAGTTCATCGAGCAAGGTGAGTTAAAAAGTGTGTCTGTGTGTATCGCATACTAGCGGGATCCAGGCAGGTTGTTGCATTTCCAAAGGCGTGTGTATCTGTGGGGCCGGTGGTGGTGAAAGGCGAAATATGAGAGAAAGTGGAGTGTTAAGATAGAGAGAGTTAAGCCGTCATCTAACGCTGTCTCGAAAGCTAGTTTTTGGTCCGTATGAGTGCGCCACAAAAATTCCACGCTTCGCTAATTGGCAGAGGGCGGGGCATGGCGGATGAACGCCAAAATGGGGCCTCAGGATGTTTTTCATATATTTTTACCATAGCCGTGTGAATGCAATTGGCCATCAAAAGGGCTTTATATACAGTTAGAATTATTATTACAAATAAATCTCGTTTGACAGATTGATAATTTCGGCATGCTGAGCTAAGACAGAAGATGTTAGAATGATGGGCCAGTTGTGTTGAAATTTTAAAATCGCCAATGGAAGGGAACACGAAAAGAAATGTTTAGTCCTGTTGTTTCGTGCTCCCTTGTATGCTGTTTCTTGCAATTCTTAGAAGTCATTTAAGAATTCTTATTTTAGAATGGGTTTAAATGTTTGCTGCATCCCCTGGAGAGAAAGAATGAAAAAAGACTGAAAATGGGGTCATTGGTATTGCAGAGGTTAACGAGCCCTATAGTATAGGTCATCACGAAACTATTTAAAGCGAGACAAAGGGAAAAATTCGTATTCCAGGTCGGGTAGGGCCTTCTGCGTTAGGGATGTGTCTAATGTGTCCGAGGACACGTTACGGATGTTTAATCTCGGTATTGGATTTGTTCTCAGGCGCAGACAATGTGCAGCAGCTTTGTGACTCAACGGACGAAGAGTTCCAGACACTCACCGAGCACGTAGGCATGGCCAGAAAGCCCCTTCACGTGAAAAGATTGAAGAACGCACTCAAACAGTGGTCAAGCCATGCAGGTAATTGGAGAAATCCCAGGTTCTGGTAAAACGACTCACTTTTCGTGTACATGCTCCTGGCACTCCATGGTAGTATTCATACACAACGGTCCGTATTGGCCAAGGGGAATTCGGTTGTATACGAGCGGTGTTTTTTGATTCCCAGGTCATAGGCTGAGTATATACATAGTAGCAAGGTGTTACTTGGCACTGTAAATCAGTTGTATTTTGCTTTACGTTTCCCTTACTTCAATCTCCGCCTGTTATGCCTCTAATTATTCCAGTCGTTCTCACTAACAATCCGCGATCCACAAAAGATGTTACGGACCCTTCGGAGCACTTACAGGTTCAGGTTATTAAAGGCATGTGCCTCAACAGGGATTCTGAACTTGGGATGGGAAATTTGGGAATTGAAATGAAGGAAGGACGCCACGCGGCACTCACTTCCGGTCGTCACTTCTGTAGTGTATCATTTGCAGGACATCTCCCTAGCTAGCTGTGCTTCGAGATTCGCACAAACGATGTAATACGCGTCTATTGCCCTTTGTTGTGTAACTGAGGATGCAGGTCCTCATCGTATTGGAGAACCTTCTCTTAAATACTTTCTCTTAAATATGCTAAACAGGGGGCCAAGTGTTACATCCCCTTCTACTTATGTTCTTCCTCTTTCTGGTCCAGTATAGCTTACGCAGTCGTTATCGACAGTTCCTTTACGCTAGCAAGTCGATTTTATCTTATCTTAGCTGAAAATTTGAAATATTACTACTCAGACATATCGCTTACACTGAACTTCCTTTGCAGCCGTAATGACGTCCATCCCTTCAAACGAGTCGGAGCGTGAAGTTCACGAACTGCTTCACCGAGCGGATCTCCTCGCTTACTACGACAAGTTCATCGAGAAAGGTGAGCCAGAATGCGACTTCGTGTGACCAAATATAGCGAGCTTGCAGGTACTTCGGTTGTTTTTTTAACGATCAGGATGAATATTTTTCGACATGCTCGCTGAATGATTCGCCTAACGATTTTTCCGAAGTCAGCCTCGGTAGATCGGTGGTATATTGCGGCCACATGCCTCGGATTTGAAATGGCGCGAACGTTTATACGAGGCCTGTATGCCTTGTTACGTCTCCGAGTTATTTGAATAATGTTCGACTTTTTGGAAAGACGATTGGGCAAAACGAGCCAAAGGGAAGTCAACTGTGAGCGGCATATACGTTTCCGGTGTCAACAGGTATACGATCTACGGTGTGCCGAGAGTAAAGAACACTACAATGGTACGTAGATGAAAAAGAAGGCCGTTGAAGACACACACCCCTGTATCTGTCCATTTCTCGTCGTCTCCTATAGTCTCGCGGGAGAGGGTCGTTAAAGTAGAGGTATCTAAATGTCAAATCTCTAACGATGTATAAGTGGTATTACAAGAACACGTCATTCATCTAGCTGTCCAGTGTAAGGAACATGTTCCAAAAGCAACTCCAACCCTGCATACCTGTATAAGGTTAGGATAACCACATATACTGTTCCTGTTCACGAAATAGCTTGTAATTGAATCAATTAGGGTGCCATAGAACCGTGATATGATCCACGCAAACAGAGATGGTCTGACCTCTGAAGACATGCGTTCAACTGGGATTCTTCAGGACCTGAGTTGGTCTATCAGTTCATGGTTGTTCGTATTTAAAGTCCATAGGAGAGGAAGACGATCAAGTAACCTTGGAATCAAATTCGTGGAGTACTTGGCGCGGCTCGAACCTTGAACTCGTGTTCATTAGGAGGAAACGCTTTGTAACCACGTGGACCCCTCGGGTGGTTGAAATTTTTGTCACCAATTTTAACCGTATAGATTATAGCTGGAACTGGCAAGCTCGTGCTTGCCCTTGCAGAGCTCTAGCACTACTGTCATCAATTCAAAACTACCGAGAAATACAAAATATGAATCGGACAAATTCCTATGCTCGATGATGGGACAGTTGGTTAGGATCGTCGCAGTACACAAAGCAGGTTCCAAGCAGCCTCCGTCCAATTACAATCCAATTTCAATCACAAGCTTGTCTCGCCAGTTCGTGGAGCGTATGGTTTTTAAAAATGTCACAACTTTTGTAGAATGCAATGGCTTTTTCTACTGTTATGGGTACGGTTTTACAAGATGATATACCTGAAAGACGCAACTGTCCCCAATCTTATACGATAATCTCTCACTCGACGTTGCTCGCCAAGCGGCTGCAGTGTCCCTAGATTTTGCTAAGGCACTTGACAGGGTACCACACACTGGTCTCTTCGATGAACGAATCTCAATATGCAACACTGTAGTTCTAACCGTTTCTTCGACAGTCGAAGACAGTGTGTCACACAGTGAACACTTCGTCGCACTTTGCCCACGTGTTCTCCGCTATTACCCAGGGATCAGTCACAGCGCAGCTCTTTTTCTTGATATTGCTCAATGACCTGCCACCTGACCTGACCTCACAGGTCCGTTTGTTTCCCGACGATGGCGTCTTGTATCGCATGATTTGTTACACGTTCGATTCACAAGATTTGCAGTCCGACTTGGGTAATGTTTAAGCTTGGTGTCCGACTCGGCACCGAAGCGGCACGGTGTCAGGTACAGCGGTGGGAGGGCAGACCAAGGTTGTTTGCCTTCATGAGCGGCTCTGTGAAATGAAGTCCCGCAAGGATAAGACATCTGCCGGTCACCCCTATCGGTTCTTCTTAAATCAGTACAACAATGAGAGTAGTGTCTTCGCTGTAGAAGCCCATCTGCCCCGTCCTATACCTGAGCTCTGCGAACAAACAGCTCGCATTTTTCTGTCGCATTTTTTACAACAGTCACTCGAGCACAGATATGTTGAGCCGCATGCATTTAATCGAGGCTGGACTATTCCCTAGAGGTTCATTGCAGGCTTTTCTGTGCCGTGCCATCGTCTGTTTCACTTTAGTGCTTTTGTGTTCGTTTGGTGCGTCTCTACCTGACCACCATAAAGTGTTTTGTACTGGCGTGGTGCTGCGGTATTGTTAAGTTCGTATATGCCCGCTATGTGTTTGTCGTGACCACGATGCCGACGCAACGCGGCCAGCCTCATCATCATCGCAACCGCGCGCCACGCTCGGCAATCAGTTCCGTTGAGCGCACAGTCCAGACCAGCCGGTCGCGCTGATCCCGAAATAAAACCCGTCTCCTCTTACGTCGGCCAGGCCTCATTCTTCTCCCTCAATTGGTGACCCGAATGAATTACGTTTCGAAGAACGTTCTGTCCCATATTATTCCCTGTCCCATATTCAGACACCCGTCTCGTCTGCGACACGTCCACCGGCTCTCCACGACCATTTGTCCCGCACAATTTTCGTCGTCTCATTTTCGACGCCCTTCATGGTCTGTCTCACCCAGGAGTTCGGGCCACTCAAAAGCTCATCACCGCACGATTTGTTTGGTCCAAGATGAACGCCGACATCAGAGCCTGGACACGAGCATGCATTCACTGCCAGCAAACGAAAATTCAGCGCCACACCATCACACCTGTGTCAAGCATACCACTTCCCACACGTCGTTTTGACCACATTCATCTGGACCTTGTGGGCCCCCTACCACCATCCAACGGGTTCACGTACCTGCTTACTTGCGTAGACAGGTTCACCCGTTGGCCCGAAGCGTTCCCCATACAGGACATCACTGCAGCAGTCGTCGCTCAAGCTTTCGTCGCCGGTTGGATAGCGCGTTTCGGCGTCCCCACCACCATCACTACAGATCGCGGACGCCAGTTCGAGTCTCGCCTATTCGCCGACCTCATGAAGACCCTAGGAATAACTCGAGTACGCACGACTGCCTACCACCCTGCAGCCAACGGGATGGTGGAACGTTTTCACCGTCAGTTGAAAACCTCTCTTCGCGCACACCACTCAACTCGTTGGACCGAGACCTTGCCAATGGTCCTCCTTGGTATTCGGTCCGCCTTGAAGACCGACCTCCAATGCTCGTCAGCCGAATTAGTGTACGGTGACACCCTACGTTTACCCGGCGAATTCTTGCAAAGCTCTTCATCGCGACTCTGCACCGGCCTGCCCGACCCGCAGCAGTACGCCGAGGCCCTCCGCGACATCATGGCCAAACTACGCCCTGTACCCCCCCGGACACCACCTACCACCCACGTTTTCGTCAGTCAAGACCTGAAGACGTGCACCCATGTCTTTGTGCGCCGCGATGCCCTCCGGAAGCCCCTCGATCCTCGCTACGATGGCCCTTACCTCGTCGTCAAGCGTAACATCAAGACCTACGTCGTCGACGTCGGACGACGTCACGACGTCATCACTATCGACAGGCTGAAGCCAGCTTACATCGCGGACCCACCACCTCTGGCTACTGTGACCTCGTCCGCCCCTCTGCACCACCCGGTTCCCCCTGCCGCTCCCACCCTACCATGCAAATCCAGGCGACCTCACGTGCACTGGTCGACCCACCTGGTGTCCAGCCACTTTTATCCCACGGACTCCGTCCACTCAGAGGGGGGGAGCCATGTCGTGACGACGATGCCGACGCAACGCGGCCAGCCTCATCATCATCGCAACCGCGCGCCACGCTCGGCAATCAGTTCCGTTGAGCGCACAGTCCAGACCAGCCGGTCGCGCTGATCCCGAAATAAAACCCGTCTCCTCTTACGTCGGCCAGGCCTCATTCTTCTCCCTCATGTTCTATTTAGCTGAACAGTTGTGCTATTGTTTGAGTCAGTGATTTGCGTTAGTTAACCTATAGTATCCTAATTTGTATAGTTGACTGTATTGACTTTTCATATTGCCTAGGTCGCACTGTTGATTTGTTGCGTTTCATAGTTCTAGAAGTATGTGCGTAGTCAGTGCGACTTCCGTTACGTAATGCCCCTAAGCGGGCCTCTAACTAATGACCAATAAATAAATAAATCAAAATAACAATTTCTCTCGCTTGTAGTGCAGCGCTTTGCGTGGTCTGCAGCGCATTTAGTAAATCGTCTTCATGAGACTTGGAACGTGTTTAACTTAAGTGTTGAACTTGACCCCAGGCTTGGACAATGTGCAGCAGCTTTCTGACTCGACGGAAGAAGATTTCCAGGAGTTCATGGATCTTGTTGGCATGGCCGAATTCCCTTTTCACGTGATGAGGTTGAAGGACGAACTGGAACAGTGCACAGAGCATCCAGGTGAGCTACGCACCATTGAACTGAGGCACAGCACTCGGTCCTCGTGTACTCCACCTTGGCATTCCTGAGCGGAACATAATGACTCGGAGAAGGTCGATACATTTTTCTTCGTTGATTCAGAATTTACACGCTTACCAACTATCTTTTTAAATCTCCGCAATGCACCTGCTGTCCTACTGACTAACGACGCAGACTGAACGAAAGAATGACCCTATAGACCGGATGATGGACACACCTATATCCTAATACGCAGTTTAGTTTTGTTTTCTTCTCAATTTACACGCTTGGTAGTACGTTGTGTGCACAATGCAAACTAACAAAGCCCATCGAGGTCTCGCGACCCATTTAGATACGTAGATCAGCAATCCACTGCTGTCTTTGTACTTATGTACCACATAATACCTATCGTATATTTTTTCTTTCTGTGTTTTTTTTTTTCATTTAAATGGGCCCTGAACAGGTTCGTGTTCTCCGTCTCATAGGATACTGGACGCAGTTGTATTCCGTATTGAATGGTTATTATTTTATTACACGCACAATGCAATGTAGGGAGTGTAAGATGTGCGCGCTATGTCGCTTAATATGAAGAAAGGATATGTCGTGATGACGGAGTGTCCCACCTGCCCGCGTGGAGACCGCCTGTGTCCGTTCTACTCGTTAGCTCCACTCACAGACAATACTTTACTGCAATTGGAGGATGCGGCTTCGAATGCGACCTTTGATTTCTTTTCGTTAGCTGGTATTTACCATATCTTACTCTGCTTATTACGCCGAAATATCGCTATCATCCTTAATAGATGGTTATCGACGTGTCTGTAATATATACAGGGTGTCCACGCTAAGTGTGAACAGATTTTTAAAAAATATGTATAACACTTTTTCCAAGATGAAATCAATTGCAATATAGCATATGCTGAAGGGCACTCCCTAGCAGGGCATTAGCAAAGTCCAAAGGCAATGTGTTAATTAACTTTCATTAATTAACTTTTTAATTATAAAAGCTACAAAGTTGTCCCAATGAGAACATCTGTTCCTTTCGGTCACCTGATATCGTAGCCGTTTTCAGAACAAAAATCCGTTCGATAGATCGCCCGCAAAAAATTCGTGAAGGAACGCCATTTTTTCTTTATTTTGTTCATTGCGCTTCTTAGAAGACGCGTATTTCCTTCATCCCCAACGGGAGAGGGGGAAGGAGCACAGTGCCGCCTCATGCGTCGAAGATGAGCTTTAACTTGCGGAAACAAAACAAAAACAAATGTATCGGGTGACTCTATCGGAACTGGCCTTATCTTGGGTTGCATTTTCTGTTTCCTTTTAATCTTTTTCCAGGACGCCAGAGGCGATAGTGTGCTCTTTCTCCCTCTCACATTGGGGGTGAAAGAAAGACGAGTCTTCTAAGAAGCGCAATGAACAAAATAAAGAAAAAATGGCGTTCCTTCACGAATTTTTTGCGGGCGATCTATCGAACGGATTTTTGTTCTGAAAACGGCTACGATATCAGGTGACCGAAAGGAACAGATGTTCTCATTGGGACAACTTTGTAGCTTTTATAATTAAAAAGTTAATTAATGAAAGTTAATTAACACATTGCCTTTGGACTTTGCTAATGCCCTGCTAGGGAGTGCCCTTCAGCATATGCTATATTGCAATTGATTTCATCTTGGAAAAAGTGTTATATGTATTTTTTAAAAATCTGTTCACACTTAGCGTGGACACCCTGTATATATATATATATATATACGTAGACAGCATCCCCAGCTAAATGCGAACATATTTTTTATATATGTATATTAAAGTAAAACGTAAAGAAATAAACATTAAAGCATGCAACGTCACAACCGTCTGATATACCAACCTCTTTCGCCTGCGATGGCGCCTTTCCCGTTCTCCTATACGTGTCTGCTTCATTCTCGTCGTAACAAAACCGATGCTTCGGGACGGCCGCTGTGACGACCACAAAAATGGTACCCGGAGACATTGACGTGGCTTACGTACGCAAGCACAGTTGTATAGTTTATTAAGAGCGCAATAGTCAACCCGAAAATAAGTGACACGTTAAGGACCAGCTACAAATTGTATTGATAAGTATGTATTGATTACCTTAGCATCGTGTCGTTCTATTTCTGGATATACCATCCGTGCACACTGAGATCCCAGTGTTTGTGTTATACTGGGAGCACGGCGACATTTTTCCCTCGTGGCGTGCGGCAGTATCTGGGCGACGGAGTTTGTCGCGAGAGGCGTTTTAGCGTGCAAAGAACGCTTCGTGGGCGTCAGATTTCAGACAACGTGATGATACAATAAAAGCGAGTGCCGCGATCCGGACGAAATGTCACACTTGATCAGTCTCTTTTACTTCGATGAATATGTGTTTAGGTTACTAATATCTTTATCAAAATTACAGGAACTTATCCGGCTGGTCAATTTGATCCCCACGTGGAAAGGTTGCAACAGTGGAAAGACCTCAGGAAGGAAATGCACGAAGCCATTGCGGCCAAAGACGAGGCTCGTGTTCTAAAGTGCCTGAATGCTATGCCTGTATTGAAACTGTGGCTGGATCCTGTCACAAAAAAGTCAGCTCGTTACAAAGCAGTCGAAGAGAAAGCTTTCCGTATTCATGGTCTCTTAATCTCGCGCGAATGCGCCCTCAAAGACGACGAAGAATCATCGTGTTACCAAGGTCTCACACGCCTTGAACGAGCTGAAATTCGTCGGCAACAATATTACACCACCAAATACGAGGACTCTTACATCGACTATCTGAAAAGCAAATCGCGGAGCACCACCGAATGTGATGACTTCGGTGTACGATTGGAGAAGATGTTTAAGCAGCTCTCCAGTGATGAAGTAAACAGGATTATTCTCAAAGTTGTTTCAACAGCACCACACCTAGAAATAGTGTTCGACTCTGCGGCTGAAAACGTTCAGAGGATTACTGGATCCGGCGGGTGTTCCACACGCGGTCTGACCTATCCTGAAGAACAAATGGTTTGTGTTTGCGGCAGCACAGAGAAGCGAGAAGTTTGGGGAACTCTCATTCATGAGTTGTCCCACATGGCACTGTCCTTAGTTTACAAGAATGAGGGAAAGCCATATAACCGCGGCGACAAGGAGAAGGAACATCATTACCAAGAAATTCTGAACGATGTTAAAGGAAGGAAAAATAATGTGCATTTCCTTATCCAGAAAGCCTTCGACAATAATGAGGAAGAAGAGCTAATTGTACGGATTCCTCACATACTGACCGAATGTGGTTGCGACGAAGGAAATAGGATTCTGGAGCTTCAAGCACCGAAACTACTAAAGTTTTTCAAGGACGCTGTCATGCCAGACATGCAGAGATACATTCTGAATGGAATCCGGTCCATAGATTCAACGGAAATCGAAAAAGAAAACACAAGACTTGGAAAAGCTTTCCACATTGGCCAATTCAAAGTCAATTTCAAGAAGCCGCTGGACCTGAGTGACCTGCAAAATATGCCTCTTCTCGTCCTTGCGGGTCCAGAACTGAGTCTCCTCGAAATAATGGTTCACAACACTGTGCAATGCACAGGGCAGCCATACTTGTTTTTCGAGCCAAACCAAATGGACGATACGCTAAAGCATGTGTTAGTGAACTACAAATGTCGATTTGTGCTTGTAACGGTTCATCCAAAGAAAAACGTCCAAGGTATTATTGAACTTCTGGGTGAAGTATCCCGTGTGACTGGAACAAACGTCATGTTGGTTGTGGAAGACAGTGGCGAAGAGTACTTGACGAAACAAGTTGCAAAAGACAAATTCTTTGCCGGGAAACATGAAGTTCGCAGTATCGTTGAAGCAAACATCGAGAATGTCACGCGCGACTGCAAAGAAGAATTGTTTAATAAGTCTTCGTTAAGCCTTCAGGGCGAATATGTTTCAGAATTTCCGAATGTAATGCATACTGATGCTTTCTTACGCTGCTTAGACACTTCGGTTTTCCTAAACCTGTGCCGATGTAAGAAAATTGACCTTGGACCTCGTCTTCATGAACTTGAAGGTTCTGTCAAGAACTATTACGTGGAGCGAGTGTTTACAAGGACTGTGCAAATTGACCTGAAAGCGTGCACACTGGACGATGACAAGAATGAGGCTTTCGCACTTTTGGGGTGTCCGGATGATTGTGCTGCAAAACTTGTACCTGATCGCTACGAGGCAAAACATCAGGAAAATTTAATGCACTTTGAAAAATTTGTGGTCCTTCAAGAGTCACGTGACTATGAAGCTCTCCTACGGAATAATAATTACAGGGAGAAGGTGGTGCATCTGTTCCGGATCAGTGAATCCGATAAGGGACTGGTGTGGATTAAATCAAATGGCCCTCTCAGTCACCTTCCAATGACTGGGAGTGGAGATTACACTACAGAGAAGTTGCTGAAAGTGCCCGAGAAGGTCGTCCTCGTCACTGGCGCACCCGGTATGGGAAAGAGTGTGCTGGCATCTCGGTTGTGTACACAGGTAAAAACTCAAGACAAGAAGCGGTGGGTGCTCTACATCGACCTTCCTCAGAGAATGGCATCTGTTAAAACTGCGTCGCCTACTCTGGAATATCTAGCGAATCTGTGCCAAGTACAGAAAGATGGGCTGGAGTTCGCTCTGTTCGAAGAAAGCTTGAACAATGGGAGCCCTTTCGAGGTCGTTGTCGTGCTAGATGGCTTCGATGAAGTCAACGAGGAATGCCGCAACCGTGTGCTGGAACTTGTACAGTTTCTAGCTAACAAAAAAGTTTGCAAGGCGTACATTTTTACTCGCACTGTGTTTAAGCCCCGTGTACAAGATGCCTTGCACACAGTGTCATATGATCTGGTTCCTTTTTCTGATGAAAACCAGAATGATTTCCTCACAAGATATAGGGGCCAAATAGAAACTCCAGCCACCAGGAATGACGCATTTGCGCAAAAATTCCAGCAAGTGTACGCGACATTGAAGGAGAAAAACAAGACAATTCTGGAAACCCCTCTCCTACTTCGTATGATGGCTCAGATGGAGAGCGGAGAAATCACGAAGTCGGGCGATTACTCTTCGCTGCTCGAAATTGCTGACATCTCCGCTGGCGGAAGTATATACACTGTACACATCTACAAGATGTTTGTCGAGTACAAGCACCTTGTGCACCGAAAAGAGAAGGTGAAGGAAGACATCGCCCTAAGTGCCGTGCGAGGGGACAATGACGCCACGAAATATCCATTCTATGCAAACCATGGTCTCCTCGCTATGATGTGTATATTTCCTCAGGATGCCTTGAAAGCCTTATTGAGTGAAGAAGAATTAGTGCAGTTAGATCCCGAAGGAAGTTTCATCAAACGCGTTGCGGACAATTCTCTCAAAGAAGGTTTTGTGAATCGAATTAACGATGGAGGAACGCCCGAGTTTGTTCATAAGACTTTCGCAGAATTTTTTGCAGCTCACTACCTCCTGGAGAAGGCAAAGATCAGAGAAATAACGAGCTTTAGGAACAAAGTCCTAGAATCGTATAGTAAAGAAGACTACGAGGGTGTAATGCTGTTGTTCGATGGACTGGCGTCAGAGTCCTATCCACTTCACTCTGCTGTGATAAACAACAACGCTTCATATTTTGAGCAACTCGTTATCCAAAGAAAGGGCATGTTGCAGGTGGATGAGCTGAAAAGGACCCCATTGCACGTAGCTGCCCTGTATGCTGATGAAATGACATTGAAGAGGCTTCCAATGGATGATAAACTAATCCAGAATGATTTGTTTCAAATGTCACCGTTTGGGTACGCTGAGCTCTGTTTTCCATTGGACGAAAAACACCATGGAATGTGGTGGGTACCTTCTCGGACTGAGACTTCACTGGTGAGAGAGAGACTCAACGTATTATGCGCCCGATGCAGCGAGGAAGCAGTGAAACATTCTACCGAAAATCTGCGCAGGTGTGAAACCTTGGAGCAAAAGAGACATTTTCTCGAACGAGCAATATTCACGGCTGTGAGACACGACCTACAAGGCGTTTTAGACGTGTACCTGAGCTATGTGTCCCAGAAAGAGAGTACCGTAATCCTAGACAGAGACATCATGGACCAATTAGAATCACGCAAGGAACGAAGCTTGAGATGTTCTGCAGAGCCTCAGGCAATTGAAGATCTCGATGATATCAGAGACTATAGAGATAGAACTGTCCCTTTTTACGCAGAGTCGGAGGTTGTTTATAAAATGCTCCTTCCTTACTGCGATATGGGAATTCTTGATCAGGATGGAAACACAATGTTGCACATTAGTGTGAAAGAAGGAAATCTGAAGACAACAAAGTTTTACCTCGCACATTTATCCGTTAACAACAGAAATGGACACTTTCAAACTCCTTTGCACTTGAGTGAAGATGCAGAGATTGTGAAGCTACTTCTTCCTCTTTATTCCTCAGTGAATGTTCTCGATGATGAGCAACAAACTCCGATGGATATATGTGCAAAGAGAGATGATTTGGAGGCCATGAAGTTGTTACTCCTTCGCACTCGGATAGATGACGCACGTCACATCAGACTGCAGACAACGCTTCATGTGGCTTCTGACTCTCGTTCCCTTAAAACTGTGAAGTTTCTTCTACCTCACACAAATGCGCACGTGCTTAACTACGAAAGAGAAACGTGCTTAGAAGTTGCTTGGACAAGTTGGGGATATTGTTTGATTTCGGAGTCCAACGTTGTGGGGTGTCTCATCCCACACTCGCTCGTGAACTCGCCTGAAACATTCGGCTCATCACCGTTGTACGTCTGGGCGAGACATGGTCAAAGGAAAGTGATGCAAACTCTATGGCCTTATTTGCGACACAGTGACCCTAGGCATGCACAGAGGATCAGCAGAAGCTATCTGTATGTGGATGTGAATTGGGATTTCCAAGAAGAAATTTGGTGTCTGAAATTCCTCCTCCTCCATTTCGATGTGATCGCTGATGATCGTTATAGCCGTAAACTGCTACATGATATGGCCAAGGACAAGCTACGTTGGATACAAGAATTAAATTACATTAATTACGTGAAGATGTTACTGCCGCATTTAAATCTCACTGAGCAGGATTATGTAAAATATAGCGCAGGAAATGATGACATTGTTACCTTATATGGGAGATGGTCGGACATGAATAACACCGATGATCCCCACATTGACGATGTTGACACCGAAATGATCGATGACGATGGCAGTATGAAGTTGCTAGTAAAAGGCAGAAGAAGGTAATGTGGAAGCTGTGGAACTTCACCTCTCCCATTCATCCGTGTACTTTACAGATGAAAAAGAGAACACTGCATTGCACTTGAGCGCGAGGAACGGACACACAAATGTGGTGAAGCTTCTCATTCCTTTTTCTACATCAGTGGACGTGATCAATGTGGATAGAGAAACGCCCATGCATGTCTGCGCCTCAAATGGACACTTGGACGTTGTGAAGTTATTATTACTCCGCTCTAGAATGAGTTTCCGTGACTACGATAGAAATACACCTCTTCACTGGGCCTGTGAAAGTGATGAAGTTGACATCGTGAACTTCCTTCTTCCCCACTCATTCCCTAATATGCGCGACAATGACGGATACACATGCTGCGCTGTTTCCGCGATAAAAAGGAATATGAATGTTCTGAGATGCCTCATCCCTCACTCTCTTATGAACTGTCCTAATACAGTCAGCGATTCACCAACGTGCACCTGTGCAAGACTTTATATGAGAGAAGAACTGGTGACATTATTGCCATATTCTTGTGATTATGACGGTGCGAGTTTATTGACTATTCTCCCGCTGTCATTTCGTAAGGACGATACGAGTATGGAAGCTATGCCTTGTCTGAAACTGATGTTTCTCCACTCAGATGACAAGGCAGTAGATAAGTGTTTCTGTGCGGCACTCAGCCACATTCGAAAGCATTATGTAGTGAGTGATTCAATGCTGCGTCTAACAGAGACAGAGATATCACGACTCCTCAACTGTATTTCTCTCTTGCTTCCACATACAAATGTTTCTGCTAAGGACGATGAGGGCAAGAAACTATTACAAGAAGCCCTCCGAAGTAGCCAAGATCCCGAATTGGATAGCTTCCTTCAGAAATGGACTCGCTTGAGTGACTTTCATTCATGATGCTGACGATTGTAGGCAACAGTTGTCGTTAAGTATATCAGGTGTCTCTTAGCTGTCAATGGACATGAGCTCTGGAGACGATTTCGCAGTTTTAAGAGAGGTATCAACAGCTGTATACTAAGTCCTTGCCTTCATCCGAGAAAGCACAAATATTCATCCAGTGTCAAAAATGAAAGAAAAAAAATCACTTGTGATTATGATTATGACTAACGCGTTTTGTTTCTTCTTGTTCCTTATGTTACAAAGTACCGTTCCGTAGTAGGTTCGTAAGGTGATTTGAAAATGTGTAAAAAATGTGTCTGTTCCTAATGTGCTAGTTATATGGTTAGCTATGATATGCCACAGTATTAGAATACGGCTGCGTGCGATTATGTTTGGTGTCAAATGTATATACCCAAATGTCAAATGTAAATGAAATGAAGTGTTTTTCGCACATTGGAGAAGGCTTAATTCAAATTATTTTGGAACTCTCGCTCACTTCGCTGCAGAGTTGTGTAAAGTAACTATTGTCGAGCGAAACACATGTGTGATACAGTCATACTTTTATTACGACCGAATAAATGTACGGGTTCCAAATTGCTTTTCCAGTTATTGTTACAGATTACGGAACATATTACTTTGAAGTAATCAAGGTTCGTGTAAAGGAACCTCGACTGACTCAAATATGCCTGTTACAAATTGGATTTGTGTACGTGTGATTAAATGATTATATGCAGTTGTCCTTGGAAGTGATGTGTCCACTTAGATGTCATCAAGAGATGCAGATGGGGAGAAAATTCAGTGAACCGGTAAGCAAAGATGAAGGGAAGTGTCCCAGGAGGAGAGACGCCCATATATTTCGAATAGAGACTGCTATTCCTCTTCATCATGAGCTAGAATCAGAATTAGCGGCTCGCGCACAGCGCAGGACATGTCCTAGGGCCTCATAGCAGCCACAAGGACACGTGTTTCGAGGGGACGCAAGTTATAGTTACAGCCAGCTTGTGAAAGCTCGGGATGCGTGCTTTAGTTGTTATTACAGTTACTTTTGCGGATTCTAACTACCCGAGCAGCACACAATATTGGTCGGATATTGGCACTGTCTCGGTTTTAGTGAGCCTAATGAGGGACAATCAAGCCAATGGAGAGCAATAAGTGGTCTTATCTTGGCTCATCCTACTCTCACCACTGTGCTACCCATGGCAGTGTTTCAGTACCTACCCAGGTAAATATAAGAAAAAAGACTAAAGAGAAAAAAAATAATGCACTGTACTGTGATGCCTTCCCGTTGTCGTGCTGCCATTCAAACCAATTAAAACTAGATCGGAGTGGCAGTTACTATAGCCACAGAGCATTCGTATTATTCATTGGCTCACCACGGGCTTGCAACATTGGACCAATATTGGCAGTTTCATTGGCGTATTACCAGACCTGTGTTGCACGGCCTATATACTGGACCAATGTAACTTATATGGGCTGCCAATTTTGGACCGATATGGGACCATTGATGGCGTGCTGTTTTCAGAGTTATGTTTACAGTTACCAAATTAAATTTTCGCAGCCATCTTGTGCTCCCACCACATCACTTTCATAGCTGCTTTCATATCGTGCATTCGTGCTGCCCAAACTCGAATACGCATCGGCCATATGGGATCCCCATCAAGAGTACTTAATTCAAGCATTAGAGTCAGTTCAAAATGTGCTTCATTACATCTAACTATTCCAGAGACGCGAGTGTTTCACGTATAAAGAAAAACCTCGACGTTGATCTTCAAGTCAAGACAGTTGATAGCCAGGCGGTGTCTCTTCCATAAAATGTATCACAACACAAACGCTGGCGATCGTCTCCTAGTCCCTGCTAACTAGATTTCTAAAAGCGATAAAACTCCAGTGCAGGGAACACAGACAGACAACAGACGACACAAAGTTCTATCGCTTTTTAACTACATTTCATCTCGTCTGAACGACATCCATGTGATTAAGCTTCCCCATTGTAATATCACTTCCTTTCTGAAATAATTCTTTCCTAACGATATTAGTGATTGGAATCTTCAGTCTGAACATGTTGCTTGTACACTCGACACCACTCTGTTCTACTACAGTAATGTATATATTATATAGAGCATCCTTTCATTGTTTTATAGTTTGTAAATATTTCACCCACTTGCCCTTGGGTCATGTTGCCTTGTATATAGTGATACAATACAAACTTCACATAGTGTATGTCAAGAGCAAACGTTGGCTCATGTAAATAGTTTGTTGCTGCTTTTTGTTCTGGGGCTCCCCAGCACTGTTCCTTTAACCTGCGTCAGTAAATACTTCATTCGGTAACTACTGGACTACCAAGATGTTTCTCAAACTTCCTAGCCAAGGTTTCAGGAACACCATGTCATGGTAAAACCCGGTAAAGCGATAAACTACTGCGGCTGCCCAACTGACTGAGGAAGGGGACGATTTTTTTTTCTTTTTGCGGACACTTTATATTCAGTTTAGGTAAAAAAAAAGATGACATACATTCACAACAAGTTTCATTTATCAACGGGCAGCCGGTACCGCGGAAAGGAATTGTTGAAATTGCGGAAAGGAATAACTGTTGCTGCATTCGATCAAACTTGTCAGTACGATCAAAACATGTTTTTCAATCCAAGCACAGAAGCAAAAGTGACATTGTTTACAAACGTGTTCACCGGCGATCATGTGCGCCGCCATTTTACTGATCATGTGAGTGATGACCGGTGATGACGTTTGCGTAAACGTCATGATGATGATGATGATGACGAATCTGGTGGCTGTACCCTTTGTAGCGGGCAGACAACGCTAAAATAGCGCGTCCTAGCCTAAAATCCTAAAGGAAAAAAAAAAAAAACTAACCACAAAAATTACCGTTCTCTAATAAAATTTCTGTCCACTTTTTTCACACCATAGCGTCCGTTTCTCCGCCAAATCCCAAAGCGTCTAGCAAAGATTCTGTATCCGCTTCCGGTGACAACTTTGAGCACTGCAACTGACTGCAACACGATATCACGATATGTTCAATTGTTTCATCCGTTTGCCCGCAAGTGGAGCAGCGTGTGTCGGTCTTCGGTGAATCTGAGTCGTCAGTTTTTTCCTGCCGTGGTCGCAACTTGGCCCTCCATTTCCTCGTTCGGAGTACTCCCGCGCGTGCCTCAAACAAGAGTCTACTTGATGGTGAATTATCGTAGAGTGTCTGTTCTGTTGACCAGACCACAGAATAACGGCGCGCTTTATTCTGTGGCCAGACCACAAGATTAGTGGTGGCAAAATTGGCAATAATGGCGCGTCGGTGGTGTGGCGTCGTGGTTGGCATCCTCGACTGGTAACCACGGAGTGTGAGTTTGATTCCCGGTGGACTTGCTTTTTTTTTTTTCCTTGGCTCCGTGTACCCTTTTATCTCAGGCGCAACATTTGGGTCTTTTTAGCTACACAGTGAATGTGGACAATATCATGTGGGCATGTTTGGGCTAGCACACAGAAAGAAAAAAAAGTGCTGAATTTTTGCTACAAGTAAGGTTAGGTTAGGGCCACAACGCCTTTCTTACGCTCTACATAAGAATTAGGTTAGGAAGGTTGGGTCAGGTTAGGTATGGTTAGGCTAGATGGATAGGCTACGCCGCATGGACTGGTCCACGGAATAAAACGGACACCTATCCTGTGGTCTGGTCCACAGAATAAAGCGCGCCGTTATTCTGTGGTCTGGTCAACAGAATATCCACTGCGTATCTTGTTTGCGCCATAGGGTCGTTTCCCAAAAACGGACGTGGTTCTGAATGGTGCCGCGATTTACATGGTCCCCGTCGGTCAACGTCTTTTCATTTACGTCCACGGTTTTCAGAAAGGATCGTGTTTTTTTCCGCCAACCAGTGTACTGATCCTTATATATCATTTTTCTATATATTTCGTTCGGAATCCATGTCTCTGGCATTGTCCTGATCCTTTCCTCGTACGTAATTTTGGCTTTTGCTTCCTTCGCACCAAAGCCAGACCAGCCCAAGTCCCCTTGTATAGCTGCATTGGGCGCTGATCTGCGGGTATTTTAGTGCTATACGGCCGACTTCTCTTTGTTTTCTCTCGAGGAATCCGGTTGTGGCCGACGAAAAGCATAACACCGCGTTCCCATAGATGAGCCCGGGCACTGCCACTGCCTTCCACAACTCCCTTGTCACCTCAAAACGATTGAAAGACCACAGTGTTCGCGCCCGTAGCATTCCGACGTATTTCGTCGCCTTCTTTCGCATCTGGTCTTCATGTTCCTTTAGGTATTTTTCCTCTGTCGAGATGGGCACTCCGAGGTACTTGGTTTTCCATGTAGATTCCATTGCACATCCATTCATTGCGATGTCCCCTTCATAGCAGCTTTCTGCCCGATTGTCATTCTTCCAGCGCATAACTTTGCTTTTTCCGGCGCTAAAAGACAGCCCAATGTCCTCTCTTTTCAGTGCACATATATCGACAAGGTGTTGCATCTGTTCCTTGTTGTTGGCCAAAAGCAATATGCCGTCGGCATAGATACATCACCTGATTAATTGCGTTTCCTCCAATGTTGTATGACATATCGACACCCAGATGAGATGCCTCCAGTTCTAATATAGAGCATGAAGAGGGGGGGGAGACAGCCTTGTCGCAGCCCTTTGGTGGTCATGATTTCTTCCGTTGTTATTCCTTCCCAAGACCCTACAATGCTGTTCGACGAATAGTGTCCTCTCCTATATTTAGGTCTCTGAGTTGTTGCCATAGGCTTTTGTGGATCACGTTGTCATATGCCTTTTCGATGTCAAGGAAACAGGCCATTAGGTCTTTCTTTTCCATTCTCCCTAGCTCTATGGCCTGGGTCACTTCAATCCGTCTGTCTCTGCGAAACCAAAACTGTAAATTTCCAAGGATGTCATTTTCTTCAATTAATTTTTTAAGTTGTCCTTTAATTATTCTCAGGAAAATCCTGTACATTACTGATGTAACTGTGACGGGTCTGTATGCCAAGAGGTTGTTTTTGTCTCCCCTGCCCTTGTAGATCAATGACACGCGACTCTTTCTCCATTCCTCCGGTATGTTCTTTTCTTCAAGCACTTTATTGAGGAACTGTCGTTGTTCCTCCAAACGCTGTCCCTTCAGAGCCCGGATTGCCTTTGCTGGGATTCCGTCTAGACCAGTCGACTTTTTAATTGCTCTCATTAGTTCTTCTCCCGTTATTGGTTCACAGATTTGTATTTTATCTGTTGTATTCAGGATATCCATGCCCATTATGTTATCAGGTTGTTGTTCTACCTGCACTTCAACACTACTATTGAACGTGTCGGTGAGGTGTTGCGTGATATAGCCTTTTGTTTCATTCCTTGTCAGTGGTCTACCTTCTGTTGGGTGTAGCATCACAAACTGACTATTCTTCATGTATTTCCAGAATTTTTTTGGGCAATCTCTGCCACTTGTCCTGATTGTCTCCATTAACCTTTCGTTCACTGCCTTTTGTTTAAGATCTCTGTATTTAGTCCGAGCCTCTGATATTTCCTCTTTAGATTCCCTTCTTCCGAGAGTTTGTCTGTGCTCTCTACTTGGCAACTTCCTTGCCTGGATGGCTTGTTTTATTTCCTCATCCCACCATGCCTTGCGATTGATCTCTGGAGGGTCTTCGGAGTTCTTCTTCGCTTCAATTAGCTGAGCCGCTGTGTTTGCCCATGTAGTGTAGTCCAGCACTGGTTCTGGGTCCTTTTCCCACGTCTCCATTAGTTCAGTAATTTCAGAGTCTGAAAGGTGATTAATTGCTGGTTTTCCCATGGTATTAAGCTTTCGCTGTTGGTGACCAAGTTCCACACTTATTGTTCTGTGGTCACTTCCACTTGCCACTTCCAGGCCTGAACCGTCCCACAGTTCTTTGCGCAGCGTTGCACGTTGGATCTAATGACCTAATGTCCTGTGGATGGGGGTTGGAGATAGATCGCGATAATTATCCGTTGTCGAAAGAGGTAATTTCGTACCAAAATTCACAAATTTTGCAAATCGGTAACAATTTTGGGCTGTAAAATAGTAAAATTGCATGTAGAAACCCGACGCATATCGGTTTTCCATGTTTTTCATGATTTTGTCTTCGTAGAAGCCGCGGTATCGTTACCGTTACTAAACTATATCCGGCCTTTAGGTTCGCAGTCGAAACCCTCTGGTTTTCAGAGGTCTGACCAACTTGCGAATTTCAAGCCAGATTCGCTGAGGTTCGCGTACTTCACCTTTCTGATGAAGTTTAAAAATACCACGACTGATATAGCTGACAAAACCGAAATAGCTGTTTGTCAAACACGACAGAACATTGCTTTAGGCTAATCGATACAAGTACACAATGAAAACAAGTGCAGCAAAGTGCACCCGCTAGCAATTACGGCACGTTTACTAAAGACGACACTTCTTGTAGCCACTAGCACAGGAAGTGCAATGGAGGTTGTAATAAAAATGCAGTGGCATCTATATCCAACTCACGACCTACTAGATTATAATCAGTGATGGCCAGTAGTTAACTACATGTATGTAGTTAAAATGTAGCTATTAAGTACTTGCAGAAATGTAGTCGCAACTACCAGTTAAACTACTCTTTCGAGTACTTAACTACAGTAGTTAGGTTACTGCAGGCGTCAACTACTTCCGATTTTGCTGCAAGTTTTACGGCACGATTGTGCTTCCAACCATTGCGTTGAGCTACTTGTTTGATCTGAATGGAGGTGCAGAGCAATTGTGTCGTGCATGTCCACTAAATCTTCACTTTTATCGCCACTTGTGATCCATATTTAGGTGTCCAAGAAAACTAGAGAATGGGATTGGTGTTGATGGACAATGTTAAGTAGTTATAGATGTAGTTAAAATATGTCGCAGTAGTTAAAGAAGTAATTTAAACTACTCCCCCAAAAAGTAGTTCAACAACTAGTTAAACTACTTCATCGCAAAGTAGTTACAGTTAAACTAGTGTAGAAGTAGT
Organism: Ornithodoros turicata; assembly: GCF_037126465.1. Classification (NCBI taxonomy): domain Eukaryota; kingdom Metazoa; phylum Arthropoda; class Arachnida; order Ixodida; family Argasidae; genus Ornithodoros; species Ornithodoros turicata. The sequence goes on along the minus strand of NW_026999374.1, from coordinate 310,898 downwards.
TAGTGGCCATCACTGCAGTTTGGCAACATTAGCAAGCTCCCCTCCTCGCGGGCTGTCAGGGCCATAGGTACACAAGCGAAGGTGACACCGCATCGAGTGTGAGCAGAATTGATCCCCCATGTTTGCTTCTATTGCGACCCTTGTGGTAACGCTGAAAATGAAATCGAGGAGGCGAAGCTTAAAAAGGTCGAGGACTGAGTAATTTTAGCGTCACACTAAAGCTTCGGATGCTCGAATATCGCCAGTGTATGCTGCCCGCGACAAGTCCTTCCGAAAAGTGTCGTGGAGCCGGTAGCAACGGCTAGAAGCCTCGTCTTTTGACCAAAGTACGATCGTGATGGAAATTGATTTCTTTCAATTATAGTAGGATAAATAAGTTTTGCAGTTCGTGCAGCAAAAAATCAGAAAAAACAGCCCCAACCACCATTTACGGTATTGTTCCTGCTGATAGAACTGCGCTTTCACCTCTGCAGATGAAAAAAATTATAACGCCTATAATGCCATTTTCAGTCAAGTGCCTAAATCGCGATTTTTAGAGCCTTCTATATGCACCTAAAACGAGGTTTTTTTCTTGCCTAAATGTCTGGGATCTAGTTATGACGTACATATGCTGCAGTATGATAGTAACGAAAATCTCCAACCAAGTTACAGGACGGGGATACCCGACGTTTCGGAGCCAGTTCGGCTCCTTCCTCAGGGGTGACTGTAGTGACCGTGCAGTGCATGGACTGCAGTGCATTCTGAAAATATGCATTTTGCATGAACACCCTGGCTGTAGTCATCAGCCTTTCTATCTTCCAAACGTCAAGTGCTCAAACTACGAAGCATTATTTCTAATAAAAGTATCATCTTTCTTTCTTCAGAAGTGACAATGGATACAAGGGCCATCAAGAACCTTGCTTGCACTTCTCCCGACTGAAACGGAACCAATGCACACACAGAGAGGAACTGAACACAGATCACTCCCCTGGGGACAGTGAGTCAGCGCTTTAATCTATTTAATGGCTATTCAACCACCTTAAAGGAGCATGGAAATGATCGAAATAAAATATGACGGGAGAAGTAGAAATTATGATTCTGAGCCCTGTGATACATATTCGCACAAAAAGTTTGAGCGTAGCGCGCAATCCTGGAGCGCGAGGGAGCTTTGAATCTCGCGGCAGAAATGCCCCCTCACTCGGCTGTCAGCCGCTGACGTCATATGACCGCGCCGTCTTTTTCTTTATTTTTTGCGATTTCTCCGGCGCGCTGGCAAGCCGACCGGGAAGGAAGCGTTGTTGCTCATCGGACGCCGTGTGAAGGACAGGTGATTAATTGAACACCCTTTAGGCGACACGTCTGCTCTTCTTGACGAAACGTTTTATGGAGTTGGAGGCTAAGTTCCTAGAGCTTCGATTTCGCCACACGAATGTACCGGAGGCTGGTAAGTGATGCTGCTAAGTGTGAACGAACATTCGGATTGAAATATAGTGCTTCTTCTTGTTTACAAATGCATAGCCATGAAGACGCGGCTCAGTGACCAGTGTTTTCACTTGAAGATGTTGTCGACCATCATGACTTCTCCGTGTTGTGGTCAACACTATGGGCTCTGAACCGCATGGACACTGGCATCTCTGAGGCGAAAGAGCAGACCGATGAACGCATAGCTGTGTACATTGCGCTTACCATATCTTACTGATACCAGGAGCGCAACGTCTCCACAAACACTACAACATGAATACAAAAATAAAGTTAGTAAAGTTCATCTGCTAGCGATCTTGGAAACCCCAAAATACATCGTCAAATAATCATTTTCTTTTTTGAATTGTCATACGCAGCATACAACACAGGCACATGGAATAAATCTCCAACTGACAGGAATGTATTTAGTCGTATCACATACAGGGTGTCCCAGAAAACGTGTCATTGAATTATAATAAAAAAAACTACACCACCTAGAGTCATGCGGTCAATGGCATTTGTTCTTACTGGGTTTTTGCCACCTCCTCGTGTGAATGTCGTGTAACGTAAATTTAATTATGTAAATTTTTGCTTGCTTAAGTCGTAAATTTGCCTAGTAAAGGTCACTTTTTTACCCCACCAATGTGAAGAGCGTGTCTAATTTAGTCAAATTAATGATAATTGACAGGGATATCCAGAAGCTATCCCATCGGAAAAAATAGCCGAACATCATGCTCTACGGAGGTCGCACAGAATAGCGCACGATGAATTTTTCAGCGCAATCTTTGTCAGTCCGACGAAAGGAGGTTGGAAACCCAGCCCTCCCCGACATCGCAGAAAGAGATAAAACAGGCACGGCTTATCACGTCCGACTTTCGCTAGGATAATGCTTTCCCTCTCCCAATTTTAGGAACTGTTACTTTTTCTACTATCACTCTGTGGGCTGGCCTCGGAACCTCCTTTCGTCGCACTGCGGGCGATTGCGCTCAAAAAGTCGTCGCGCGCTATGGTCCGGTGCTCCGAAAAGCATGATATTCGGCTATTTTTTCCGACGGGATAGCTCGTGAGTATCACTGTGAATTATCATGCATTTGAGTGAATTCGGCACGCACTTCATATTGGTGGGGTAAAAAAGTGACCTTTACTTGGCAAATTTCCGAGCTCAGTTCGCAAATATTTTCATAATTAAACTTGGAGTACATGACATTCACATTAGGAGGTGGCAAAAACCTAATAAGAACAAATGCTGTTGACCGCATGATTCTAGGTGGCGTAGTTTTATAAGTCAGTGACACGTTTCCTGGGACACCCTGTAGACTTTTACGCCATTTTACTGCGAAGCGGAGTTAAACTGGTTGTCTACATAATTAACCGCTTCACAGCATCAATAGTTCAGCAGTTGACTGATAATACGCCATTACAATGTGATATCACCATCGTCGACATTTATTTCGGTTTTAAACAGGTGGGTTGGACTCGCTCAAAAAAAAAAAAAAAAACCGCGACCACAAGGCAGCTGCCGTCCATTGGTCATGGAAGACGTTGCCTTCTGTTGGCTTCTTCATTCCGCTAAACTTGACGTGTTCCTTTTCCTAAATTCATCACTCGCTCTCTAAATTCAGCGTACTATGTGGGTATCTCCTATGTGTTTGTTAAACAAATAACCAGTGAATATTTTCCCACTACATCACTCGCTTGTATGCTGTTGTTCGTTTTTCACTTTATTATCACGAAACTCGACAGACCAGAGCATTGAATGGCGGGTGGTTTCGTTTTTGCCATTTCCGGTTCCCGTTGGTTCACAGAGCAGCATGCAGATGTCGTTTTACTGTGTGTATTCATCTTTGGATTATTGTTGTCTTCGGAAATACATGCCTACATTTGTTACGATGGATAATGATTTATTGATTTCGCACGCAAAGCATACAAACGCCACTTCAACACGTCATAGGCGGTAAACATCTTCATGCGTGTTAGTCGAAAGCAAAGGGATGGCGGTGTCGCATGTAATCTCAAAGATAAAATATGATTCACGTTTGATATGACAACGTTTACCTTGCGATTCTGGTAGCACTACTGAATTCTGCACGCATTCCGAAGGTTCGTACATCGGGACGTTGTTCCCTCCATCGGTTCGTTTCCCCGTTTGTTATCCCACGTGACTACACAGGGTTGACAACAAATGGAGCAGCTCCGCTGTAGTTAGTGGGCAGAAATTCGTCCACTAAAACTGTACATGACCAACGGATGGTTGCACCCGGGAGGCGACGCTCGGGGATAGGAGAATACCATTGACGGCGCGCCAAGTACGTTGTCTAGAGTCTTCCTATATTAACTCTGATGATGATTTTAAAACTGAATCGTCGTCGTCGTCGTCGCTGCGGTGCCGCTAAGCGGCGGGAGTGGCGAACACTTTTCTTCAAAGTTTGTGTCACACCGGCAACTTTGGATAACAGCCAGTGATTACATGGAGGCGTGGTCGCTCTGTAACTCAGTTCTTATAGCGATATTCGCAGTAACATTTCGAGATTCTGAAACTGTCCTGCTCTTCGTTTTAAGGGCGAGGGCAGTAGTATTTTTGAAGTGTGATGTGGGCAAGCTTTCGCTTGTCTCATCCTACAGTTGGCAATACGACCTTTATCTCCTCGGAAGAACGGAAAAACTCTGACTTCATCTCCATTTCTTAAAGGGACCATAACCAGGCCGCCGAACATTTCACAACTCATGGGACCCCGTGAAAGAACACTTGCCATAATACCCAAATATTCATTTCGTTCGGCTTATGCCAGCTCGCAGTGACCCATATAACTGCTTTCAACGACGAGTATCCAGAGAGCCTCTCTCCATCACGCATACGTCGCATGGCTACGTAGCCTTTTGCCGTCCAATCGCCGGGCAGAGCTCCGAACATGGCGTTTCAAATTACCAGTCAATAAACACGCTTCATTATCAGCTGTAACCATAGGGCTCTCACAATAACTAGAATCCAAGCCAGCGGAGAAGAGTATGTCAACATGTGGGCCGCCGTGATCGATACGTTGCCTAGCGTGTTACGAACGGTGGCTCCTATGAGTTCTCTGCGCCGCTCCTTCGTGTCGCAGCATAAGGTTTAAAACGAACGATGCTCGTTCCCTGCTTCGCACACGGCATGGCAGGAGGAACCCAGCGGAAGCGATTTGCATTGGATTGGATATCATTGCGACGAACGCATCGCCGGGTCTTCACACTTCGAAAGGCTGCGGCAAATCCGGCCGAATCCAGAATGTCGGTTACGGCGCCTCCCGGGCTTGGACATTGGGAGAGGGTATCGCCCCCTTTACAACTCCTTTGCTCTCCCCCATCACTCTCGCTCCCTGCTTTTCTTCTAGCCTCTCACCTTATGATTTATATGGCTGTAAGGCGGAGTGCTTAGTTTGTTTGTATGGAACTTGAGTCTGCGCTCCGTGGTTCCGTAATTCAGCGTCATGATATCTCCAACGTTTTCGCCTGGCGTAAACGTCCGCAGTTGGGCCGCTGTCGTTCGACGCGGTTCGAACCCGGTTTCATCCTGGGTGACATGGCCAGCAGGCTAACCACTGCACCAGGCGAGCTGGTGACGCGACGCCGCGTGACTCAAACCAAAGTACGGCAGCGCACTCGTCAGGACGAAGATGAAGAAGACGGCCCATGGTGGTGGTGGTGGTGGTGGTGATAGGGCTTGCCGTTGTCGGCCTCACGTATGTGGGCAACGTCACGACTCACGCCCTTGGGGAATGTGCGTCCTGGGCCGACTTCTAAGGGAACTGTGCCGACATATGTCTCAAAGCGTCTGAGGAAAACCCAGGAAAAACCCCAGACGGCACAGCCGGCACCGGGATTCTAACCCGGGTACCTCCCAGTCTCGACGTGACATGGGCAGCACGCTAACCACTGAGCCACGGGAGCTGGTCCATGGCCCACGGCCCATGGCGTTCCTATATTCCTACATAAGATTCCGGAACTGTAGTGCCGGATATCCATTCGCGCTCGCCGCGTGCTACTGCGCGGAATACTTAGTACGTGAATGATACCTAAATTGAATGCCTTTGTTTCTGAGTATGAGACTGTAACAGTTTTGATATTGAATAGAAGAAGACTCCCATTCATCTAGTTCATTTCCCCAAGTGGAATAAAATCATACGCGGAATCATTGATTGTAATTTGTGAAAAAAGTGCCACATCAAAATGTCGTGAAGCTAGAGCGCAGGGCGCAGCTAAAATGAGAAAGAGTGCAGCGAATATTTCAACCGCATGCAATCACCTTTTGGTTTTGAGCGCTAGTAATAGACCTCCACCTGTTTGTAAACAAATGAAGTCATAATGTTCGACAGCGCCACGAATTTGGTAGAGTTGAACCACGTTCAAAGCTAGTAGCGAACAAGGTCGCGCCCGAAAGCCACGGTCTTGAGGGGATTACGATGATCTCTGAAAAGGACGCGACCTTCTCTCCTACTTTTCTTTCAACAGGAGGCAGCGAACAATTGCCAATTCGTAGAACCCAGCACTCCCCTTCCGATCTGTTTAGGTCTGTCTACCAACGTCATGATGACGTTGATAGACAGACGAGGTTTATTGCAAGCAGTTTTTACTGTCGAAGTTGCAATAATATAACGCAGAGAAATGCGCACCTTTTATACCTGTTTACGGTTCATTTAATGTCTCTAAAGGCCTTGGTGAGCGACTGTCTGCACGATGCTCTTTATGGCCTTTGCTGGCCCTTGCGCGGCCCTTTTTCAGGGGTCATCTCACGCCGAGCTTGTTGTTAGCCGAAAGTGTCCACTGCCGGCGTAACAAATCGAACATGCAAGCTGAGGGCCGCTCACCCAAAATGAAGCATTTGCGCCTGTCTCCTCAGTGACGAGCAGAAAAGTGCCCCGGCATTGACGACCCCCCAGATGAATTCAACAAGTGCTTCTACATAGAGTGTAATACACTCTTGCATGACTCGGGTTTTTAACATCTGCTTTGCTCAGGGGTTGCTATGCCCTAGCATGCACATTGGTGTCGTTGTCCTCGAGTTCAAAGACAAATCTCAAAAACTGGACCCAGATGCTTATCGATCGATAACCATCTGGGTCCAGTTTTTCAGCGACTACACCGTTCCTCTTCGTGAGCGACTACACCGTTTTCACATCTCTCGCTCTGACGGTTGCCCATCTTGCGGGATGTGTGTAACTGCAGAGCACTGTTTCAGGCGTTGTCGTGTTCCTCTTTTGCTGTAGAGCACAGTAACCCAGATATTTCGTCTGTCGCCTGGGCCACCGTACAGTTCCTGGAACCGTTGCCTGTTCCGCGCGTTCAGCGTAAACTGTTGGCTTTATTAATTACCGAGATCAACTTTCAAATTTGGATCCGTCGTTGCTAGCCGGTTTTCGGTGGCCTAGACTTCGGAGGCCCAGCTATATTTCAGGCTGTCAGGGCAGGGCTCCGTAGCCACATTGTCCGTGAGCAAGCACTGTATGGTCTTGTGGAGTGCTCTCGCCGCTGGCTGACGTCTGCTCGTCTTTTCCGCCACGTTCAAGGTGAGTGGCAAATCATATTCTAGCCAGCTCGCTAGGACCGTACTGCACTCAGCAGCGGCTCTCCAGTGTTTGAATTGTTCGCTTGGTATGGTCAGTACGAAAAGCAAACCCTCCTAGAGAGTGTTATTACAAGGACTGTAACGTAAAGTTAGTGTCTGCCCAAAGGGGACTACCTCCATAGGTAGCTCTCCTGCTTGATGACAATACATATATATACATATATATATATATATGACGCTGATACTTACTTGATGACAATACACAACGCTGACGCTTTGGGAAGCCAGAGATTTGTACGCTGCAGTCATGGAGGCGCCGCTGGTTCCCTCCCTGCCTGGTGCCGTGGGTGGTCCTTCCGGAAGCGGCTGGCGATGTATCACGGCTGGCTGGTTGGACGCTCGTCGGCCGCGTCTCCAATGGAAGCTGGCTCATGGTGTCCTGCCGCTCTGTGAACGTTTACACCGATTCCATACTTGTCGCACGGATCACTGCCCGTCTTGTGGCATCTCGGAGTCACCAGGGCACTTCTTCTTTCAGTGCCAGATTCCGCTGCTCATGTGGAGCAGAGTGGCGGTTGTTTTTGGTCTTCCAATAGTCGACTGGGCCACTGTAAGGTTCATGGAACCGTTGCCGGTTGCAGCAAGGGATCGGAAGCATTTGGCATGTCTGATTGCGGAAATAAATTTCAAAATTTGGATACGCCTGTGCCGGTTAGCCTTCGGTGATGGCCCCGACTGTGGGAGCGTCGGTTTGGTTGAGGCAGTTCGTACTGGACTACGGGCGGTGATCACCAGGGAATAGGCAGTGGTCGGCCCAGTCGAGTGCTCCCGTCGCTGGCTCTGCTCCACTCGCATCTTCCGCTACGTTCAGAGTGAGTGGCACATTCTGTTCTAGCCAGTTTGCTAGACCTGTACTGTCCTCCTGTGCGACTCTCTATCATGGATTGTTCTCATGGTATGACTCGTACAAACAGCAATCTCACTCAGGAGAGTTGTTATCCTGCCTTTCAACATAGTGCGATACTAGTGTTCCTGTTCGTGTAAAGGAGCCTACCTCCATAGTTAGCTCTTCTGCTTGATGACAATACAGCAAAGGACATTGTCTGCGAGACATTCGACCATCCAGAACTCAATTTCATAGGCACCTGCTCCCGCCATGTGATTATGGAAAGGAAGTCTCGGGTGCCAAACTTCATCCGCGTTAGGCCAGAGTCACACTGTTTATACATTATACACGAACATTCCGTCATACGTGTATGACGAACGTGTATAATAAACATCCCCTAACATATGTTTGTAAGTCAAACTTCGCCATGCCGGTACCGGACAGCTGTTTTGGCCTTCGTAAGCCTCATCGGCTGTACGCAGGCAGACAACGTTTGACTGGGTGGCGTCAGAAGGTCACGTAACACGTGATGTGACGTAACACGTGATCGCTCCTGTGAGGGTAAGTTAGCTCACCACTGAAAGCCCAGTGCGAAGCGAGTGAAGTATAATAGGAAAAAAAAAGATAGCCGGAGCTCTTTGACTGCACGTATAGTATATATTTGTAAGTCAAACGATAGTATATATTTGTAAGTCAAACGTCGCACAAGAGGCCCAAGAAGGCCGAAACAACTGTCCATTACTGGCATGACGACGTCATAGCATGGCATATGGCGACGACTGGCATGGCCTCATCAGCAGTAACTGCTGATGAGGCCCAAGAAGGCCGAAACAGCTGTCCAGTACTGGCATGGCGATGTTTGACTTCCAAACATATGCTATACGTGCAGCAAAAGAGCTATCCCCTAACAGAGGTGGGCACCCTCGCGAGGGCTTGTGAGGGTGAGGGCTTTCTCACCCTAACCTCACGGAATTTGAGGTGAGGTCAGGTGAGGAAAAATCTTCCTAGAAGACGCTGAGGTGAGGTGAGGTGAGGGACATTTTCCTTGGGAAAGACTGAGGTGAGGTGAGGAAAATTTTCTGAAATAATTTTGAGGTGAGGCGAGGTGAGGAAAATTTTCTGAAAAACTTTTTGAGGTGAGGTGAGGAAATTTTTTCTCCAGAAAGGCTGAGGTGAGGTGGGATGAGATACATTTTCTGAAAAATTTTTGAGGTGAGGTGAGGTGAGGGAAATTTTGTTAAAATTTTCTGAGGTGAGGATTCCTTTTTCATGTGAGGTGAGGACCTTTTTTCGTGTGTCGAGAGAAAAAAAGGGAAAATTTGTCCGAAAATTTTTAGATGATATGAGGCAAGTTGGCAAAAGGTAGTTTTAGGGCTGTCTTCTTTACTTGATTTGTTTTTTCAGTGACTGTTGTAAACCGAACGACGCGAGCCGTTGCACTTCACTATCAATAATCGCTGCTTATTGGTTGGTCCTGAGTCCTGACGACGGGTCTAGAGACTCTGGCTGCACATCCCACAAAAAGTAGGGGGCAATATGGGCACGACATTGGGTGCACTGATGACGTGACACTCATATGATTATGATTCACAAAGCTGCGCTTCGATTCGACCACCACTGTAGCGCTCAACCTATCGGATGCCATGCGAAGGCAGTGAACGAGACAATTAGCAATGCACCTGCATCCCACTAGCTGATGGCGAGCGGCCGTGATATAATGCGTAGGCCATGATCCGTAAATAATTTTAGCTATCATCGCCATTCATCAGGTACTCACCGCAGTCGTGGCGCTTTTTGGCCTCTGTTGCGCTTGCGCCACAAACACCTACAGTCACAATCTACCGCTGAAGCAGAGAGTCGGGACCTGATGCTTTAGTCTCGATACTTGCTTTACGCTGCGTACTTTCGTCATTTAAAAAAGTGAGAAGCGTCGACCTTGAGCAGGGAGGGGCACCCTCCTACTGCAGGTGGGGTGAGGTGAAGGCGCCTTGAACCCCCTCACCTCACGGAATTTGAGGTGAGGTGAGGGAAAAATGTTTATGCAAGGCTGAGGTGAGGTGAGGGAAATTCTCTGAAAAGGTTTTGAGGTGAGGTGAGGAAAGATTTTTTCAGGAAAGGCTGAGGTGAGGTGAGGTGAGGAAATTTTTCGGATAATGTTTTGAGGTGAGGTGAGGCGAGGAATATTTTCTGAAAAAATATTTGAGGTGAGGGCAGGCGAGGAAAATTCTCTGAATTTTTTTAGGTGAGGTGAGGTGAGGGAACTTCTCCGAAAAGTAGTTGAGGTGAGGTGAGGTGAGGACAAAGCTCCGTCCAGGAAAATCGAGGTGAGGGCAAAGACCGTGAGGAGTTTTGCCCACCTCCCCTAAACATGTGTGATCATACAGTGCTGGAAACCCGTGGCGCTGAGAGAGAGTGCGCGGATATGGTGTCGGAGGTCACGGATTCTGTGGCATTGGATCCTGCCGCTGTTGTCGCTCCTAACGCAGTGGATGGGGAGGAGACAGGGATATCCGCTGTAGCTTCTGGGCCTTTTCCGAGCGGCTCAAGTGAGGATGAATGCCACAATAATAACTGCGACAGTCTGCGGTAGATGACGGTCGCTGGTTCCCGAGCGACATATCTCTTTCAAGTGACGAAAAAAAGTTGGGTCAAAGTGATGTTGCCTTTGTCATGGTGGTAGAGGCGCCTCAGCTGTTGTTCCAGAGCGATCAACATAAGTGTAATGGTAGTTTTTATGAGGACATCATATGACGTCAACTATGTCGTGGAGCCCATAGACCCATTTCACGACCGGCGCCGCGGCCGGTAGACCGGGCGCGCCTCTAGCCGAAAGCTGTACATCTTATCACCCCCCTTCTCTTTCGATCCTCTCGCCAGGACGGCTGGATCTCCATCCCCGCGAAGGTAATAAAATAATAATAATAATGCAAAGATGATGTGTCTCCATCCTCATCGTCAGGGACATCTTTGCGCCCGCTGTGTTTCCAACTGTGAGTTTTTGACTGCCCCGAGTGATCTCCCCTTTTGTGCAGCTCCCAGAAGACGCTCGTCATTACAATATTGTTAACACTGCAAATAGAACGTTAGACTACTTGACGCTGTGCTTTAGACAACAAGAAAATGGTGCCCAGCCACTCAGAGTCGCTTGCAGCTGGCTTTACATAATGCACATCGTACTTTACGCAACTTGGGATGGACGTTTCGCACGAAAAGTGTGCCGCGCATGGTGCCTTTCACACGCAAAATTATGACAAATTTCCCTGTTTGCGTCTATGCCAAGAAACTTGAACCTGTAGCTTTCCATCGCTTCCTTGGCGCGGTAATCGACTCGCACCTGCGCTCGGGTCGCTACATTAAGCACAATGAAAGCAAAGTGAACGAGCGGGTTGCAGCGGGGTAGTTGGTTGAAGTACATACTTGAGTGAAAATGCAACAAGAGAAGCGGACAGGTGGGTCTGCAGGTCTCCCGTCGTATTTGTTTTAACCCACCTATCCGCGTCTCTCGCTGCATTTTCGTTCGAGTGTGAAAGCAAAGTGCACCAAAGACTCCCTGCAATTCAATATATTCGTGGCTCAGAATGGGGATATGATCAGCGTTCCCTTCTCGCTCGTCGCACCGACGTTGGTGAGAGCAACTGTACTTTACAACCTTCCTATCCTGCACAGGATCTCAACAACATCCTTAACTGGCCGTCGGAAGCTGTTTGCTCGAAGCCCTCGTAAAACTGGAGAGGTATCAAGAGGTCATATATGTATCAGCGTCGCATAGATGGCGGCCTATTGGTGCCCTACTTCAAAAGCGAAGTTCCATGCCTTAGGTCTGCGAGCGACCTTTCAGGGTATCCAAGAGCAGGAGCATCCTGCTCGGTGTCTAATAACTTTTCTCTCAGGGCCCGATATCTTCTTTCATTTCTTCTTCTTCTTCTTCTTCTTTTTTGTGATGAGACACACACGCTCGCGTTCAGAGTGCTTGGACTTCCCACCCGAAGGCATACGTTGTGGCAATGAGCAGTCTGCGAGCTACTTTCCCGGATGATGATATAACATCATGGCCTGTATGGCGCCTTTACGTGGCACTTCTTGCGCTTGATCGGCCACCCCCGAACTCGACGCGTATTCAGCGTCACATAGCGTGGCATATACGACCACTGCTGGCTGGCTGGACGCCCGCCGGGCCAGTCTTCAGAGCCGCTTAGAGCATTATGTCTTGCAGCTGCGTGAGCGTCTTACGCGTTTTGGTGCAACGTCACCCGGCTGTCCCTTTTGCGAGTACAGGGAGTCATCAGAACATGCTTTTAGTTAATGCTTGTTGCCGAGTGCACTGTGGCATCGTGTAGCAGGCCTCTATAGCCTGACGGCTGTTGAATGAACCCCTGTTCGTGGTGTTTACCCTCTCCATGTCTCGGGAAACGCGGCATATTGTACTCTTGGTAGTCGAAATAAATTACCAGGAGTCGATTTCACGCTGTCGGCAAACGCATGCGCAGCAGAGCCGCAGTCCTCAGGAGGTGATTCAGCTTGTTAACGCCGTTATTCGCAGAGTTCTTTGCAGGGAGCGAGTGGTGCTTGGAGCAGTTGAGTTTCACCACCTCTGGATGACCTCTCACATTCCCTTCCGGCTAGACAATGGCAAGTTCCATGTTAACCTATGAGGTGTCCACATCATCGTGTCGTTCTCCCTCTTGCGGCTTTCCAGTGTCATATGGGTTGTTGAATGGCGAAACAGCCTTAGTCGCTGGGGCGAAGGTTGGTGTTCAGAATGTTGTTCGCGTCTCTTTGTGATGCTACAGGAAGCCGGCCCCTCTGGCCGGCCTTCCATTTGATGCCAATACACTCTGTTGACTTCGCTTGTACGACCCTACACACTTGGCAATACGCTTCAAGGAGGGAAATATGCAAGATACGGACAACAAACGGAGTAAATGGTTAGGGAACGTTTAGGAAGATGAGTACACGATCTTCAACGAATCAGCATCAGTTAACTGAGGCGTCATGGTCATCTCGTACTGCTTGGGGTCAGGAGTCAGGAATCTTCTAGCCCGCCATAGTCAGGAGTAAGGAACATTTTCTGAACGCCCCCGCCACACCAGCAAAGTTGGCTTACTGGTACTGATGACATATAGCAGTCGGCAGACCCGAATTGCGTATTTGCGGTGAATGCCGCTGTAATAGTTGTAATTTCCTTAGTCCTGTATCTTGTAGTTCCCCCTGTCAGGTCTGTGCCCCTCCTGGACTGTCAATCAACTTGCACACACAGGGGCGCACAGCCGTCAGCAACCCGCGGTACTGGTGTCTTTTGAGCAGAATAAGGCGTATGGTACACCCACATGGACCCGCGGCGTCTGTCCTCCTCGTCGTTCACAGTTGGCTGAGAGGATTGGATGGCTATGAAGTAAGCCCATTTCAAAGGCAATTATCCAGCAGTCACGCCCCCTGCTATTTTTGTCCGATAACTCCGCCCCAGTTGTACTGAATACAGTTAGAGGTCGATGTGTCTATTCGATAGTGAAGGATGATGAGAAAGTTATCCTGCAGAGTACTCGCTATTCACGGAAATTATTATGGTCCCTTTAAGTTCGTTGATTTCCCCATCACTTTCCCGCTTACCTGCTAGTGGCCTGGTGCTACAGTGTCCTGTGGTTCCTAGGAGTCGTTGGCACGCCGACACCACTGATTCAAACTGCCACCGCAAGACACGCGTTCCTAGATGGTGGTGGTGGTAAAAGAGCTCGGCGTTGTCGGACTGACATGGTCGTGTTCCTGGGCATGATCCTAGCCAGAATATTTCACAGAACTGTGCCACCGGCACCAGTTAACTCAGGCGTCGTCGTCATCGCGTTCCGCTATGAGAGCAGCAGCATTTTTATTCTAAACGCATCCGCCACACCAGCATAGTTGGATGACTGGCGCTTATGATATGTAACAGTCGCCAGACCCGAATTTCGCGTTAACAACAGTCACTTCCAGCGTTAGTAGGAGTTAGTAGAATTTCGCGTTAGCAACAGTACACACTCCGGGAGTTGGAGACTGGTCCCCCCGTTCCTTCGGTTCTGACGTAGCTGTCTTGGCGTCGAATCAGTGCGGGCTGGCTAGATGCCCGCCGCGCCAGTTTTCAGTGGAAGTTGGGCCACGATGTTCTTCCTCTTCGTGAGCGACTACACCGTTTTCACATCTCTCGCTCTGACGGTTGCCCGTCTTGCGGGACGTGTGAAATAGCAGCACTGTTTCAGGCGTTGTCATCTCCCTCTTTTGCTGTGGCGTAGAGTAACCCAGATATTTCAGCTGTCGACTGTCGCCTGGGCCACCGTACAATTCCTGGAACCGTTGCCTGCTCCGCGCGTTCCGCGTAAACAATTGGCTTTATTAATTACCGAGCTCAACTTTCAAATCTGGATCTGTCGTTGCCGACTCGCTTTCGGTGGCCCAGACTTCGGAGACGCAGCTATATTTCAGGCTGTCAGGGCAGGGCTGTCCTCGTAGCAACATTGTCCGTGAGGAAGCACTGTATTGTCTTGTGGAGTGCTCTCGCCGCTGGCTGATGTGTACTCGTCTTCTCCGCCACGTTCAGGGTGAGTTGCATATCATGTTCTAGCCAGCTCGTAGGACTGTACTGCACTCCACAGCGACACCTCAGTGTTTGGATTGTTGGCTTGGTATATGCTCAGTACGAAAAGCGAACTCTCCTAGAGAATGTTGTTATCTAGCTTGTGGGACTGCAACGTAAAGTTAGTGTCTGTCCAAAGGGGACTACCTCCATACGTAGGTCTGCTGTTTGATGACAATACACGAAAGAGCCTCCATAGGTAATTCTCCTGCTTGATGAGAATACAACGGTATATGAATACGACGAGGTGGCAAGACGTGCACTGCTCTTCGCTTTAGGGCGAGAGCAGTACTGTTTTTGAAATGTGATGTGAACAAGCTTTCATTTGTCCCATCCTACAGTTGGCAATACGAAGGCATGCACTGTCGCTGCTCTGTTAGGCCTAGTGGAACTATTTCCTTTAAATTTTTTCACGTTCGTTTCTCGTAACTGCAACTGTTTTGTTGAATAACAGGGTGCGAAGCCGTGTCTCCCGTTTGAGAGAACGGGCTATGATAAAATGTGCGACAACAAATGTGTGTTGGTGTTCAAAGTGCGAGCACCTCAGCGTTACTTTGGAAAAGATGTATTGGATGAATTTAAACTTGCCGCGCCTGGTAAAGTTCGTGGTGGGCAGAATAAAAGGTACGGTTATTATGAGGTGGTAATGAATGATTTGGAAGCAGTGAGGTTGCTTAAGGAGGAGGGATCGGTTGTGATTGGGGGGAGTAAAGTTGATGTCTTTGATTTGGGAGTAAAGACGAAGAGGGTCACGGTGTTCAGGTACCCGATTGGTTATCCTCACACAGACTTAGAGAAGGAACTGAGGCAATACAGAGTTGTAATTCAAACACTGAAGGAGAAGTACAGGGGTGACCACGAGGACTGAGAGATGGGTACGGGATTCCTTCTCATGGAGCTTAGGGGGGAACTACCCAGCTTTTTGACGGTGAGAGGGACACGCGTTGAATGTCTGTACCACGGGGTTACACGAAGGTGTGCTGAGTGTGACTGTAAGACCCTTAGATGACGGTGGTATCTCTCCTTCTATGAAGGAGAATGTGGGAAGTGTACGGCAGAAAAGGAGAGGAAACGGAACGTCCCTGCCGACCTTAGAGTTTCGGCGTGGGGAGGAGCTTCTGATCCTGCTCACACTCCGTGGATTTCCGACGAGAATTTTCCTTGTTTTGGAAACACGGACATGGAGGGGAACGACGGTGTCGCTGAGGATGTGAAAAATTCGGCGGATGCGCATGGTGGCGATAAAAATTCGGTAGAAATGCGGGAGAATATTGCGGGAAAAGCAGATAAGGAAATGAGCGGGCACTTGAGGAAGAAAGTGCTGTCTTTCATCAGGTTCATCATGAGAACAAGCAGGATGCTGAAGATGACGAAAGCCAGGTTAGAGGAGGAACCGGAGGCAGTATTTGGAAGGGTGTAGTAGGGTGGACATCAAGAAAGTTTGAGGTGCTCAAAAGTCTCTCTAGTGATGAATATGTCGAATGAATATGTCGGTAGTTCCGGTCGGTCGTTCCGGTAGTCGGTCGTTAGTTCTAAAAATAATAGAAATAAACCGGCACAGAATTTCATAAAAATGTAATTCTGTGTCGCTTTATTTTCCCACCTATCATGTAAAGCCCTCGAGCATATGAGGTAAGTAATTAAATAAATAGATAAAATAAATAAAAAAGTGAAGAGCGTGTGAGTGACAGTAGTAACAGGAATGATAGAGGCATGACGATGAAAAAGGAGGAGGATATGGATACCTTATGGATTCTTACAAGGATACGGAACTTTTTAAGTAACATAAAGCAGTTCGTGTTTGTTAACGATTTCCCGCCCTCATTAGACCGAGTAACTTCCAAAATCTTGCAGGGTTCGGTTATTGGCGCCCTGTTATTTCTCATTTAAATTAATGACCTTCCATCTGGATTGACATCTCGTATTCGCATATTTGCTGATGATAGCGTCATTTATCGTCATGTATCAAGTTCGTCAGAACAAATTGCCTTCCAAGATGACCTTCATAAGATCGTTTCCTGGTGCTCCTGTGTGTGTCCGTTCATGATGCTGTAGGGTCGAAATTTCACCGAACTTAGCATGGCAAACACAGCACTTGTGCGGCTTCTCGCCCGTGTGTGTCCGCTTGTGTCGCCTTAGGTTACTGCTCTGGCTGAACTTAGCAGGACAGACATCACACTTGTATGGCTTCTCGCCTGTGTGTGTTCGTTCATGACGCTGTAGGGTCACAATTTCACTGAACTTAGCATGGCAAACACAGCACTTGTGCGGCTTCTCGCCCGTGTGTGTCCGCTTGTGTCGCCTTAGGTTACTGCTCTGGCTGAACTTAGCAGGGCAGACATCGCACTTGTATGGCTTCTCGCCTGTGTGTATCCGCTTGTGCTTCCGTAGGTTAGTGCTCTGCCTAAACTGTGCTGGGCAGACATCGCACTTGTATTGCTTCTCGCCTGTGTGTGTCCGTTTGTGCTGCTGCAGTTTCCCTCTCAGACTGAACTCCGCAGGGCACACATTGCACTTGTACAGCTTCTCACTTGTCTGTGTGCGCTTGTGAAGCCGCCAGTGCGTAATCTGGCTGAGCTTCGCGGGGCAGATACCACTCTTGTCCGGCTTGTCTCCCGTCTGTGCTCGCTTGTGGCACCGCAGGCTCCTCCTCAGGTGGGACTGTCCAGGACAGAGATCGGGCTTACATGACTTCTTGTTAGTACGCTTTGACACGTGGCTTTCATCACTCCCAGTCGGTGCGAATGCAGGGCGACAGATGTCGTACGTAAGACTCTCATCTCCCATCTGATCATTCGGTGGTGAAGTAACGGCACACATTTCAGACTCACTGTGACACTGTGCAAACACGTGCTGTTTCAGGCTGTCTTTCAATGTGTATGTAAGTGCACATGGCTTGCTCTGGTCTGAAAGTCGCTCAGCGGGTCGACCTTCCGTAGTGACTAGTGGTGCGTTGTAGAACTGTGGTTCAACAGTCATTGTGCTGATCTTGAACTGTGCCTCTGAAGAAGTACAACCCGAAGAGTCTTGATCACAAATGCCTCTGGGTTGGTCCTTTACGTGGAGCAAACCAGCGCTTGCTCTTGCTCCTGGAATTTCGGAAATCGGAAATTAAGAGGGCATACCAGTACAGGCGCATCTCTGATTGACGATTTTTGGAAAAACTTGATCGCGCTGCATTCCCTGTCACGCTGCTCGCTTCCGACTGCGCAAATAGCCCACCTTGTGCACTACTGAGGCCCCGTGTTTAAAGTAGCTTGCCCCCTTACTCTGGCACTTCCTGCGAGTTAAAGTGTCGGACTTTGACACGGAAGGCCCAGAGGTAGAGTCAGGACAGTCACAACCTTGTCTTTCATTCCTTTTTGCTGAAATTTTTCGTAAATCTTCGTATTGTTTGGACACCTGAAAGCTGTACTCCCTGTCTCTCTCTCTGTTGGGGATTATTTTTGCTCCAATCAATTCTCAGTACACCACGTGACACTGAACCAGTTTCAAACATTTATTTTTACTTAGGAGCTCGACAAGAACCGAACCGTTTTCTTCGAACCGAAAACACCTTCTACGCTTCGACATCCTGGTCAGGAGTGACTTCTGTTTTTGTAAGAAGAAAATGAATAACAAGGATTGTCTTTTTCAGCTGGATTTGCCCTCCCAAAAGTGAACAGTCTTTTCCAATGTCGAAAGGGATCCTTCATTCTCAGATGCTTGCAACAGCCATCCTCACTAAATTCAACAGACAGTGGATTTCACACAAATGCAAAGAAAACACAAAGAAACAGGAACCACAGCGTGCGCTTCGTGACGAGCCCAATTCATGCAAGTTCCTGAGAGTAGACTCTGTTCGAACGGCGTAATAAACAATCGACAGGTTAAAATTTAAATGAAGTATTACGGTCAGAGGACTAAGCGATAGATGGCAAGAGTAACTATAGTCAACTTAGAAATAAAGCACCAGCTACAACTGTTGTTTTGACTTTCGTAATAACACGAAGCCCGTGCTAATCCTGCAGAATCTGTAGATGACCAATACTTATGCCAGCAGAAATTCTTTCATTTAGCATCCACGAATGAGGCCTAATTTACAGATGATATTTACAGCAGATATTTTTATAACTGTTGTAGATTCGG
Organism: Ornithodoros turicata; assembly: GCF_037126465.1. Classification (NCBI taxonomy): domain Eukaryota; kingdom Metazoa; phylum Arthropoda; class Arachnida; order Ixodida; family Argasidae; genus Ornithodoros; species Ornithodoros turicata. The sequence continues at coordinate 292,301 of NW_026999374.1, read as the reverse complement.
CATACAAATTCTTACATCTTCAATTCTGTAATTTCTACCATATCTCTGACAACCATGTGGTTGACATATCAAAATGCAATGCAATGAAATGCAATGCAATGGAATCACTTCAAAGGTCTTCATTTTCAAACTACGGTAGTTTCATTTATAATCGAATGATGCCCACCGGTCACTTTTTTTTTTCTCGAAAAAAATATATGTTATCCCACCCACAAAGAGATGCAAAAGGTTCCTGATCACAGGTCTCTGTGATCTTTTCTTCTCCGTCCACGGCGCTTCGAAGCAACCGGCGCAATTTCGCGGCTTAAATGTTTTTCCAAATTTGTGACCTTGTATCTCTTGAACAAGATGTCCCATTTGAACGAAATTTTTTTTTGCTGACAGAGTGGATGACGCACGTTCCACTGTGGCTATGAAATTTATATGGTCAAGAGAGAAGTATACGAAAAAAAAATCCCGAAAACGCAACAGAGAGCCTTCTTCCCGCACGTTTGGAAGGTCATGGCCGAGGCCTTGGATCTCCGAATGTGATGTTCTTTGCATGAGCAGAAAGATCATTCTTTGCTCTTTCGTTTGATTTAAATACATTGCTTTATCTTCAGCCATTACCACATCCTCCCACCACTTGTGGTATCAAATGCGAAATCTGTCCATCTCTTGAATGATGACTCCTTGTTTGTTCTGTTTTCTAGTGTGGTTCTACACTTCATTAAAGCATACATGTGCCCATTTTATCGTTTAAAAACCTGTTATGCTGTCAGGTTTAGAATGCTATTAATATCCTGCCCATGACGCCATGAGAATTATCACAACGCAATTACAAAAAATATATGACCTGTATGAAAAAACGTGTGCTTTAAATTGTTCTATCACCATGCGACGATCTCCCCCTTCCTTATAGGCATAGACTTGATGGGAGTGTATGGGAGGTTTATTGGTCGGCGTCTTTCCTCTCTCAATTTACCGTTCGAATCTACTAGTTCATCCTGTTTGTTAACTAGATAAGACAAGTTTCTTAACTGACTCTGTGGTGTATTCATGCTGCTTGCTTAGAAGTTGACTGCCCGAATTAATTGTTGTTTAGACTTTGTTTCAGGTTTTCACTCGATTGGTATTAATAAAAGTATTCTCCGAGTTGGGAACTATGTATGCAGGATGTATGAGTTGTGTCCGTTGATTTCCTCTGTGGAGAAGATTTAAATATTTCTCGCCTGTCTTAGAAAATGATTGCTCGAAATAATTATTGTCTCGTATTTGTTTCACTTGTTCACTTGATCGACATCAATGAAAACAATGATCTTGAGTTGGGGTTTTCCGGGACCTTTTTTTCCTGGACACGAGGACATATGCGACACAACAGAACTGACACTTAACTGAACAAACTCTTTCACATGTACGGGTACATGGCCTCTGTACTTTCATGGTTTCATTGTCTCTCGTGGCTACGTGCGAAGCCACAGGCCCGCCCCGGTTTCCTGCAGCTGTTTTGTTCTCTGGCCTGTGTCTGTTCATCAAGTGAATGAACTCTGCACGACAGATGTTGCGTTTATATGGCTTCACACCCATGCACACCCTCTGGTAACACTGCAGGTTTGTGCTGTCCTTCGAGGCTGCAGCACAGAGAATGCTCCAGTATGGCCTTGCACCTGTTCGAGTCTACATGTGATGTCCCAGGCACACACTGTGGCTGAATTCTGCAGGACACACACACATCAGACTTATAGAGGTCCTCAGTCGAACGCATCTGCTTGTGACGACACAATCCATTCTTTAAGCACACCCTGCAGCAGAGGAGGCTCACCTATTCGGCTTCTCAGCCATGTGCGTCCAGTTACGATTGTTCAGGTTCGTCACCTGGCCGAACTCTGCGCGGCAGATATAGCACTGGTGTATAGCTTCTAGCCCGCATGCAGTGCTGTGGGTTTGTGCCATGGCTCATCCTTGCAGGACAGAGTTCACGCTTGTAGGACTTTTTGCGCACGTGTTTTCACACGTAATACGACAGACCCTTGCTCTGGCTGAGGTCCGCAGGACAGATATCGCACTTGTACGGCTTCACGCCCTCGTGTCTCCACCTATTGCTCTGATTCCACAGCTTCCTGCTCTTGTTGAACTCGGCAGGACAGAGATCATACTTGTACTGCTTCTCGCCTGTGTGTATCCGCTGGTGATATACAGTTGAACCTCTCAATAACGAACGTCCATTTAACGAAATCCTCCGTTTAACGAAAAATTTCCGTTGCACGAGCGCGTCCCCATAGACGCCAATGTATTTTTGAGCTCGATTTAACGAAATACGTTCGTTTGGTCACCTCTATTTAACGAAGTCCCCGGGCTCTCCTGCGCGCGTCTTTGCCCCTTAACCACAAAGAAAAGGAGGAGAAACTTTCCTTCTCCGTTGGTTTTACGCGAGTTTTCGTTGGTTACTTCGGTTGTCACGTGCTGGGGGCGCGAACGTGCAGACGTGTGCTTCGCCTCTGCCGGTAATCGGTGCGCCGATGCTGTGCGCCACGACAGTGCGTCGCGCCGGCGCGAGGCTCTCTTCGCACCCGTTTTCGGACAAGAAAACACGCATTGCTGACATTTTTTGCTCACGCCTCGCGAAGTCTTATATGCTTGTGTTGATGACGACGACAGTACGTTGTGGTTTTGTGCCTTTTCATTACAGTAAACCCTCGTTAACTCGAACTCGCTTATCTCGAAATATCGGTTATCTCGAATATTTTTTGCGTCCCGACCCATGTCCCAATGCTTCCTATATATTTGGGCCCTTTTAAGTCGAAGCTTTTTTTGCCCGAGTATGGATATCTCGAAATCCCATCACCGGTAGGTCTGCGTTCCTACGGCTGATAACGTGCATTCTTCGGTCACCCAGGCTAGGTCAAGGTCAAAGCCTTTCAGTCCTAGTGACTCACGCCTCACGCGCCGCTAACTGTGGCAGGCAGACAGCACTCCCCTTTCCACCCAACGTCACTCCTCCTCCTCCTCTGCATTCGTCCGAGCATCTCTCGTTTTGTTCTTCGCGGCGCTATGATGGCTGAACAACGCGCATGAAAGTCCCTGACTTTGGGGCGGAAGGTGGCACTTATCAAAGGCCTGGTAGCAAGTTCATCAAGCCAGTAGCATGAACTGTTTCATTCATGCGGGTTTCTCGTCTTCCACCGCCGTACAGGAGCCAGCAGACCACTTCAGTGGCTGTGATGAATTGTGCAACGACGTGATGCGCCTCGCATGTTTTGGGGAGAGTGAAGGACTTCAGCATCGAGGACTATGCGCTTTACGACGGCGATGTTCCAGTAGTGGTGAACTGAGTGATACAGAAATCGTCGAGAGTGGCCGCGGTAGTGACGTGCCGGGAGGAGCGTCTCATGCGTTGCACAAATGCGAAGCAGATTGCTAATTACGGAGTTATTCAGTCTCAGATGATGTTGAAAAATAAATGGCTTCGGAATTGTTTACGAGCCCTATTACAGTAGGAACGCTTTTTCTTTACGTTTCATAACATAGCGCATTGTGGTAACATCGTGGCAACGTAATTTTCGCTGTTCGCTTAACTCGAAACCCTGCTTATCTCGAAATTTTTTCCGGTTTTTACGACTTCGAGTTATCGGGGGTTTACTGTACTTTTTTTTTTGTTCGCGCCGCTAATGCTGACGGTGGTAAAATGGGCATGATGCCGCTGCCGTTCAAGGTTCCATCGACGCAGGCGTCTACGCGACATGTACCCATTTCTCGTTCTTTTCAGCGGCGTACTATTGTTGTTTCCGGACGTCATGAGTGAAAGTGAACCAAAGAAACTTCGATACGCGAGCGCGTAGGAAAAAGCAGTCGAGGTTCATCCGGAGTTACGAAGGTAATGAACGCTCAGAGCGACACTGTGCACAAATTACTTGTTACCTAGCATTATGTAATGAATAAAGCTTGATATTTTGTGCCCTTCTTACCTTAGTACCTGTTTCATGACAAATGACGTTTTGCGGAACGCACGGCGCTGGTAGTGCGGCGGCCATCTTCGTTTAACTTGGCGTGTTCCATTTAACGAATATCTCGACTTAACGAAACAAAGAGTCAGCATTTACAAATTCGTTATATAGAGGTTCAACTGTATGACCATAGCTCAACATTTTAGGCTGCCGAACTCACGATTGCAATCATCTAATAAGCCATGAGTGCAGCCGTGTGCGACTGATATGAAGGCCCACGTGGCGCATTACTGAGCTCGATCATGCCACATATTAGCAAGCCCATCAGATGACGTTACGCTTGTGACCAGCTATGGGCAATAATAAAATTTACTCAGGCTTTGGTGGCAAGTATGATGTTATCCTGTGAGTGCGCTAACGAGTAGCACGATGGTGAGTAGGCTATGTGGACCCCTGCGACAGTTCATAGCCCGCGGCTGGCCTCACGCCTCACTTATCAGGTCGTTGTGGTTGTGAATTCTGCAGCCCAAAATGACAACCGATGGATTCAACAGGCTCACACTATGGCTAAACACTGCAGCACAGAAGATCGCACTTGTATGGCTTTTCAACCGTTTGTGACTGCTTGCAAAGCTGTAGGTTCCTGCTCTGGCTGAACACTGCTGGGTGGACATCGCATTTGTCTTCTCGCCCGTGTGTGTCTGCCTGTTATTCGACAGGCCCGGGCTGTGCCTCAACTGTGCAGGACGGAGATCGCACTTGTACGGCTTCTCATCTGTGTATGTCTGCTTGTGCTGCTGTAAGCTCCCGCCCCGGCTGAACTCCCATCGCACTTGCATGGCTTCGTGCCCGTAGGTGTCGACTTGTAAAGCTTTAGCGTCCCTCTCTAGCTGAACACTGCAGGGCAGACATCGCACTTTTATCGCTTTTTGCCTCTGTGTATCCAATTACAGACCTGCAGGTGCTTACTCCAGGTTTAACTCTGCAGGACAGAAATTGCACTTCTACGGCTCCTTGCCCGTGTGCTTCTGCTTGTGCTTTCTCAGGGTCGTGTTGCGGGTGAACTTTGCAGGACAGAGATCGCACTTGTAAGGCTTCTCGCCTGTGTGTGTCCGCTTGTGCTGTTGTAAGTGCCCTCTCTGACTGAACTCCGCAGGGCAGACATCACACTTGCATGGCTTCTCACCCGTGTGTACCCTACTGTGCAGCTGTAGACTCCCGCTCTGGCTGAACTCCGCAGGGCAGACATCACACTTGTATGGCGTCTCACCCGTGTGTACCCTACTGTGCAGCTGTAGACTCCCACTCTGGCTGAACTCCGCACGGCAGACATCACACTTGCATGGCTTCTCACCCGTGTGTACCCTACTGTGCAGCTGTAGACTCCCGCTCTGGCTGAACTCCGCAGGGCAGACATCACACTTGCATGGCTTCTCACCCGTGTGGACCCTCTTGTGGAACTGTAGACTCCCGCTCTGGCTGAACTCCGCAGGGCAGACATCACACTTGCATGGCTTCTCACCCGTGTGTACCCTACTGTGCAGCTGTAGACTCCCGCTCTGGCTGAACTCCGCAGGGCAGACATCACACTTGTATAGCGTCTCACCCGTGTGGACCCTCTTGTGGAACTGTAGACTCCCGCTCTGGCTGAACTCCGCAGGGCAGACATCACACTTGCATGGCTTCTCACCCGTGTGTACCCTACTGTGCAGCTGTAGACTCCCGCTCTGGCTGAACTCCGCAGGGCAGACATCACACTTGCATGGCTTCTCACCCGTGTGTACCCTCTTGTGGAACTGTAGACTCCCGCTCTGGCTGAACTCCGCAGGGCAGACATCACACTTGCATGGCTTCTCACCCGTGTGGACCCTCTTGTGGAACTGTAGACTCCCGCTCTGGCTGAACTCCGCAGGGCAGACATCACACTTGCATGGCTTCTCACCCGTGTGGACCCTCTTGTGGAACTGTAGACTCCCGCTCTGGCTGAACTCCGCAGGGCAGACATCACACTTGCATGGCTTCTCACCCGTGTGTACCCTACTGTGCAGCTGTAGACTCCCGCTCTGGCTGAACTCCGCAAGGCAGACATCACACTTGTATAGCGTCTCACCCGTGTGGACCCTCTTGTGGAACTGTAGACTCCCGCTCTGGCTGAACTCCGCAGGGCAGACATCACACTTGCATGGCTTCTCACCCGTGTGTACCCTACTGTGCAGCTGTAGACTCCCGCTCTGGCTGAACTCCGCAGGGCAGACATCACACTTGTATAGCGTCTCACCCGTGTGGACCCTCTTGTGGAACTGTAGACTCCCGCTCTGGCTGAACTCCGCAGGGCAGACATCACACTTCTATGGCGTCTCACCCATGTGTACCCTCTTGTGCTGCGTTAGGTTCCCGCTCTGGCTGAACACCGCTTGACAGACATCACACTTGTATGGCTTCTCGCCCTTGTGTACCCTCTTGTGCTGCTTTAGGCTCCTGCCCTGGTTGAACTCCGCAGGGCAGACATCACACTTGTATGGCGTCTCACCTGTGTGTACCCTCTTGTGCTTCTTTAGGTTCCCCCTCTGGCTGAACACTGCTGGACAGACATCACACTTGTATGGCTTCTCGCCCGTGTGCGTCCACCTGTGATATGACAGGCTCGAGCTGTTCCTGTACTCTGCAGGACAGAGGTCGCACTTGTACTGCTTCTCACTCGTGTGCATCCGCATGTGCTGCTGTAGATTCCCGGCCCTGCTGAACTCCGCAGGGCTGACATCGCACTTGTGCGGCTTTTTGCCCGCGTGCGTCCACGTGCGCTGCTGTAACTGCCCTCTCTGACTGAACTCCGCAGGGCAGACATCACACTTGAATGGCTTCTTGTCAGTGTGTATGCTCTTGTGCAGCTGTAGACTCCTGCTCTGGCTGAACTCCGCAGGACAGACATCACACTTGCATGGCTTCTCACCCGTGTGTACCCTCTTGTGCTGCTTTAGGTTCCCGCTCTGGGTGAACACCGCTGGACAGACATCGCACTTGTATGGCTTCTCACCCGTGTGTACCCTCTTGTGCTGCTTTAGGTTCCCACTCTGTCTGAACACTGCTGGACAGACATCACACTTGTAGGGCTTCTCGTCCGTGTGTGTCCGCCTGTGATATGACAGGCTCGAGCTGTGCCTGAACTCTGCAGGACAGAGGTCACACTTGTACTGCTTCTCACTCGTGTGCATCCGCATGTGCTGCTGTAGATTCCCGCCCCTGCTGAACACTGCAGGGCAGACATCGCACTTGTATGGCTTCTCGTCCGTGTGCGTTCGCTTGTGAAGCAGCAGTTGATCGTTCCGGATGAACTTCGCAGGGCAGACGTCGCACTTGTGTGGCTTTTTGCCCGTGTGTGTTTGCTTGTGATATCTCAGGCTCCTACTATGGCTGTACTTTGCAGGACAGAGATGGCACTTGTACGGCTTCTCACTCGTGTGCATCCGCATGTGCTGCTGTAGATTCCCGCCCCTGCTGAACACTGCAGGGCAGACATCGCACTTGTATGGCTTCTCGTCCGTGTGCGTTCGCTTGTGAAGCAGCAGTTGATCGTTCCGGATGAACTCCGCAGGGCAGACGTCGCACTTGTGTGGCTTTTTGCCCGTGTGTGTTTGCTTGTGATATCTCAGGCTCCTACTATGGCTGTACTTTGCAGGACAGAGATGGCACTTGTACGGCTTCTCGCCTGAGTTTCTCTCTTTGTGACGCTGTAGCTGGAAGCTCTGGCTCAACTCTGACGGGCTGCCGTCGCACTTGTGTGGCTTTTTGCCAGTGTGCGCTCGCTTGTGAAGTCGCAGGTGCGCAATCCAGCTGAACTCTGCCGGGCAGAGGTCACACTTGTGCGGTTTCTTGTTTATATATGTTCGCCTGTGACACCCCAGACTCGTGCTCTGGCAGAGATCGGACTTGCTTGGCTTCTTGTCAGTACGCTTTGACACGTGGCTCTCGTCACTCCCAGATGGTAAGACTGCAGGGGGACAGATGTCATACGTAAGACCCTTCTCTTCCATCTTATCATTCTGGTGGAGAAGTAATGGGACACTTTTCAGACTCGCTGTGACATTGTGCAAACATGTGCTGTTTCAGGCTGTCTATGGATGTGTACGGAGGTGCACATGGCTAATGTGTTGGTGTGTGCGTGCAATACGGAGTATAATTGCCGTCTTGGGGACTAGAAGCTGCAATTACTCCCCATTTGACTCCTTTTTTTCCCTTAGAATGTACCAGTCTCTTTAGTGTAAATGCTGCTTGGCAGCCCAGGTGTGCACGGCCCTTACTCTGGCACACAACCATCCTGGTGATGGAGGCTTAGAACGGGAAAAAAAAGAAAGACTGGGAAGATGAACATTCAACATCTCAGCTGGCTGGGCTCATATGGTTGTAATCGATCGAGGCTTTCTTAAGTGCCTCAAAGCCGCTCAAGATCATCTACCTGAGCTGACGGGCTGTTGAAGGGCTTCTTCCTAAGGTACTGAGCTAAGAGCGGGGTTACAAAAAACGAGCAAAACTGAAACCTGAACAGAAAACAAAAAGAAAAGTTAATTTTTGGACGAATCGGAACAAAATGAAAACTGAAACAAAATTATGTGATTCGGAGGAAACCGAAAACCTATTTTCGATATTTTGTGTATGTGTGCTCATGGTCAGAGCACTTTGCATGTTCTTTGGCCCATATCAGCTGCTGTGTTTCTTTTCTTTGTGGTAGACAAAATGGCATTCTTGACGATCTGTAGATGAGGCCGAACTTTTTTTCAGGCTTAATCTTTATGACATTTTCTTTCTATAAAACTGCTAACGAAAAACTTTAAGGGGCGACTCCCCCCCCCCCCCCTCTCGCGAACTTCTGGGTGACAACTCGGAAATGCGCCGAGAGCTTCCATAATTCAGAGCTGCGATTATCGCATTACCTACAACTTTTCTGGGTTATGTAGCAGTCAAATCAAAAGTCGTCAGAGCCGAATCATGAAAGCAAATACAGATGCGTGATTTGGGTCGTGTACCCCTGGGGGATCAGGTACAACATACAGAATAAGACTAGTCGAGGCCCATACAGGAGCATGTTGCTTTCTCCAGAAAACATCTGTCCTTTTTGTGCAAACAGCAACTTGGTCATTTACTATTTCCTTAGGTTCAACAGTGATGCAAAACTGGATCAAGAATCTCCGTGTCTACTTTGCCCACTTTCAGAATCTTTCGTAGAACAGGGCGTGTGCTAGAAAGTCGATGCATGTCTGCCAGAAAACTAAAATGCATTTCTGTTGTATCCCTCTTTTTGTCAAGCTATCGAGTTTGGTGTTGATTAAAAGTCCTCGACCATTTTGTATTTACCTTCTGATGTTGAATCACAGTTGTGTTCCATTTGGTCCTGTTCTGTCGAGATTGCAACATTGTAAGGCTCCGTTTTCACTTCCGTAACCGGATGTTCCTTCGAGGATTCCTCTCGAGGTTCTTCTTTAATGTCACACGTCCCAGCTGTCACTCCTGTAGTAAAACAAGAAAGGAGAGAAGTAAGCCACACTGCAAATCATCAAGTCACATGATGACCCCATCTGTACCCAACCCAACTCGAAAGTAGGTTGCAAATTGAGCATCCACACTCCCACACCATTCGTAACAGCCACCACTACGGTGCGCATATGCGCCGCATGTTCGGCGGATGGATACGGTCAAAATGTTCCGCACGGTTTTTCCTGTGCTACGGCTAGAGGGCGACACAGAATGACGCGGTTTACGGAGCTTTGAGACGGTATTTATCCGTACTCACGTTTCATGCTTTTTTATAAAAACGGAAAGTGATACACATATAAATTTGATGTCTATCGATTCCTGAAACATTTCCAGTGAAAGTAAATTGAAAGTTTTTTTTCGAAACGGCTATAGAAGTTTAATAAAACCTGTTCAAAGAGGGAGGAGAAAAATTGGGTATTTTTTTCGCAGTCGTGACATCGCCGTAAAATACATACGACATGTATGAGAAATCTAGTAGCGTAAATATCTTCATCTCGTCTTCCTCTTGATGATGAAACCACTCGCGTCAAAATCTGAGCGGTGGTTACCAAGAAAAAGCATAAAAGCTGTTCCGTAGGAAATACATTGGGACGGAGAGCTGGTATGCCCTCTTAACTATATTCCAGCTAGTGGTGCGCCCTGTCGCCAGTAACGAAAAGTAGGGGCGCCTCCACAGCCAATAGTGCACGAGATGAAGCGTGGGAAAGGGCTGTTGGATGAAAGGGTTTTGGACTTGGAACAGTCATGGGCCTCGTGCAGCACCTATAGGGGGCACCACAAGCGAATCCCCTAGTGGGAGGAGTGTGCACTTCTCCCAGGGCTCGCAGCACACTCTGCGGTGTTACCTGTATGCGGCCTGCTGCATCGTCCCTAGTAGCACATATTGTGGCCTCGACGTTGCAGCAATGTTGCGAATGTTGTCCAATGTGGGGCAACGTTTATCAACATTTTGCAATGTTCCTGCAACATTATCAAAAGTGGACCAACGTTACTTGACATTCAGCAATGTTCAAGCAACATGGAAGGTCAACATCTGAGCAACATTGCGGCCGAACGTTCCTGCAGCATTGTCAGAAGTGGACCAATGTTACTTGACATTCACCAATGTTTATGCAACATTGCAGAGCAACGTTGGAGGAATATTGCGGCTCTACGTTTCCTGAACGTTGTTTATTGACTTTCCAGCAACATAACACTGCGTAACACTCTTACCCACAGAGGAAACCTACCGGTTTTACAGCTCCAAACAGTAGGTAATTACATTAGAGACGAAAGCTTGAATTAAAAACGCAGTACATGACAGGGAGGGATGTCAAAAATGTTGTTGAGTGCACTTGACTCTTGCAGATGCAAGGGCTAACTACAAGGGCGCATCCTGGTCACCGTCGCAAACGTTGTACGCACTGCTACACTTAATGAGCATGCCCCCAACACTTCGCATTTTAGTATATGCCTCATCCTGTTCGCAAATAGAGCCTACTGCTTGATGACAGTATCTCTATATCCAAACGGGATACCTACAGGGATACCCAAGTGGTCTCCCCTAGCCCCACTGCAGTATAAGTGAAGCGGAGATTTGCAGAGCTCAAGTCGGCTAACAGTGGCGTGCAAGTGCTTGCAGTCAGTGTCTACCGTAAGCACATCGATCTTCAGAACACAGAAGCAGTAAGCTATGGACGGTACGTGGAGCAGTGTGCCATCATCCAGTTTGGGAACGGCTACGACTGTAGAGTGCAGAGATGTGGCACACGTATAATACGAGTGCACCAATCATGGCTGTGTGTTTTCAGTGTGGTTTTCTTCTACATGGCAGCGTCGTGCTGATTAATTTATTTTGAATTGTCAGATTAGATTCCTATTGCAAGAAGTGCTAGCACCTGCGGGTTTGAAACTACGCATAGTTCGAAACCGCAGATAAGTGGAATTTGCCCAACCAGCTCCGCGAGAATAAAAGGGTGCGAAATCCAGGGTTTTCTAAACCTTCAAAATTGCATTTTCAAATTCTAGACCGATGAAGCGTTTCAAGGACCAGTGGGAACCGTGACAGCGGACAATTTTTTTTTTTTTTTGCATCCCGAATTTGTTTTGGGGCATTTAACCCAAAAGAGTCATACTTTATCTATAAAGCATTCCCCACTTGACTGTATAATTTACCAGGACTTTACCATATGCATCACCTCCTGATGGATACTCTTTGCAGTGCTGTTGATGTACTTGGCCCTCTTCTGGTAGGCATGATGCTACATCAGGTGGTTCTGATTTCACCCTCACGGGCTGACCGCTGAACTCCTGGGAGAGCTGCATTTCTTGGAGTCGTGATTCCAAAGGGGCTGGCAGGTGATGGCTCGTAGACACAAGTACCTCTTGCTTCCTCCTTATCCCGTATAAATTACAGGAAAGAGAAAATTGAGTCCGGGATTTAAACAAATACAGCGACGGTTTTCGTACACTCACAGAACATGAAAACCACCAACCAGTGATGGACACTAACTACTTCTACAGTACTACTAGTAGTTCAACTACTTTTCAGAGGAGTAGTTAACTACTTTTTTTAACTACTACAACGTAGCTTAACTACATCTATAACTACTTAACATTGTCCATGAACTGCAATCCCTTGGTTTCTTGCACACCTAACTATGAATCACGAGGAATGGTAAACTTTGGCTCAAGCCATTGCTACGATCGTCAAATACAAAGGCTGTGGCGGGATTCTTTCTGTGCCTACGTACAAACTAAGTTGCAGAATTACTTCACAGCAAATGAGGCTTCACTAGAAAAGCATTAAAAGTGAAGATTTAGTACACATGCACGACACAATTGCTCTGCACCTCCATTCTCATCAAACAAGTAGCTCGAGGTAAAAGTCGGAAGCACAATAGTGCCGTAAAGCTTGCGGCTAAATCGGAAGTAGTTGGCGCTTTCAGTAACCTAACTACTGTAGTTAACTACTCGAAATAGTAGTTTAACTAGTAGTTGCACACTACAATAGGAACAATCCGGGGTAGTTGGTATAAGTTCATGATGACGAATAGTAGCAAGAAGACAAGGACGGGGTAGAAGTAGACAGGACGACTGCAGAAATCGGACTGCACACGGGTTGCACACTACATTCCTGAAAGTATTTGATAACTACTTTTTAACTACAATCAGGTAGTTTACCTACATGTTGTTAACTACTGGCCATCACTGCCATTAACGGGGTACTGATGGAAGCTGCGACTCACTGTTCCTCAGAGGGTCGACTACGTCCGAATGGGTTCCCAGTTGAGATGCGAGAGCTGTCAGTGAGAAGTTCTTGGCGGAACTTGCTTAGACGTTTCCCCTTCTGAAGAAATATGATACTCACTGTTCGACGTAACTCGTTTTACTGCAATTACTGTAACCAAGTTCTTTTTTTTTGGTAAGTTGGAACTTAACTCGGCACTTTTGCACCGTGGTAACTCTTAGAGGATCCTTCCCGAACCCTACTCTCCGCATCTCTCAATGAGCTAGACTCCCCCCCCCCCCACACAAAATTGCTTGGTCCCTGACCCACCCTGGGTTCATGAGCATGTTGTCTGGCGTTGCGTTCATAACATGTTGTTTTCAGCAGTTTCATGAAGATGAGGCCGCGTGTGTTTGGGGAGGTACCGCGGATTACGCAAGAACACTGCAAATACCCACAAAAGCCTTCGGATGAGCTCTGCGAAAATGACGTTGCTGAGGGGGATATCATCTATCCTGGCACACATGGATAGTTCTTCAAGTTCTTGTCAGGGAACTGATGTTCCTGTGCTCTGGATCATCGGCTATTAAAATTAGTCTTTGCACCGGTTAAAAGAAAAACAGCTGGGTCATTCCATGCCAAACATCCCAGACAGTGCGCTTGACCATCCCCGATTTCTTTCAAATAAATTGTGGTTGATTGTTCCCATGCAGCCAATGTACTCCCAGCTTATTTTTGCCGCAAAATTTTTTTTCGCGCCATGGCCGCCTCTTGAAGATTGTGATTTGACAGGTACGCTACCTGGCGAGAAAAAATTCTAACAAAATAGCTTTTGCGCGAATTTCAACCAAATCTCTTCTGAGTGAAGACAAAGCATAATACTTTCGTGCCAAGACCAGTTAAAGGTTGATGGACACTTTTCATCGAGAGTTTATGCCCCGAGAAAACTGAAAAATTTTGGGAACTTTTGGATTTTTCCACGCAATTCTACAATATTTTCAGAGCTATTTAAACTGTTCAGCTCTGCAGTGTAGGAGGCATAGAACGTGTTAAAAATATTTTGAGGCGCGCAGACTTTGAAGAGTACGCAGAAAGAAATCGTGAATTTCGGAAATATTGCTTTTTACCACATATTCAGCCGTGAATTGCGCACTGAGGTGGTCCCGATAAAAATATGAGACAAATTGCATTTGATTGTGTGCCCCTTGAACATTTATTTTACACAGTATCATTGAAACACTTTCTGTTTTAGCAGCGAAAAAAAAAAAATTGAACTTGACCACCCCCGCACTCATCCGGCATGGCTCCTCAAGCCTGCTTCCCCCGAAGACGCATCGCCGCCGCTGCTGCCAAACGAATACAGGAGCTGCCCAAACCGAAATGCGTTCTTCAGCAAAAAAAAAACAAACGAACAAACAAACAGAACTCTAAGGAAATTAATCTTCCAAGCTTCAGGTTCTCACGAGAACGGCCTACTGCGGCGACCCAGTTCAGTAGGAGCACTGGGCCCAGGGATGTACTTCGGTGACAACAGACACTGGCGGGCTATTGAATAACCTAATTTGTTCCAGCGATCATGCACACAGCACTTACTAACACCGACTCGACAGTGCCAGGCAATGATGGGTGTGGGGGGATATGTTTAATGATTATTAAAAAAAAAAAAGAGGAACGGAGACGATAGTCATGATGGAGGCTCGCTATTCCCAAAAGCAAACAGTAGCAAAAGCAAAAAATAGGAAGAAGAAACAGAGACACAGAAAGTTATGAAGAAACACACACACAAAAAAAAAATAGCTGCTTCGCTAGTCAACAACAACAAATAACTTCACTCTTTTAGCTATCACCAAAGAACACAATAAGAGAAGGGAAGATTTAAAACTGTCCAAGAGGCATCATTGAATATAAGGAGCCAGCTCTGGAGGACGGTGTCGCCTCCGATCAAAGTGAGCCAGATGTAATAGGCGCAGACCCGTCGTCGTGGAAGTACATCCCTGGCTCCAGTGCTCCTTGTGTACAGCAGCACCGCAGAAGGCCGTTCTCATGAGAACCTGAAGCTTGGAAAGTTAATTTGTACATAGAACATGTTTTTGCAGGCAACGCATTTCAGTTTGGGCAGCTCCTGTATGCGTTTGGCAGCAGCAGCGGTGATGCGTCTTCGGGTGAAGCAGGCTTGAGGAGCAATGCCCCATGAGTGCGGGGGCGGTCAAGTTCAAACATTTTTTTTTCGCTGCTAAAACAAAAAGTGTTTCGATGATACTTTGTAAAATAAATGTTCGAGGGGCACACTATGAAATGCAATTTGTCTCATATTTTTATCGGGACCACCTCAGTGCGCAATTGACGGCTGAATATGTGGTAAAAAGCAATATTTCCGAAATTCACGATTTCTTTCGGCGTACTCTTCCGAGTCTGCGCACCGCAAAATATTTTTAACACGTTCCATGCCTCCTACACTGCAGAGCTGAACAGTTTAACTAGCTCTGAAAACATTGCGGAGTTCCCTAAAAAATTCCAAAAGTTCCCGAAATTTTTCAGTTTTCTCGGGCCATAAACTCTCGATAAAAAGTGTCCATCAACCTTCAACTGGTCTTGGCACGAAAGTATTATGCTTTGCCTTCACTCAGAAAAGATTTGGTTTGAATTCGCGCAAAAGCTATTTTGTTAGATTTTTTTTTTTTTTTTTGCCAGGTAGGTTACATATAAAATCACAATCTTCAAGAGGCGGCCATGGCGCGAAAAGAAAATTTGCTGCAAAAATAAGCTGGGAGTACATTGGCTGCATGGGAACAATCAACCACAATTTATTTGAAAGAAATCGGGGATGGTCGAGCGCAATGTCTGGGACGTTTGGCATGGAATGACCCAGCTATTATGGGACACAGGAGTGGTGAGGGACGATATGTTCACTCTTGACAGCAATTTTGAAAATGAGCAAAAAAGATGGAACCCTCCTCATGTGTGGAATGTTACAACACCCGCTGTGGCTAGACGTCCGCCGGACAGTCCATGATATGAGGAACTAGACTCAATTACCTCAACTAACGGAACCTATGACCTAGAGATGTCCTAACTTGCTACATGATTTGGAAAGTAACGATGAAAAATGCAGGTCACTGAAAAGGCTAGCCAGCTGCAGGACTCAAACCATAAACAAATAAATAAACCGACATCTTCTGGATTTGCCCTGGGTTCGAGTCCTACAGCAGACTAACCTCTTCAGTGGCTTATCCATCTTTCATCGTTAATTTCTTAGGCACTTTAGGCTTTGTACGTATTTGTCCTTTCTATATGTGTTCCAGCCTCGGAACATTAATTACTGTCTCATGTTGCAAACCAAGCTAACTTGCACTAACGAAACCTAAACTAACTTAACCTATAAGAACTACGACACTGCGTGAATAAAGGCGACTTGCGGAATGGTGACGCCAACGTGCCCAGCCGATGTCACTCGGTACATACCGTATATTAATAACAAACTTTTTTAAAAACAGTTGTTGCCGTCATTGTTACTGTGGCTGGATAACTGCCACAATTTAAAAGCAATCAAGCCCGAATGCTGGAAATGCAAAAGGACGACACGCACACGAAGCACCCCCACACTGGGGTTTTATCGCTTTTTAAAATATACCGCCAAACAGCAGTTTTTTTTATCGCTTTTTAATTGTCACACTCTGGCACTAATGTCAAATTACGTGAGAATGTCTTGTCACATGGCGGCATTGTGACATTCAGTAGAGCACCACATGGGACACAAGTCAGGTCAGGAGAGAGACAGAAAGAAAGAGAAAATGCAATATTGCGGCGAAGGGACCCTGACTCCTGAGAGAAGAACGCAACTTCCGAGACTAGGGAACACGAAAGGACAGACACAACACGAAGCCTCGTGTTCCCTGGTCTCGAGGTTTTACATTATGCATCATCTTCACCAGCTCGCTTGCTTGCAACCATTTTTTCATTGACAACTTCCCAGACATTCCAGAACATCCTCACAGTCACAAACAACCGCATGAAATTTCACGTGTAGCGTGTTCATGAAAGCGTTGACTAACGTAACATAGCGCAATATAAACAGCGTTATATTGAACACTTTTTATTGTGTGTTGTAATTTTGAAACTTTTGTCGACGGTTTAAGCCTTACCTTGTCGAGGCATAAGCACCTGTCTGACTCCGGACTCCGGCTTCATGTGATTCGAAACTTTTTAGGTTGCGCGTCTGAGCCCGTTAGTGTGTTTCGTTTTTTCGCGCTTCATTTGCTTCATTTGCACACGACAACAAACTCAACCAGTCTCTAGGGTTTCAATCAGTAGAAAGACAACTTTTCGCTCCGATATTCACCGTGTCACATTCACAGCCTACCTTTTAAATGCATCAAAGCATTGCGCTTTGTTTCCCATTTTCGTATTCAAACTTTTCGCAACTGAGGGCCCGGCATAGAGATGCGAAATGTTGCTGCCGACGGTGTTGGATGGCGCTAACTGTATAATGGCGTCAGAGCTCTGAATGCCATAAAATATAGAAACATTGTTCCAGGTTAATAAGATCCTTATTTATAGCACACATATTAAAGAATTCAAGCTTGAGTTTTAGCTGCATCCAACGTCCAAGAACCAATTAAATTAAAATAACTTAGGTGATCAACACGTTTTTGTTTTGTTGCGTGCATAAAAATTAACGCGATTTTAATGTTATCGGAAATTAAATTATTCAAAATAAGTTATAAAGACAGCAATTTTATCGTTCTCAGGCGCATTATTATATTTCATCCCTTTTTTTACCGCCATACAGAGCACGGTGTACAGAGCAATTTTATTATTCTTGGACCTATCATTATTCTTCCTTACAGTTAGCGCTAGTGATGGGCAAGTCAGTTCATTTTTGTGAACTAATTCATTTAGTTCAGTTCACTCCACTGAACTGTCTAAAAGAATAGTTCATTCGTTCACCTGTTCGCAATTAAACACAATCAAGTAATATAGTCCCAAACTTTAAAGTGGCTCGACCAAGAGAGATACAACAAAATGATCTTGCAATTCAGTTTTCCAAAGGTTCGAGAACATCAACATAGCAAACGTAATCTTTTAGGTCGCTTTTTTATTTTGCTTTAATTTTCTACGTATTTAACAAGAAAAGTATTGCACAGATCAATATGCAAGGTGCCGTCGTCGTTCAATGTTACAATCGTGTATTTCTGATCACTTACGTCTGCTTGCTGCGAACTTGCGAACATAGAAGTGTGATAGAGTAACCGCAGTTCCAACTCATTTCATTCAAATGCATGAGAGAGCTTGAAGAAAAGTACAACGTCTAGCGTTGTGAAGGAAAAATTGGGAAGCTTGCAGTGTATTGCCGCAAAAATAGCGTGCCCGCTCCAGGGTGTGCCAGTCACACAAGCAGTCAGCCAGAAGTCAGAACATAACGGCGCCACTAGCAGTCCACAATTGCGAGAAGGAGCTCAGAGCGATCTCAGCGCAATCAGTTCTAAATGATTTACTCTTGTTCAGCGTTCGCCGTTCATATATAGTTCACTTGCCCACAGTACTTCAATCCATACGGCGTTCAAAGCCGCTCTGCTGGCTCTCCCTTCCCGCGCTTTTCCTTAAGCGCATGCGCCGTGGACGAGTAACAGTTCTGACAGGCGCTGCGAGTACTTCCAAACGACCCGCGGCATCGTTTAGTTCTTTAGTTCATCCAGTTCTCTTCCTTCACACCTTCACACAGTCCACTCGAAGCTCTCCCTCCCCGCGCTTTTTCTTAAGCGCATGCGCTGTGGACTAGCACCTTCTCTGACGGCCAACGGCAGACCCTGCGAGTGCTTCAAAACGTCCCGCGGCATCGTTTAGTTCTTTAGTTCATCCAGTTCTCTTCCTTCACACCTTCACTAAGTCCACTTGAGGCTCTGCCTCGCCGCACCGCCCGCGCTCTTCCGTAAGCGCATGCGCTGTGGACGAGCAGCATTTCTGACAGGCAACGGCAGGCTCTGCGAGTCCTTCAAAACGACTCGCGAGTCGCGACGTCGTTTAGTTCTTTAGTTCATCCAGTTCTCTTCCTTCACACCTTCACTAAGTCCACTTGAGGCTCTGCCTCGCCGCACCGCCCGCGCTCTTCCGTAAGCGCATGCGCTGTGGACGAGCAGCATTTCTGACAGGCAACGGCAGGCTCTGCGAGTCCTTCAAAACGACTCGCGAGTCGCGACGTCGTTTAGTTCTTTAGTTCATCCAGTTCTCTTCCTTCACACAGTCCACTTCAGCGCAGCGTCACAGCCACTCAAGGCCACAGCGTATGCGCCGTGGTCTCCCGCCCTTCTTCTTGCGCGCATGTGCTTTGTTAGCTTTACAAAACGTTCGTTAGATGGCGCGGATGTCACACTTGGAAGCGTATCAAAGCGTATGCGTTGTGGGTGTCGAGGCCCAATGAACTGAATTGAGGAACTAATGTTTTGGTTGTTGTTGAACTAGTTCGTTCACTTCACCCGAATGACTAGTTCAGTTTGAAGGGTTCGTCCACGAACGACACATCACTAGTTAGCGCCACGCAAGGACATTGGCACCATTCTTTCCTCCTCCTCATTTCCTACATGGCGGCAATCAAACACGTAAACAAACATGCTCGGCACAGCGCGGTTCTAGTAGTGGCAAAATAGCTTCCGGTGTTTACTTTTCACTTCGAGCCATTTGAAATGAGGTGCTCCGTCAGTTAAGGGGCTATTGGGATCTTCGTTATTTTGAAAACACCATTTGTTCCGTGCTCTCTTAGTGCACCAGCATTGTGCAGGACAACGAAACAATTTTGAGAAGAATCGACAACAGAGAGAGGGCGCAGACAAGCTGGAGAAGAACCCAGAACAGCACCTGGAGGAGCAAGACACAGGCCACATGCTCGAGTGAGAAAAACGGGACTAATCTACGGAAAATAGTAAGTTAGATCTCGACGTATAACATTAGCCCGCATAATTCATCTTGGATGAGTAATGAAATGTTGTGTGGGTCTTGACAACTATATGCTCGCTTTTGCCAAATGGGCGCCTAACTTGATGCATAATGATGAAGCATAATGCATCGGCTGGCATTCTTTTGTTGGTGTCACCGTTCCGCAAGTCGGCTTCCTTCATGCAGTGTCGTGGTTGTTAGATTAAGTTAGATTAGGTTCCGTTAGTGTTTAGCTTATTCTAGTCTGGGACACCCTGTATGTGCTCTTCCTACTTGGATGGTACTTTGTCATATACTGTGAATATATAAATTAATTAAGCGAGTCTTCATGCACACACACGCACATTGAGAATTCTATTTACATAATCATTGTTATAAAATTGCTTGCCAGCTAAGCAGATGTTGCATACTGCACAAAACTGGCCATGGCTTCCTGGTGTGTAAGTGTTGGAAAGGGGGAAAATATTAACCTCGTTCATCACACTTTACGCCTTCCAAATGTTACATCTTGAATCTGGAAAGTAGTTAAATACGTGTATCATGTTTCTTCGGAAGGAAAAAGAAGTCCTCGCAATATTTCGTCGGGAACTTCTCACCGGCACCTCTTCTGTCTGAACGTAGCTGACCCTCTGACAAACGGTGAGTCGCTGTTTTCACGAATACACTGTTCAGGGATTTCATGTTCTGTGAGCGTACGAAAACTGTCGCTGTATTTGTTTCACTTAAGGACCCAATTTTCCCTTTCCAATTTACGTGGGATGAGGACAGCACTGCGCATTAAAGAAGAGGCGAGAGATTCTTGTGACTTCGAGTCATCACATGCCAGGCCCTTTGGAATCACAACTCCAAGAAAATGCAGTTATCTCTGGAGTTCCGCAATCAGCCCGTGAGAGTGAAATCGGAACCACCTGATGTTGCATGCCTGCCACAACGGGGCCAGGTACATCAACAGCACTGCAGCGAACATCCTTCAGGAGGTGATGCTTATGGTAAAATCCTCGTAAACTATGCACTCAAGTGGGGAATGTTTGATAGATAGTGTCTGACCTTTTTCGGGTTAAGTGCCCAAAGCAAATTTGGGTGGGAAAAAAATGTCCATTGTCATTGTTCCCACTGGTCCTTGAAACACTCGAATACCCTAGAATTTCAAAATGCAATTTTCAACGTTTTGGAAATCCCTGGGATTTTCCACAGTCCTTGAGAACCCTCCATTTTGCATCTTTTTCATATTCTCATGGGGCTGGTAGTGTGAATTCCACTTATGCTGAGCTATCCGTGGTTTTGAACTAAACCGTAATTTCACGATTTTTTTTCCCACGAGTGCTCTGCGGCTTATCCACCAGTGCGGCTTATCTGATGACTTTTTTTTTCTGGTACCTTCCCCATGAGCCGGTCTTAACGAAAGGGCCAACAGTGTCTCTGGAACAGCACTGTCCTGCCGATGCACAAACAGTGCGTAACAGGGATGGGTCCACATTCGAACAGACTGGTCTTCCTGGTGGATTCCCCAAAGCAGCTTTAACAAAAGTGGTGACAGCGATTCACTTCTTCTGGAAAACAACTGACCCATCAAGCCATGAAAAATGCCAAACAATTGCACAATCCGATCTTCTTAGAACTCTAGAGCTGACCTCCTTTGTTGTACACCATGACGACCCCAGAGTGTGGACCACAGTTAGGGTTGCCACCTTTCGGGGTGAAAAATACCGGATGAGGGAGAGGAGGTGGAATAGAAGGAAGGAGGAAAGGCTCATGGGAAAGGGAAAGTGGGTGAGGAACGTTCTAGCTGGCTCGACACAACCACCAACAGCCTTGCACAACCACTGCTCTTGTCCCCACCGAACACAAGACTTAATGAATAACAATGATAATAATAACAATGAATAATAATGATGAATAACTAACAAAACGACTGGTGACTGCGGAGTTAAGGGTCTGTGCTCCAGATTTATTCAAGCTGTAGTGAAATGTTGAAGGGAAAGCCCCGTAAAAGCCATTATGAAAGGTCTTGAGCCAGAAATACCGGCAAAACGCTGCCGGTATCACCTTCCTACAGGCAGCGCGCACAAATAACCGGCCTGGTGGCAACCCTAACCACAGGGTTTATGGCCTTCTCTAAGGCCTCCTTTGTTGCACAATTCAGTCGTCTCGTAATGCCTGTGGCTTATCTGCGAGTGCAGCTTATCTGCCAGAAAATTTTCAAAACGTCCCTAAAGATGCGTCCTGCGGCTTATCTGCGGTGCAGCTTATACGCGTGAAATTACGGTAGTTTCAAAACCATGGGGGTTAGCACTCTTTGCAGTAGGAATCTAGCGTAACAATTCAAACCAAATTAATTCCCACAACGCTACCACTTAGAAAAAAAAACAGACTGAAAATAGATCCGTCTGGCAACAACGAGTGGGATCCCAGAAAGGATGCAAAGGATGACATCCAATGAGACAGCAGGAGACAAGCACGTATCCCTATCGTGACTGTGCGCAATTGGAATGGGTCCGATCGTAGTGTTCTGAATGTGCACGGCATGACGCTGCATTTTTCAATACTGATTCACTCAATGGTAGTCCACTACAGTTCTCATAAATTTTCTACTGACAACAATTATCGTCCTGTCCTTCGGACAACGACGCCAGGCCACTTCGCAACGCACATTTTTTTTCACCAATCTGACACATGATTGGAATTTGGGGCAGGGAGAAATCTGGTTCAACAGGAACCAGCCATAAAGTGATTCTCACGAGGGGATAATTGGGGCTAATCGGGTTTAACTCTAAAAACTAGGACCCTGTTTATAGAATGCTCTTGGGGAACATGACACGGTAATAATCTATAGATGTACCGTAATTTCACTCGTATAAGCCGCACCGCAGATAAGCCGCAGGGCCCATTTTTAGGAACATTTTGAAAATTTTACCAGCAGATCAGCCGCGGGCAATAAGACTCAACTGATTTATGTGACAAAGGAGGCCGTAGGGAAGGCGATAAACCCTGCGGCCCATATTCTGTGGTCGACATGGTGTACAACAAAAGAGCTCTAGTGTTCTAGCAAGATCGCATTGTTCCCTTGTTGCGTGTTCTTCATGGATCGACGGGTCAGTGGTAGGGTTGCCACCTTTTGGGGTGCAAAATACCGGCTGCGGGAGAGGAGGTAGAATAGAGGGAAAGAAGGAAATGTTCGCGGGAAAGAGAAAGTGGGTGAGGGGTGGAGAGTATACCGAGAGAGAGAAAGGAAGAAGGAGCGTACTCACTCAAGACAACAATGATAATAATAATGAATAACTAAGAAAACGACAGGTGACTACGGAGTTGGGTCTGTGCTCCAGATTTATTCAAGCTGTAGTGGAATGTTGAAAGGAAAAGCCCGTAAAAACCCCTATGAAAGGTGTTGAGCCACAAATACCGGCAAAAGGCTGCCGGTATCACCTTCCTACCGGCAACCGGCAGAGCAAGCAAATAACCGGCCCTGCCGGTATAATACCGGCCTTGTGGCAACCCTAGTCAGTGGCCTTGCAGAAGACACGAATCACTGTTACCAATTTCGTTGAAGCTGTTTGGGGGAAGGCACCAGGAAGGTCAGTCGACTCAAACGCGGACTCGCCCCTGTTTCACATTGTTTGTGCCCCGGCAGGGTGTAGCTGTTCCGGAGACGCTGTCGGCCCTTTCGTTAAAACCGGCTCGGCCACCAACACGTTCTGGTAGAGTCCGGCGCAGGGAATTACTATATCCTGTACTGTCAAACTTGGGCTGCAGGACAACAGTCATGCAGATGATCGTACCATGCATTTGTCCAAAATCATTTGAAAGTGACTGTTCAATGCATATAATGCGCGCATATACGAGCAAAAATGCGTGCGGTCACACAAACTCAATGTGGATCATCAAGAACCATTTGCGCCCAAATCAATCCAGCGAGGTATTCTGCTTTTCTCGTCTAAGGTTTTCACCGTTGGTTGCTAGGTATTCGTTGAGCTTCGTGAAACAAGGTGCTAGTCTTTTTTCTTTGTCGGTCCCGTGATTATGCATCTCAATGTTGAAATACCATTCATAAAGAATCTGTATTCTAATGTACTGTGTTCTAACGTAATAACACGTACAAATAAAACGAGAAAGCTGCGCAGATATGTCACCATTGTGCCACGATTCTTTCCGTGTCTAAGAAAAATTCCGTAAGTCGGACCTTCACCAAGCATAACTGCCCCACCCCCCACTGAAAGCTCGGCATCCCTCCAGCAGCAAACAAGATGAAGAACAATTGTTGTGTGGTGAAATGTGCGTTCACCTATGAAGCGCTCCGCCTGGAACAGAATTTTCTTTGTTTCCTTGGCAGCCTCATGAAAAGGAGAGAGGTCTGAAGCGCAGTTAAACGTACAGTAAAAACGTTGCAGTGAAACGTGTTCGCTTGCAGTGACGTTAACCACTGTCGGGAAGCTATGCAAACTTCATTCATTGTTGCTTTTAGTGAAGATAGATCGCCGTGGATGCCCAACAAATAATACCGTTATATGTAATCACCATTTTGCTGATGGTGCTAAGTCAAATGATCCGAGAAGTACTTCGTATGTTCCGTCTATGTCCATTTTTGCAGGGGAGCATGGACCCTCCAGCTGTACATGTAGACGTCATACATCATTGTCTTTCACGATAACACTATTGGGCATGCAGAACAGCCATGACTGGTGCTCTAATATTACACACGTGCCACATCTCTGCGCTCTATAGTCGTAGTCGTTCTCAAACTGGATGATGGCACACAGCTCCACGTACAGCCCATAGCTTACTGCTTTTGTGTTCTGAAGATTGATGTGCTTACGGTGGACGTGATGCAGCAGGCCACATATAGGCAACACCGCAGAGTGTGCTATGAGCCCTGGGAAAAGTACCCACTCCTCCCACTAGGGGATTCGCTTCTGACGCCCTCTATAGGCGTATGCCCCTTCACCCTTCCGAAACCCAAATCCTTTCCCCCAACTACCCTTTCCCACGCTTCCATTCGTGCACCATTGGCTATGGTGTAGCCCCGACTTTCCCTTACTGGCGACAGCGCACACCTCTAGGTGCAATATAGTTAAACTAGGTTCAGAAAAAGTACGGAGGTGGTCGTCATGTGACCCGAAGCCTTGCAATGTGGCTTACTTCTCTCCTTTTTTGTTTTATTTCAGGAGTGACAGCTGGGACGTGTGACGTTAAAGAAGAACCTCCAGAGGAAGCTTCAAAGGAACATGCAATAGTGCAAGTCAAAACGGAGCCTCATAACGTTGCAATCTTCACT
Organism: Ornithodoros turicata; assembly: GCF_037126465.1. Lineage (NCBI taxonomy): Eukaryota > Metazoa > Arthropoda > Arachnida > Ixodida > Argasidae > Ornithodoros > Ornithodoros turicata. Next base: position 267,442 of record NW_026999374.1, on the reverse strand, counting down.
GGACAGGACCAACTGGGACGCAAGTGTGATTCAACATCAGAAGGTAAATACAAAATGGTCGAGGACATTTAGTCAACACCGAACTTAATAGCGTGACAAAAAGAGGGATACAACAGACAGGTATCAGCTTTCATGCACACGTTCTGTTCAGTGGAAGATTCTCAAAGTTACGGAAAATAGACGTGGAGATTATTTATCAAATTTCACGTCACTGTTGAATCTCAATATATAAGGAAATAGATAATGACCAAGTTGCATTTTTTGTGCTCATGCGGTTCCACTATAATAGATGTCTTCCGTATGTTTTACCTCCTTTTCTTAGTTACACAACCGTTAGGAATTCCTGTTATTAATTAGGTACTGTGTATAAAAAAAAATCCGAGCTTCGAAAACTGCCATCGATTCTGAAGCCATTCCAGAGGTGTTCAGCTGCGTTAGTTCCTATTCCGGATTTTGTGATGCGTTTGAAAAATCCGCATTTAAAAAGCGATTTTATTTGGCTTGCTGAAAATAAATCTAGATTTAGAATGATTTGATTTACTCGAATAAATGTAAATCCGGACTCGATTTGGATTCGATTTAAATCCATTTTGTTTCCTGAAATCCCTCACTCTCTACTGAGGTGGTCATCACGTGACTCAAAGCTTTTGCAATGTAGCTTACTTCAATAATGTTTTACCTTAATAATGTTTTACTTCAGGCATGACAGCTGGGATATGTGACGTTAAAGAAGACCGTCAAGCGGACACTTCGAATGAACATCCAATCATAGAAGTCAAGACAGAGCCTTATGACGTGGCCGTCTTGACAGAACAGGACCAGATGGGACACAACTGTGATTCAAGATCAGAAGGTAAATACAAAATGGTCGAGGAGATTTAGTCAACGCTAAGCTCAATAGCAGGATATGGACGAAAATGGGGATGCAACAGAAACGCACTTTAGTTTTCTGACAGACAGACAGACACGTATCAACTTTCCAGAGCAGACACTCTGTTCCATGGGAGATTCTCAAAGGGGGCAAAAGAGACGCGGATATTCTTTGTCACATTTCGCGTCCTGCCTACTCTCGAATGTCGGGAGATCTTCGAGTACAAACGTCATTGCCGTACTTGCCATTGAGGAGCACGAAGAAAGAAAAAAGTTAATATTCGTGCGAAGCGTACATTCCGATGTGGCGAGCACTGAATGTTCGTAGGTTACGGATCGAAATGTCGTTTGTCTTTTTGGACGCGCCAGTGATTATCGCAGGTTTCTCATCTGTTCAAGAAAGCTCGATTTTTTGGACACAGTAATCACAAAACACCGCAACAAAACAGTCGAGAACGAATGTAATTGAGGAGCAATCGCAAAGTTCTCACAGCAGCGGTTATGCATGCCCGATCCAGCAATTACATAATTTCATATGACAACACCAATAACCGATCGCACTGTTAGTGTTACAGCAAAGTGACTTCTCCCTCCCTCCCCAGGGGAGCATGATTCCTCCTCTCTCACACGCACGTGGGAACAGCACATGGGATGCCGTAAATAGGTGTCAGTTACCTACGGGCTTCGTCAAATAGAACATATTGAACGAAAGGACTTCGTTAAACTGAGTGCAAATATGCATTGTCGTTTATGTAGAATTGTACGTGCAATGGAAATAATACGTTAAGAAAGAGGTTTCCGTTAAGCCTATGTTTGCATGAACAGCCACATCTACATAGAGTATACAATGAATTCTCAGGGAAGTATGGGATGTCGCGAGTGCATCAGAATCCTTCCAGGTGTCTAAAAATGGTCATGTATATATGCAGGATTCACTGGGAGTCGTTGCTTCCTTGGATGATGGGAGAAAAATTGTGCTTGAAACTTATCTCTCATGAAGTTTAGATATGGACAGTTCTCATTGACCGTCAGAACCAGGTTGCTATCCCCGACGGCTGCCATATTTATACGTTTCAAATGGCTCAGGAGTACCGTAATTTCACGCGTATAAGCTGCACCTCAAATAAGTTGCAGGTAGTGGTGTCGGAACTATTTTTCCACCGGGGGAGCGGAAAAAAATGCTACCATCATCATCATCATCATCATTTATTTTCCTTGAGGGCTCATGCAGGCAATACAGGGGTGGTACACAAATTGAAAACGTGCTCCAGGCAAATTACGACATGCGCATACTTGTACAGCAGACCTAAACTAACATTGCTGAAGTAATGTGTATGAATATGTCAGTGAGAAGATAATGTTAATATAATTAGTTAATTACAAACATAATTTACATATCTGGGGGAGCCGTGCTCCGTCATCTGTAAATGAGGGGGAGCCGTCGCTCCCCCTGCTCTCCCTGTTCCGGCGCCCCTGGTTGCAGGGCCCGTTTTTAGGAACGTTTTGAAAGATGTCCAACTGCACTTACCCGTACTGAACGACGTTAAAATCTGGGCAGGTTGGTAATCCATTTAAAAGCGATAAAACTCCATTGCTGGGTAGTGTGGACATCGTCATACTTGTTTGTCCTTTTTTTACCCCAGCACCGAGGTTTTATTGCTTCTAAATGGATTCATCCAGCCTTCAGTCAGTGTTCGCTCATAGCTTACAGATCTACTTCTCCTGCGAGACGTCTTACTCGGATCACGAGCCTATCCAAGAATCCAATCCAAATGCCTATCCAATCCACGAGCCTATCCAAACAGAGTTGGTTTCCATTCCGCAAAAGTACGGTAGAGGAAAAATAAATTGGTTTTAACTAGAGATGGGACGAATCCAGAATTGTACGAATCCAAATCCGAATCCGAATCCAAGGAAGGTTCTGCGATTCCATGAATCTTACGAATCTCAAATCTTTCGAATCCTTTCTTTAAAAAGAGTGTAAAAAGCAAGCAAAAAAAACTTCTACTGATACTAAGTGCTTTGAAGCAGAATGTGATATACAACGAGAGGATAGAGAGGTAGCAAGCGAGCGTTTGGTATAGATCCATAACTTAAAAACTTGAGACTAGGGGACAAAAGAACGACAAACACAGACAAGGTCTCTCTTGAGACCTTGTCTGTGTTTGTCGTTTTTTTGTCCCCTAGTCTCGGGTTTTTAAGTTATGGATTTATGTGATATACATTTGTTTAATTAAAGACAAATTAAATCATAGTGCAGTTTCAGGAGAAAAATATACCCCTATTGTTCTTCTTAAATGTAATTTATTTAACGCATTGTTCAACAACTACAATATACTGTAGCAGTTTTTTTTTTTTTTTTGCAGAATTATTTTTCGCGTTTTTGGCGCATTCCTCCAAAATCGCGATTTCAGGTTCCCACAAATAGCTCTGGCCATGCCATCAGAGGAAGATGTAAAGAAATGAAAATTGATCACACTTCTGTTACTCCTACAAGCGCACAGCACTGTACCTACTACAGTAGAATCTCGTTAATTCGAAGCCGCCCGGACCGCGAAAAAATTTCGAATTAAGCGGGTATTCGAATTAAGCAAATTCAACAAGTGACCGAACAAAATGCAGTTTATTACACAAAAAATCGATCATCTTTGTCGCTTGCAGTAGTTACTGCACTGTCGGCCGTCACCACTCGTTCCAAAGTGGCCACTAAGTCTATCGTAGCCCTGCACGCACCGCTGGCTTCCGCACGACAGTGACAGTAACAGCTCCAAACGCCTCCGAAAGCGAGAGCACCCGCGGTAGTTCAGTTCATCATCTCCGCTATCGTCACTTCGAGGCACTGCTTTGATCGGCGGCCGTCAGGATGGCGTCGTTCTGCATGGACGATGCGCACGTCTGTTCGCCTTCTTCAATTCTCGCGTAATCTTCGAAAAAGTCGACGAGCTCATCAGAGTCCGCGGCACCCACAGGGACTTGCAGTGTTGTCTGTTGCTGCTGCTATACGTGTTCCATCTCGTTGTCTTCCTCGTTATTCCCTTTTGCTGGTATCACACAGGCAGTATGCCGAACTGCTCTGCCAGCCGAGACTTCGAGCACATAGCTGATTTTGTGGCCTCGGTGACCGTCACTTTTTCCTTCACGGTTGGCGTCTTGTACTTGACCATGTCTTTGTACAACCGGCGTTGCGAACGCAGACAATGAAAATGGCGCAACCGAAACCCCGAAACTGCGCCGATGACGGCATGACGGGACGGGGACACCGAGAGCGAGGAGGAGAATGCATGGAAGGAGGTCACCAGGAGAGGGAAGTCGGCAGGCACGTGTCGCCCGAAGCTCATGAATGATGGATATTTCCGCGGGAAACCTTCGAATTAAGCGAGACGCGGCGCTTTAGTGCTTCGAATTATGAGGTCAAATTTGAACATGTTAACACGGGACCACGGAAAACCTTCGAATTACGCGGGATTTCGAATTAAGCGAGTTCGAATTATCGAGGTTCTACTGTATATACAATTATACCACGAAGCCGCAACATGCCTTTCCCCGTCTTCTCAAAACTAGCTTGTACGATAGTACGACGTCTCAACCGAACTGTTCAGTGCCCTGAGTGATAATGAATGAGAACTGCTGAAATGAACTTGCTGACCTGCACACGGCGAGTAATATGGCCTCCTGCAGGGTCCATAAAGGCATTGTAGAAGGCCTTTCCTCCCATGTCTGTGAGGAGAAGAAAAGGATTGGCCTAGAACGCCACCATCCTCGTGAACAATGGATGTCTCGGTACGTGCCGAAACATGGCCGAGTATTGACTGAACACGATATGCAAGAGCAAAGCCCTCCCGGAAACCTGTGTCGCGATTTTAAGTTCTCGCGAATTGCTCCTCAAACCAGCTTTGTCCGAAAACGCGAAAATATTTTCCACGTGAAAAAAACAAAGAAAACAGTTCTACAGTATACATAAATTCTCGAGTCTGAATTATTTCCATAAAACTAAGTATCTATCAAAAACAAGACCGTAAGACTTTTAAACTTGCAATGTTACAGTTCCTGCCTCTTTCAGTTTAGAGCACTTTTTAGAGAACTCTTTCAGTTTAGAGCAATGTAAACAAACATGAAAACATCCGACGTCTGCCTGGCTCCTAGCTGTATCTCATGCTCTAGCTTCCACGTCGTGGCTCGTAAGTGCTGCTCTTGCTCTTCGATATACGGAGAAAGGAGATGCCGAAAAACCATTGAGACGCCCTGGAAACTTCACCGAGGCGTGTATCGAGCACCCGTGTGGTGCGCGTCTCTGAAAGACCGGTTTAGTAGAAGCACCAGAGTACGAGGGACAGAGTGCATCGAGGGCGTTGGGTAGAGTCGTTACTTCAAGGCGTACAGAGGGACATCCAGAAATTTTCAGATTAAGACGTCTGATGAAAGTATATGTCAATTTACCGAATAACACGAAAGGTCTTGATGCGTGCAATTTGCTTCCCAGAAAAAAACAAAGAAAAGACACGCATAAACATGGCTCAGCGCATTCCCCATTAGCCCGTCACTCTGGGTATAGTGACGAGGAGAAGTATGATTAGAGACTGAAGTTTTGGGGAAATATTTTTTTCTAAATTCGGAGGGTAAAAATCGGGTAAATAAACGTGTGCACTAAATTCGGGTGAAAAAACTTCCAGTAGGCTAAATTCTGGGGGAAATCGGGCTCAGTTACACAAAGTGATTACAGTGTAGTGGTTTGGTACAAACGGTGATGTAACTGCATTTGCTGCTAAACAAGTAAAGTAGTGCATTCCTACAGGCATCCAAGTGAGGGCAATTTGCCAGGCAAAAATCGGGTTTCACCCTAAAGAGGCAACCTTTGATTCGGGGAAGAATCGGGTAAAACCCTAAAACTTCAGGCTCTAAGTATGATGCCACGTCACCGATGACGCGACACGGTCCAAGCATTTTTGTTCGCTAGTCCTTGAGTGTCAGCGCTCTGTCCCTCTGCGGCCGTAATCCAGTTTTGCCAGTTCTCCCAGAGAATGGGCGTTTTCCAGAGCAGAGAAGCGCCTCTAGCGGGAGGAGTCGAAAACACGGTATCTGCACACTTGGTCGAGTGCCGTGTGATTGGAGACATCTCATCGAACTCTGTTTGGTCGAAAACCTTTTGACCAAAAGCCGGTTGATCGACACCGTTTGTTCGAAATACTTTAGTCCGAAGGGAGTTCAAAAGGAGTTCAGTGTGTTATCCACACCTATCTTTGTGTAACTTTTGACGATATACTTTCTCTGAGCGTACAAAGCAGGCCACCGGTGTCCCCTGCTTTCTTTTTTTCTTTTCTTTGCTTTTTTAGTTGAAGAGGGGAGACCACGGGTTATTTGCATATCTGTCTTTCAGAAACAGCGCGGTTGAACAGAAGAGTGCGGAACAATTCGGCGCACAGCCGATAATCCGTTCTTTCTTCTGGCACCCTTCTCATTGCTGGCGGTATATGTATTTAAAGGGAATAATCTGGAATGGGATAGCCATATGCGCGAGAGAGCCACCCGAAGTCTGTGGATGCTAAGAAGGAAATTTCGCCATGGTACAAAGAAAGATATTGAATTATCAGGCATATAAAACCTTCGTTCAACCTTGTTTAGAGTATGCATCTGCACAGTATCAAAAAAAAGAAAAGAAGAGACACTACAAAGATCTGCTCCTCAGCTTGTATTGTTTAGGTTTCGAAGGACATCTTTGCTAACATATAATAATAATAACAGTAATAATAATGTTTTATTGGTGCCCCAGAACGGTCGTGACGACCCTATGTATGTTGGGAGAAGCAAATTTAGATTCACTTGAATGTAGGGACAAACTAAATACACCAAAACTCTTTCTCCTATACAATGGTCAGTTAAATACGAGCATTAATAATACACTGCTAAAATTTGTCCACGTTCGACGCGAATAAATTGTCCAAAAATGTCATAGAATTATTTGATTTATTAATCAAAATGTTTATTATTTGACATTCATTATTATTTGACAAAGTGTTGGGGATTAGGGTGAAAAACGTATATGGCATGTTTGGTCAGTGTTTTACGGTCGCCTTTTGTGGCATACTTTAAAATCAATTTCTATGACAATTATGACTGTGTGGCGTGAATTACTTCTCATGGTGCATCTTACTGGCCTACGTAACAGTTCAGTAGGAAGAAGATGTCGTAGGAGTTAAGTCTGAAAGACTTTTGAGCCTCAAGAATGCCACTTCTTCCTCCACAAAAAAAGAAAAAAAAAAGAAATGAAAACACAGCGGCTGAAATGGGCCAAAGAACCTGCAGAGTGATCTGAGGACCTTCTTTTTCCTTTTGAACAAAAAAAAAAATTGAGATATGTTTGCAGTCTCCCTTCGGATCATGTAGTATTGTTTAGGTTTTCATTTCATTCAGGTTTGCCCCAAAATGAAGCTTTCTTTTTCTTTTATTTACCAGACCAGGAGAAAGGCTTTTTCGGAACCCCGAGTAGCAGACGACGGAGGAGTAGCAGACATTTCTCTAGACCAATCAGCGAGTGTTCTGCTTATAGCGTCAGCATGAGGTTCTAGGCAGATCGCAGGCTCTTACTGCTTTTCACCGCCGTTGCGCACGGTCGCTTTTTGCGACGTACTTTAAATTCAATTTCTGCGATAATCATGACTCTGTGGCGTAAGTTACTTCGCACAGTGCATCTTACGGGTGAAAACAGGGTGTTGAAAATTACTTCTGCGCTAGTTTAAGTAAATGTAAATAAATGTATGTCTTCAACAATTGTATCATCCTCACGGTCACTTTCAGAAAAAAGTAGCCATAATGTAACTAAGTTGCTTGCTCTCAGAAACAGTAACTGTGTAACTTGAGCAAGAAAGTAACTATAACTGCAACTTAGCTGCTATTTTTGGCACATCAACTGGATTCCGTGCCACTACATCCAACGCGCCGTTACGTCCATCATTCGCTTACATCCGAAAATGAGTCGTTACATCCACCCTGCTCTTACACACAAACGACCGTTACATCCAACGAGACTTTACGTCCATTTCTGGCCGATACATCCATAAGTCAGTGCATACAACGAGCCGTTACATCCAATGGAAAACCATACACAACGAGCTGTTACGTCCATTGGGCCATTACACCCACAGACATAGGAAAGTGTGGGACAGTGGTTATGGTTCCAATGCCAGCGCAAAGAACGCAGGTGTAGCTGAACATAGACGCCTGTGTCAAACCTAGATGCTAACTCGGTACATCACGGGTACTTCTTTGAATAGGAAAAAAGCTAACTAACTAAATAAAAAGAAGTGACCTGTAATACGGATTGACATTGATTAGTTCATCGACAGCTGCTATATTGGTACAACCACAAAACCAAGGTCGTTAGAGTGTGAGGCAGGTTACTGAGTTCTAAGCAACGCGCATTTGTGGCGCAACGTGCATATTAATAAAATGTTAGGTGTACAGCAGATGGCTTTTTGTATTGTCAACGGAGGGCACTTTGAAAATATAGAAAATCGCAATGCTGCATCTGCATTCCGGGAAGTTATCTTTGTCACTGCTTTGCTGTCACCTTTATCGTTCGCTGTCTTCGCGCCATTCGTTGTCGTAAAGCAGTGTTGGTTGCTTTCTTACTTATGCCCAGTCCGGCCGTGCTGCCAGGAGGTTTTGCCTGGGTTTCCCCCGACAGTTTCCTTGGAAGTCGGCCTAGGACGCGCGCTGCTCCCATTAAATGGCGCATTGCGTTGGTTGTGACGAGCAGCCCGCCCTCAGCGAGGCCAACTACGGCAAGCAGAATATGACACCAGCAGCTTTTTTACCTAATGCGCAACTACCGTATTTTCACGCGTATTAGCCACACCGCAGATAAGCCGCAGGACTCGTTTTTAGATACATTTTGAAAATGTTTTTGCAGATAAGCCGCGGGTAATACGACGCAACTGCTTTGTGCGCTACACCAGTGATGCACATACAAAATCAACAGAGACGCTCAACGCTCGTCAGCGCCGTACTCCCTGCCAGCTGCCCTGTTCCTGTACTTGTCCGCGAAGTCGACGACTTTTAGTTTGAAGCCACTGTCGTGGCTATGCCTCACCTCTAACTGCCGTGCCCATGTCCACGAATGCTGCTGCTCTCGTCAAATGAGAACTGACGCTTAACTGACCACGTTTTATCCCAATGACAGGTGTATTGAACCCTTCCTGTGGGTCTGCCGACAAAGGAGACCGTGGGGAAGACCATAAACCCTGTCCACATTCCGGTGTCTGCATGATGTATAACAAAGGGGTCAGTTGTAGTGTTCTACTAAGATCGGATTGTGCCCTTGTTGTGTGTTTTTCGTGGATTGACGGGTTAGTCCACTCGAATGTGGAGCGGACCTGCGCCTGTTCGGTATTGTTCGTGCACTGGCAGGGCGGTCCTGTTCTGAAAAACATGAGGCACTGTCGGCCCTTTCGTGTAACCCGCGGTATGGGGAAAGTACCAGGGAAAAATGGTCACCAGATAAGCCGCACCCACGGATAAGCCGCAGAGCGTCCTCGAAAAAATAAATCGCGCATAAGCCGCGGCTAATACGCGTGAAAATACGGTATATTATTTCGTGAATATTTTGAGATTTGGGGATTTCAACTTGCGCACCAACCTTGTAATTCAGAACCTCACCTAATTTATTCTCTTACGACAGCAACTCTGTCAGTTACTTGTGAACATACCAAATCATAAAACAGCGCAATTTGACAGACTCTCATGGAAACAAACAAAAGAACAAACAAAGAAACAAAAACATTCCGAAGATACGCCACGAAATATCTGCTACGGAGTGGCTGATCCCAAAACTGCATTGATGCCATATTAGTTAGGACACGACATATCCTGAAGCCGCTTATCCAACGAGCAGTTACGTCCAAAGGGCCACAAAGTACACCGTGCGGTTACATCCATACCGTGCCGTTATAGCCAACGAGCCGTTGCATCCAATGCACCGATACGTCCACAGATGGATGTAACGCCGCGTTGGATGTAACATCTCGTTGGACGTAGCGACCCCAGGCCCATCAACTGTAACTATAGCCCCGTTACTTTTTGTTTTACGAGTAACTTACCCAATACTGGTCCAGCTAGTGTTCTCCTTGGAGGTGGCCGGTGAATAAATTGACTCCGTTATTGGGAGGGAGGATCTGTTGGAAATGTAAAGCCAGCATCGTTGAGGAAAAGGAAAAAGCGGTGTAAGATGACGAGCATTCTCTCTCTCTCTCTCTCTCTTTTTGTTGCTATGTATGGGAAGAGCTTCTACGGGCAACACAGGCGATGTGACATCTGGAGAGGAGGCACGAACAGTTTTCGCTGTAAAAATGAACGAGATGAATAACTTGTATTTCTTTTCTTGGCAAAATAGATCTCTGCCTGAGAAACGTCATCACGATGTTGGTAAACAGACTGAAACCGAAACAAATTGGAAGGGGAGGGTTGGGCTCCACGAATGGGCACTTGTTCGCTGCCTCCTATTGAAAGAAAAGCAGGACTGAAGGTCTCGTCCCTTGCAGGGACCATCGTAATCCCATCAAGACCTTTGCTTTCGGGCACAACCTTGTTCACCCCTAGCTTCGAATGTACCATAATTTCACGCGTATAAGCCACACGGCAGATAAGCCGCAGGGCCCGTTTTTACGAACATTTAAAAATTTTTTGGGCAGATAAGCCGAGGGCAGTACGACGCAACTGATTTGAGTGACAAAGGATGTATTGAGAAGGCCATAAACCCAGTTGTCCATACTCTGGGGTCAGCTCTACAGTTCTACCACGATCAGATTGTGCCCTTGTTGGGCGTTTTTCATGGATTGATGGGTCAGTGGCCTTCCAGAAGACGTGAATTACTGTCACCAGTTTTCGTTAAAGCCGCTTAAGGGAATGCACCAGGAAGGTAAGTCTACTCGAATGTGAACGCGCCCCTGTTACGCATTGTTCGTGCATTGGCAGGGCGGTGCTGTTCCAGAGACACTGTCGTCCCTTTCGTTAAAACCGGCGTATGGGGAAAATACCAGGGAAAAATAGTCGCGAGATAAGCCGCAGTGGTGGATAAGCCGCAGAGCGCCCGTGAGAAAAAAAAATCGTGCATAAGCTGCGGCTAATACGCATAAAATTACGGTAGTTCAAGTGTACCAAATTGGTGGCTCTGTCGAATGCTATGATGTCATTTCTTTACAAACAGGGAGAGGTCTATAGTGCGGGCACTTCAAACACACATAGCAAAATGTGCTGTAGCGTATTATACAGTCGCTGGGACAGCGACTTGAGAGCCTCCTAGGAACTGACCGAGTGAGCTTCGATCACATGAAATATCTTTTCTGTCGGACAATTTCTTCGGTCTCTCATTTGTCATGCAACACTGGAGAAAACAGAATTCTTGAGCCTTCTGTGTTGTCCTGATGGTCGAGGACATAGCGCTCTTAGTAGAATACACCAGGCCGGTATTATACCGGCACGGCCGGGTATTTGGGTGCTGTGCCGGTAGGAAGGTGATACAGGCAGCCTTTTGCCGGTATTTGTGGCTCAAGACCTTTCATAAGGGCTTTTATGGGAGTTTCCCTTCAACATTCCACTACAGCCTGAATAAATCTGGAACACACACCCAGCTCCGCAGTCACCAGTCGTTTTCTTAGTTATTCATTCTTATTCATTGAGCGAGCACGCGCTCTCTCTCTATGTGTGTGTGTCTCGTCCACCCCTCACCTACTTTCCCTTTTCCACGAGCCTTTCCTCCTTTCCCTCTATTCCATGACCTCTCCCTCAGCCGGTATTTTTCGCAACGAAAGGTGGTAACCCTACGCAGAAGCGTATGTACGACTACCGTAGCAGACGACAGCACAAGGGTTGTTGGGCTGGGCCAGAGGGCGCTCCTGATTACAGCAGTCAGCGCCACTTGTGGCGATAGTGCTAAGTTTTCCAAAGTAGCGTGTTCTCTGATCGCGCACATGGTATGTGCTGTGTCAAAATGGCCAAGCTGTGTTGCGATTTTTATAAGGCAAAAGAGACCGGGGGTTGTTTCCCCATTAAGTCGTAAGAATGGAAACCGTCAATAGCGGCGCGTTTTTGGCGCATGGCAGAATATTATCGGACACGCTCGAAATACGAGTAAAATGCCGGTGCTCCCCAGGTGCCGTAGATCTACTAGCTCTGAGCGAAACCTAACTGAAGAATACAGCATGAATGCATACAGTTGGATATCTCTGGTTTCAAATTTTTTACTCGGGTTTACGAAGAAGGTGTGAGAGCCGGTGGAGTAATGATTTATAAAATGAACGGAGCGAGCAGTATGCATACTTGTCAGTAGCCAGTAGTTGGGTCTTTTTATGAGCGTTACATTCCCTCTTTGCTTACTCAAAACCATGCTACTACTTATCCGTGACTGTTTTGAAAGAGAAGAATATGGGAGTCAGATCAGAACAGTCATCAGAACAAAAATTTAAATGTCTTTGTGGCTGAGATTATTGACTTTGAGGCACTAACTTAATGAGAAACATGTCTCGAGTGCAGTACAACTTTCATTATCCAATGACCAATTGCAATGACTCCCGGTGGATCCTGCACAGGTCTGATCATTTTGGGGTTTACATGCGCTCGTGACATCTCATACTTCTCCTATGCTTGCCATGCACTCGCTGCCTAGGAATTTGTTCCATCTATAGCCGTAATATGTCGCTAAGAATTTTTAAAAAATAAATGGATGCGTAATCCATGTTACTCATGATTCTCACACACTACTACGCAGCCCCAGACATAGGTATACGCACGGGTCTACGTCTACGACAGAATGGCGTAAACGCAGACGAGCTGATGGACAAAATTCATTATATATATATATATATATATATAAAAGACTGAGCGTGGAGCACGAAGCAGATACAAAAGACCGAACAGCTCAAGTTTATAAGCTTGCAGAATCACACAGCTATCAGCTTGAGTTTGAATGCAAAACATAACAGAAAAACAGGTACGCTCCGGTGTTCTTTGTGCAGTTCGTGCATTTTATAACAGTAACGTGGTCCAGGCTTTTATTTTTCCCGTTCCACGGGATGTACATTCTCAGATATTGCACGGAAGCAGGTGGAAGGTCGTGCACAGCGCATGTAATCACATTCGTCGCCCGACGAGTCTACTTTGAAACTTTGCTTCTCCGTACCACCAGGGGAGAAACGCGGCGCTAGTGTCGCGCTGCCAAACTCCAGGCCAACGTCCCTATAGGGTTTATTCACTGAAGTCACCTCGCCGGCATACTGTAGGTCTCTCAAAGTTATTTACCCGCATTCGTACGCTGCCATATGCTTTGTGGATGACTGTTAATGTCGAAAACATGGAAATTACTTGGATATGCTACAAATCACATGGCACGATAATTTTGAAACTCCAAATATACGGTGACTGCGATGTGGGTAATGACTTGGAAATGACCTACAATAGGGCGGCCGACGGCAGAACACCTGCTTGCTAGCGACAGTTGCGGCCTCCTACGGATGACGTCATGTAAATAAACCCTATAGCTCCTATGAAAATGCGTAGAATAATGATGATAACTAACCTGAGAATGAAACACCTGTGGAATATCCACCACTTCTACAGAAATACTGAGGTAAGCTGAAGTACAAAGTATTGTAGAAGTTGAGGAAGCAATAACTGGGACGATGAGTAGTGCCACCGCTACTTTCCAAAAAATGTGGCGCTGGGAAGGGGTGCCTATGACATGGTTATAATCTAGTAGATCGCGGAAGAGACTGAGGCTCAAAAAGGGTTGCATCGGAGGTCGGTTGGGTTGGGATGCGTGGGAAATGTAAGAAAAACCACTGTCTGGGAAACACACACGAAAGGAACATCATTTGACAGGCTCAGAACTGCTAACCATGCATGGTTTATTTTCATAAGCAACGTGCTCTTATATTGTTCCTCTTTTGTTTTTTACTCCTCTCGTGATGAATGCTTATTGTGGTTGACTAATGCAGCACAAAAGGATACATGGACAAGAGAACTGTAGAGCGAGAAATGAGGCGACCAGGCTCTACTGAGGTTGATGGGTTTAATGACGGTTAATGGCGATGAACCGAAAACGAAAGCTCGGGTCACGCGCAGTGCTGCGCGTAACCGATGGCGGTGCTGGTGATGATTATGACACTGCTGCTACAGGGCTCCCCCCCGTGGCGGATGACAAGGCTGGCGAGGAGGGCCGAGGTTGGCGGAAAGGTCGGGCGCCGAGGCCAAGGAGTGCAGGAGCCGGACCCGAGGCGGTGGGCGGCTCGTAGTGTGCGAGCTGCGGCGCCCAATGCACCCGACGTGGAGGGGAAGGAATGCTGGAGGCAGGAGCTGAGCACGGACGTAGGTAGGGCGGGTCGGGCGATACCAGAGGTGCAGACTCCAGGAATGCGGGCTTAAGCCTGTCGATGGCCACAGTGTCAGGTCCCCGCGGAAGATCGAGGCGAAAAAACTTCGCGGCTCGCGAGATGACCTTGTAGGCGCCGTCATAGGGAGGCTGCAAGCTGGAGCGCACAGAGTCCCGGCGGACGAAGACGTGGGTGGCTTGATTAAGGTCGGGGCTCACGAACACGCGTGTTGCGGGAGCGGAGCGGGTAGGCGAGGGCTTGATGTCCCGGAAGAGCTGGCGGAGACGGTCGATGTAGGAGGAAGGGTCGTGCACGAGCGGGGCCGATGGGCTGAAGAATGCTCCGGGAAGGCGGAGCGGGCAGCCGTAGACCATGTGGGCCGCGCTGCAGTCATCCTGGCGGATCGCGGCGCGAAGGCCAAGCAGGACGAAGGGTAGACGCTCGGGCCAGGTTGTGTCGCCGTGGTCAGTGGCGCGGAGGGACGCCTTGAGCTGCCGATGAAGGCGCTCGACCAGGCCGTTGGCAGCCGGATGGTAGGCCGTGGTTCGGATGTGATGGGTTCCGAGGGCGCTGCACAGGTGACGGAAGAGGGCCGATTCAAACTGGCGTCCTCTGTCCGTGGTTACAGTGGACGGGACGCCGAATCGGGAAACCCAGGAGAAGAGGAATGCGTGGGCCACCGTCTCTGCCGTGATGTCAGGAATCGGCGTTACCTCCGGCCAGCGGGTAAAGCGGTCGATGCACGAGAGCAGGTAGCGGTAGCCTTTGGCCGGAGGAAGCGGGCCGACCAAGTCGATGTGGACCTGGTCGAAACGTGCATCTGGCGGAAGAAACCGCGATGGAGGCGAGATGGTGTGGCGGTAGATTTTGGACCGCTGGCAGGCTAGGCAGGCCCGCGCCCAGTCACGGACGTCGGCATTCATGCGAGGCCATATGTAGCGCTCTGCGACGATCCTTTGCGTGCCGCGCACGCCAGGGTGGGACAGCGAGTGGAGGGCGTTGAAAACATGCCGGCGGAAGGCCAGGGGAACGAAAGGGCGCGGGGTACCAGTAGAGGTGTCGCACCATAGACTTGCCGTCGAACCGGGGAGCGAGATCTCCCGAAAAGTGGTGGATGAGGCGGGGGATGAACGAAGGGCGGCGAGCTCTTGATCAGCCTGTTGGGCCTGGGCGATGCCGTCCAAATCGACCGCGGGGGGCGGATGGAGAGCATTGACGTCCGGCCGCGAGAGTGCGTCGGCAGCGGCATTGTCTTCGCCTGCGACGTGTCGCACATCGGTCGTGAACTCCAAGAGGTAGCACATGTGGCGGGTTTCACGAGGCGAGTGGTTGAGGGAGGCCGATCGCAGGGCGAACATGAGAGGCTTGTGGTCGGTGTACAGCACAAACGGGCGGCCCTCGAGAAAATGGCGGTAGTGTCTGCATGCCAGGTAGGCGGCGAGGAGCTCACGCCCGAAGGTGCTGTAGCGTGTTTCGGCTGGCGAGAGGCGTTGGGAAAAGAAACCGAGAGGTTTCCAGTGGCCATCCTGACGCTGCTGCAAGACTGCGCCGACAGCAGCAGTGGAGGCGTCGACGAACAACGCTGTCTCGGCGTCAGGACGAGGATGGTGGAGCAGCACAGCATCTGCCAGGGCCTGCTTGACCTCTTCGAACGCGCGTTCTGCTGCCGGTGTCCACTCCAGAGGGGCAGCGCGGGCCTCTTTCGGATGGTCAGCGCCGAGAGCTGCGTAGAGAGGCTGGAGCAAGGCAGCACAGCGAGGCACAAAACGTCGGTAGAAAGTCACGAGGCCAAGGAATGAACGAAGTCCTTTGCGAGAAGTGGGGGCAGGAAAGTCTCGGATGGCCTGGACCTTGGATGCGAGTGGCCGGATGCCTTGCGGGGTGATGGTGTGTCCCAGGAAGGTAAGGGTGGTAACGCCAAACTCGCACTTCGCGGCATTGATGGAGACTCCGTAGTCCTCCAGGCGCGAGAACAGGGCGCGCAGGTGGGCGCGATGAGCCTCCGGAGATGGACTTGCGACGAGGATGTCATCCATGTATGCGAATGCGAAGTCCAGGCCGCGGAGCACTTCGTTGATGAATCGTTGGAATGTCTGCGCAGCATTACGCAGGCCAAAGAGCATCCGCACGTATTCAAAGAGGCCAAAAGGGGTGGTTATAGCCGTCTTCGGGATGTCAGGGGGATGGACGGGAATTTGGTGATAGGCTTTGATGAGGTCTATCTTGGAGAAGATGGTCGCTCCGTCAAGATTCGCGGTGAAGTCCTGAATATGGGGAAGCGGGTATCTGTCCGGTACCGTGACGATGTTGAGTGCACGGTAGTCCCCACATGGGCGCCAATCACCAGGTGTTGCTTTGGGCACCATGTGGAGAGCGGAAGACCACGGGCTGGAGGAAGGCCGAATGATCCCCAGTTCGAGCATGTGCTCAAATTCCCTCTTGGCAATGACGAGGCGCTCTGGAGCCAGCCGTCTGGGGCGAGCGAAGACAGGGGGGCCCCGTGTCACGATGTGGTGAGTGACGCTGTGGCGAGGTGGGCAAGAGGCGTGCGATTGGCGCAGGACAGCGGGGAACTCCGTGACTATGTCGGCGAAAGCAGTGGGCAACGGTAGCCGTATGGTGGGACTAATGGCGGCTATATGCGCTGGAGCGCCATAAACGTGCAAAGAAGTAGTGTTGTCGACGAGGCGCTGGCGTCTGATATCCACAAGAAGGTCGAAATGGTGGAGGAAGTCGGCGCCGAGGATTGCGAAGGGGAGGTCGGCGATGGTAAAAACCCAACGAAATACTCTGCGCAGGCCGAGGTCAAGGGTGACGGAGCGTTGACCGTAAGTTGAGATGGTGGACTTGTTGACGGCCTGCAAAGCCAAGTCTGGTTGTCGGTGTCGTTTTTCTGCGGGGGTTGGTGGAACGACGCTCACGTCAGCCCCGGTATCCACCAGGAAGCGACAGCCGGACACGCGGTCCGTGATCCGGAAGAGCCGGCTGTTGTCGCCCCCAGCCATGCCAGCCGTTAATGGTTGGGGGGAGCGTTTCCCGGCCACGAGCAAGGGGCCTGGCAGTTCCTTGCGGCATCGCCGAATTTTCGATGGTGCCAGCAGAACTGGTGCTGGGAGGGCGAAGGAGACCGTTGACGGGATGGCGAGCAGCGACGGCAAAACGGGCGCCGAGGGGAACGTGGGCGCTGCGGGGGAATGGCGTCCACCCGGTTCACCAGGGCCGCCACCGTAGTCTGGAGTTGCTGGAGCGACGCGCTGATGGCATTGATTGCAACGTCCGTCGGTGGAGGGGAGGTGCGGGGGGCCAGGGCGGCAACGGCTCCTGGTGATGGAAGGCCAGCAAAATCCATAATACGGTCCGCCATCTTCGCCAAGTCATCCAGGCGGGAATTTTCGCCGGCGGCCAGGATCATGCGTACGTTGTGGGGCAAACGTTGTAGGAAGAGCTCGCGTAGTAGTGAGTCGTCCGTGGTAGGGTTGCCGGCGAGGTCGCGCATGCGGCGTAGGAGCTGTGTGGGCCGTCGATCGCCGAGCTCTTCCCTGTTCAGAAGCTGCTGCAATCGCCGCTCCTCCGAAGCAGATGTACGGCGAATTAACTCGTCCCGCAAGGTGTCGTAGGGTAACTCGGGGTGAGGGTGGATGATTATGTCGCGGACTTCCGCCGCAGCTTCGGGAGGAAGGTTTGCGATGGCATAGCCAAACCTTGAGGCTTGAGAAGTGACGCGGCGTCCGTCGAAGAGAACCTCCGCCTGCGCGAACCACAGCTGAGGATCGGAGATGGAGAAAGGCGGCAGGCGGAGCGGTGCCACAGAAGCCTCGAGCGGTGGAAGTGGCGGTGGCCGGCTGGGAGGCGAAGAGCTGGTGGAGTGCTGGTCGCCGTTCATGATGGTGGAACGTTGGATCACGTCCGGGTCACCAGTTGTAGAGCGAGAAATGAGGCGACCAGGCTCTACTGAGGTTGATGGGTTTAATGACGGTTAATGGCGATGAACCGAAAACGAAAGCTCGGGTCACGCGCAGTGCTGCGCGTAACCGATGGCGGTGCTGGTGATGATTATGACACTGCTGCTACAGAACTAAGATAACACAAGCGCTCGTGCCGGCTGACATCTCCTGTTCGTATTCCTTTGACGCTTCGTTACAGTCAACCAGAAATAGTCACCAACTAGTCATGGAAATTGGAACCTGTAGAAGGACCTTGGATTGAGTCATCCCCTTTGCTCTTGAAATGGGGACACTCAGACCTATATCCCCGCCAGCGGAGAATGTAGCCCATGCATTGACTGTGGGGGGTCTCAGATAATGTGGCGCATAATCGGATACGTGGAAGTCAAATCGTGCATCTTCTTTCTGGGAGTATTTAATGCGATTTTTAAATAAACACTCACTCCTTCTCCATGTACATCGTCAGCGACACTTCATTTTGAAACGCGATCAGTGTGCAATGGGGAGTGTAATGGAAATTGTTGGTCTGAGCTGTAATCCTACTGTGCGCGCCGATGGCTGGCACTTCAGATTTGTGATGGGGGTGAGGAGGTCGTCTTGCGACTTCTAACTTGTCTCTGAAGATTTATATGGTTGTTCTAAACAATCGTGTCAGCCATTTCTTAGAACGTTGTTCGTATGAGAGCCGAGTGAAAATGTACGAGAGGTGACGCGGTCCCCAGTCGCTTCTGAAAATCGACGCTCGCAAGAGCAGACGATTTCTGCATCCTATCACAGACCTTCCCGCAGGGCGACGTAGCCATTCTCATTGTTGTGAATACAGATTGTAGCATGCTCTGCAATATTTATCACTTTAATTCGGTTATTTAATAGCTGTGACATGCTTTGCCGGGTAAATTTGCACTATCCCATTTTGAACAAAGGGCAGTCCAGTGATACACTTTATGAGAGGGGCAACAATCCAGACCCTCTTAGTATACGTTCTCTTGCAGTTGTCTTGCAAACCACATTTAAATTGTGCTTCGGCGTCGATTTTTAGGCGAAAAGAGTATGTTTTGTCGTCCTTGTTAGGCCTAGGAAAGACAGCGATCGTGAGCAAATATCAAGAAAACTGCAATGGATGGTCAAAAATTATCATGCTATAACAGAATGTTGTACTCACACCTCCCCATGAACACCCTTGCCCGCTCTTGATTCAACTTTGTTATGTCTCGTACACGTTCGCCAAGATTAACTTCCGGGCTTGTAACGAAGATAAAACAAATAGGAACAGTGTCCGAAATCTAAAGTAGATGTTAGAGGACGTGTTATGCCCCAAACTTTTATGTCAGTAGTGACGCTTGGTCTGTTTCTCTGCGGATAAATCGTGAGAATTAAAAAATAGCCGCCCTAAACGGCTATACCTGTGTTTCAGCTTCTTTCCGTCAGATGACGAAAGGGTCGAACGCGGAGTTGCAGAGTACGATTCTGCATTCAGTTCCACTTGTTCAGATTTCGATGTCGTCTGCAACGCCGCGTTCGAACGTTTTGCCATCTGACGGAAAGGAGCTGAAACACAGGTATAGCGGACTTGGCAGCGGCGGTTTTCTAATTTTCACGATTTATCCGCAAAGGAACGGACCAAATGGCAGTATCGACATAAAATTTGGGGGCATTATACATCCTCTAACATCTACTTTTGCTCCCCGACACTGTTCTTATTTGTTTTATCTTCGTTACAAACCCCGAAGTTTATCTTGGCGAACCTTGTATATATATATAATACAGGGATTTCCGTGATACCTGGAGTCTGTTCCAACACTCGGTTCTGGGGTCAAGCATTTCTGCTGGCAAGCACTTCTGCCATTCTGGATCTTCACGACATGCCCGTCTACATCCACACGTCGCCCATAGAGGCGGATGCAAAATCTGTCATGTTCGCACGTCGTATGGGAATATCCTATAGACCATTTCACCGTTCGCAAACAAACGACGCAAACTGGAAGACCAACGGAAAAGAGAACAGGTTAACGTGCGCTGGTGCTACCTGGTGGCGTGGAGCTATCAAAAGCGTCTTCGCAAAAGCAGCTGTAACCGCAAGTCCAATGGGACGCACATCCAGCTGTCGCGCGTTGACGCACCCTGGCGTGACGGAAGAGTCTATTCAATGTAATCCAATCTAGTTTCCCCAAAATGTCGGCACCCAGTGAACACAGGTAGAGGTGTGCAAACGCCCTCACAATATTTGCCTTCACCTCAGTTTTTGTCCCAGATGTTTTTCCTCACCTCACTTTACCTTACAGCAAATACCGCAGGGAGTCCCAAGGAGGATTATTTGCTGTGGCGGACACGCATAGTGTGACCGCAAAAGTGATACCGTAGGGTTTTTCCAATATTTGTCAATTAGAGATGCGCCCGTGCTGATAAGGCCTCTGAATGTCCCATTTCCGAAATTTCAGCAGCAAGAGAGAGTCCCACTACTCCTCCATCGGATGCTCAGATGGGAGAGACGGGTATTGGGTGCGACATCTGTTCCTCTGTTCCTGGGTTCTCATGGTCTGGGAGTGACGAGAACCACGTGTCGAAGCATACAGACGAGAAGCCATGCAAGTCCAATCTCTGTTCTGCACAGTTCCGGCGGAGCACGAGCCCATGGTGTCACAAGCGAGCACATACGGGCAAGAAGCCGCACAAGAGTGATCTCCGCCTTGCGGAGTTCAGCCAGATTGCGCACCTGCAGCTGCAGAAACGAGCACACACAGACAAAAACCGATACAAGTGTGATGTCTGCCCTGCGCAGTTCAGCCAGAGCCGCCACCTACAGTATCACAGGCGGACACACACGGGCGAGAAGCCATACAAGTGCGATGTCTGCCCTACAGAGTTCAGCACGAGTGTCCAGCTACAGTATCACAGGCGGACACACACGGGTGCGAAGCCATACAAGTGCGATGTCTGCCCTGCAGAGTTCAGCCAGAGCGGGAACCTACACCAGCACAAGCGGGCACACACGGGCGAGAAGCCATACAAGTGCGATGTCTGCCCTGCAGAGTTCAGCAGGAGCGGGAACCTACAGCGGCACAAGCATACACATACGGGCGAAAAGCCGTACAAGTGCAATGTCTGCCCTGCACAGTTCAGCACGAGTGTCCAGCTACAGTATCACAGGCGGACACACACGGGTGAGAAGCCATACAAGTGCGATGTCTGCGCGGCAGGGTTCAGCCGGAGTGGGAGCCTACAGCGTCACAGCCGGACACACACGGGTGAGAAGCCATACAAGTGTGATGTCTGCCCTGCAGAGTTCAGCCAGAGTGGGAACCTACACCAGCACAAGAGGACACACACGGGCGAGAAGCCATACAAGTGCGTTGTCTGCGCAGCAGGGTTCAGCCGGAGTGGGAGCCTACAGTATCACAGGCGGACACACACGGGTGAGAAGCCATACAAGTGCGATGTCTGCCCTGCAGAGTTCAGACAGAGCGGGAACCTACACGAGCACAAGCTGACACACACGGGCGAGAAGCCGTACAAGTGCGATGTCTGCCCTGCACAGTTCAGCACGAGTCTCCAGCTACGGTATCACAGGCGGACACACACGGGTGCGAAGCCATACAAGTGTGATGTCTGCCCTGCAGAGTTCAGCCAGAGCGGGAACCTACACCAGCACAAGTGGACACACACGGGTGAGAAGCCGTACAAGTGCGATGTCTGCCCTGCACAGTTCAACACGAGTGTCCACCTACAGTATCACAGGCGGACACACACAGGCGAGAAGCCATACAAGTGCGATGTCTGCCCTGCAGAGTTCAGCCAGAGCGGGAACCTACTCCAGCACAAGCGTACACATACGGGCGAAAAGCCATACAAGTGCGATGTCTGCCCTGCAGAGTTCAGCCAGAGCGGGAACCTACACCAGCACAAGCATACACATACGGGCGAAAAGCCATACAAGTGCGATGTCTGCCCTGCAGAGTTCAGCCAGAGCGGGAACCTACACCAGCACAAGTGGACACACACACACGGACGGGCGAGGAGCCATACAAGTGCGATGTTTATCCTGCCGAGTTGAGCAAGAGCACGAAGCTGTGGAACCACAAGTGCAGGCACGAGGGCGAGAAGCCATACAAGCGCGATGTCTCTCCTGCAGACTTCAGCCAGAACTCAAGTACGTCTTTTTACGAGGGAAAACGCACGTGTAAGAAGCTGTACGAGTGCAGTCCCCTCTCTTGCAAAGTTCAGCCATGGCAATGATCTTGCGGCACTATGTGCAGGGGAGAAGCCATACACAAGTGCCATGTCTAACGTGCAGAGTCCAGCCAGAACACAAATCTGAACAATTATAAATGCGCACACACGGGCCAGAAGCCATACAGGTGCGAGTTCTGACCTGCAGGGTCACCCACAGAACGAATTGCGATGTCACAAGCAGACACATATGACAGAGGATCCCTACAAGTGGGATGTGCGTCTTGCAGAGTTCAGCCACAGCGTGGGCCTGTGGCATCACAAGTAGACACAGACAGATACGTGAAACTATACAGAAGTATTCTCTGTTCTACAAACTTGGCATAGCATTCCACATGCGGACTCCTCTAATATATCTGAAATGTCGTGCCGCAATAGAGTTGAATTGCACAGAAACTTTGAAGATCCCTTGCTCCCATTGCACCACGCTTAAAGTTGAATGGAATCAATTACTGCGTATAGTACCTTCCAAGGGGGATGTGTTTATTAAAGAACAGATGAAGATAACAAACAACATATATACATATTCTGATGATGAAGTGGGGAGGTTTTCCGTAGCTAGGGTGTCTAATATGAGTGGTGACAATGATAAGTGGTGACGATGAGAGATGACTGGAATGATCGGAGCTGCGGTGGCGTTGCTGAATGTGATCGTGATGGTGGAAATGTCCAAATATAACAAAACATAGACTAGACTCATCAATAGATCGTATTGACAAATATAATAGAAGTCAGCTGGTGCATGCAACATCAAAACGGAAGTGTGGTTCTGCCATACTGTAGCATGAGCTCGTGAACAAATTGTACATGGCCACATGACCGTGTCAACTACTTAAAAGAAAGTTAACTTACGTTAACATGAGTACGGATTTGTCCAGCCAGTGCAGCAGTTTATATACACACTGTAACCGTTTTCACGTCTTGAAAGGTGTAATAACCTGCAATGCGTACGCCTTTTTCGGTGTAATTTTGGTAAGATCATAATGGAGCACGGTTTCGCACTAATTTTCTTTAATCAAATGTTGTGTGTTCTCCAAAAATTAAGCCTTGCAACGTCGCAACATTGTTGAACAGTATTGTAGACACTTGCACGTGCTCGATTATCGGTAGCGATGCACATATGCATTAGCACCAAGACATAATGACACTTGACCTTTTCTAATGCTTTCCGAATTTTTAAAATATCATCCTGGAGGTACAATGTTACGCAACCAGGTTGAATGTGCATAGCGCTCACGTTTAAAGGTGTGAAAAAGTTTACAGTGCACTGAGCACACAAGCACGTGGAAGAACATGCAGCCATATGTTAGCAGTAGCTATCGTGCTTTTGCGTTATTGACAGCTGCCGTGTAACTGCATTGCTTTTCTGTGCTCATTTATTGAGTGTGGATATAGACAACAGTAGTAAACGAGGCTAAACAAGCACCCATGTTGCACTTGCTCTCCTTCTTTTACTTTGTTAATAGCTGTCATATGGCCACAGAGTTCGTCCATGTGCTCATGTGTTCAGTGTGAATATAGTGCTAAACAACCACAAAAAAGTGTCCTTTTTGTGTCTCCTGAAGCTCAAGGCTTTTCTTTCAAACAAAAATGTATGCTTGCTGTTCGGCATCTTTTTGTGAGTAGGAGTGTTGGAAATTACTCGACGACACTGCAGCTTTACACTGATGTGATCTGTGCACTCTCTATTATATGGCCTCATATCCTGTATCGGTAAGCCTTAAGAATGGAAAAACACACCCCTGTGGAGTCATGCCACCTGATTTATCATATAAACCTGCATCCACATTGCAATTATGCCCCTATTTATGGTGAATGCCAGAATGCCTCTAATACGGCTGTGTTGTGCCTGTCTTGAACGTCTTCTGAATAGCTGAGTTCAAAAATGGTAGTAAACCAAACGAGTAACCGCTTCTAATATACATAAGCATAGTACTTCAGTGCACTTTCAATTATATTACAACTTGTTCTCCTTACACACGCTCAGATGCATGCTAAGCATCCACGTTTTTTTTGTTTGTGACACGTCCTGTACATTACCTACGCAGAACAGGTACTCTCATTTCACACCAGCTGTCCTCTGCCTTGACTCGCCCTCTACCCCTAAGGGTGAATAGAATATGGGCATACTATGGTCATAAAGTTCTTATGCAACTAAGGATGTGTCATCAGCATCATGATAAATGATGATCCTAACATCTATGGATGTGTCATTCGAAAGAGTGCCTGAATGCTGTTGCAATACGAGACACCATGACATACATTTATTGCTGGAAAGCTTCCTTCCTCATCATCATCACCAGGAGAATATGTGGCATTTACTGCTACTACGAGATCTTTGGGCATGGCGAGGGAAGAATTGTAGGGCGTGTGGATGACGAGGGTGATGGTGCGGATAAGGCATGTGGCGTCGCCTGTCGTCACGTGCATGTGGTAGTGGCTGACGAGAAACCTCACGAAGTCGAGGCGTTCGTCCTGCAGGCACAAACTGTCCTGCAGGACATCGCAGACGATATTTATGGCCCCCGTCAGGTATCCGTGGACGCGGTGGCAGGTCACCAGTTCTTTCTGGAGGCTGTTAAAGGCCCCCGGGAGGCACGACACGATGCGCCGGTACAGTGCAGTACCAATAACAAGATTGGCACTGCGTCGGGCGTTGGCAGGCGCCCGAGGATGATGACAGAGAGAAGAGCGAGGAGATGCTTCATCGTCGAGCAGGGATTCCAGCCAGACAAGGTAAAGGAATAAATCGGGGTATGCGAAACACAAAAGGGTATCTACTCTTCATCTTCTATGGTGATACGGTGGTTGGGCATTTCACTTTCAGGTGGGTAACTGTTCAATCGAATTACAAGAACGCAGTTACGAGGAATGTGTGTTATATCTTGATTCGGATGGTGGCTCATTGTAGCAGGAGGGGTGCATATATAGGTAATGTCCGTGTAACGGTACTTGAATATACATTCAATAGATTTACTAAGGCGATGCTGTCAGTGACTAGTACAAATTACCGAATACCTTCCCGAGTACGAGCCGCACTCTGTACATAGTCTTCCTCACTCATTGTCGTCTCTCTAGAGAATTTCTTTCTACACGAGAATGGTAATCAAGTATAATTATCGCTTATTATATTAGTGGCACCAATCGTTACCGTTTACAAAATTGTGTTTAGTCTGCAACTCTCTACTCTGAGGATCTCAAATAAAATGAACTCACATGGTCAATGTTAATCCGCCACTTGCGAAAAAAAAAAAAAAAACGGCACAGGCGCACATCCCACTCTCCCTAGTGCTTCCCGCCGGGTTTCAAACTGGCTGGAAAACAGACGCCATCTCGCTGCTGCTGCAAGCCATGCCTGTGAAATGTGTCTCTTATGGCTGTACAAATTATTATGCGCAGGGCAAGAAGTTACATTTTTCTTTTTTCTTTTTTTAGGTTTCCGTGTGATATGTTATATCCTCGAAAACGGGTTCGGTGGCTTTGGCCTGTGAAAAGACAGGCGAAGAATTGCGAGACACGACGGCATTTCCAACCGTCCAGGAAACAAACGAATTTGCCCAAAGCTTTTCGCAAGCTTCCCAACACAAGATTAGTACTCGATGCGACTCAAGTCAGAATCCGGAGGCCACCCTCACTAAATGCACAGAGACAAACGTTTTCGCATTATAAACATTACAGCACCTAGAAAGCAGTTGTAGTCTGCACCCCGGCTTTGGGGTTGGTCCGTATCTGATGTGGACATGGTGCAGAGTAGAGTATTGTTAGATCGCCTCGAAGAGGGTGATGCCATAATGGTAGATAAGGGCTCCAATGTTCCGTGTCTCTCCAAGGAATTGAAGTGTACAATCCACCATTGAGGGTGAGAGGAGAAGCCCCGATATCCAAGAGCAGTGTTCAGAGTACAGGAGAAATTGCCAGTGAAAGAGTGCATGTTTAAGGTGTGATTCGACGTGTGAAAAAATTTCACATTCTTGATCGGGCCTTTCCAATGGGTATGGTGGACATTGCTTGATAGATATTGCATGTATGCTGCTACCTTAGTAATTTCCAAATGCCTTAAATGAGGCCTAACACGACACAGGGAAGGTATTAAACAACTGTACATGTATATCATAATGTAATCTGTGAAGTGACCTTATCATGAACAAAGTAATAAAAATGACTCCGTTATGAGAACCGCATCTGGGGGAAATGTTTCTTGCACTGTATGCACTACAAGTTACAATATATACATTCATTTTGCACTTCACAACTGGAGCCTCCTTAGACGGATCTTCAGCTCCCTGATACTGTCTACGACATAGTACCCATTTCTATACTTTTTGTAGGAGATAGAATTCCCCAAGGTTCCCAGGCTGCGGATGCTTTTTGTGAGAACTTCTGGGATGAGAGCATGCTAAAAAAAATACTGTCCACGTGAACTTTAAGAACGGGAACGGGATGCCGTCTTTCTCGATCATGGACAGGAATTCACACTCTTCTCGATCTGGCCGACAAACACCCAAAGAAACAGTCAGACGGACGGCAAGAAGCAAGCGAAACCACTGCGATATTTCAAGAGCGTTCTAACCGAACACTCTCGAACGAAGGAGGCCCTATAAGTTCACTCTGCCTCCAACAGATTGCGCTAGTTTCTTCGCAAGTGGAGGACTACCAATATAGACAGAACTAGATAAACACCGACAACACAAATAAGGTGAAACAACAAATTTAGGGGTTTTCGGCCGCCGCGCGGCGCTCTCTGATGCGTTACTCTAGTGACGTCAGCAGAACAGCGACGAAGATGAGGGGGGCGGCGTGCAGGTCAAGCGGAGTCAACAAGTCACAGTGCGCAGACAAACCTTTGGTGTGTAGCATTACATACCAAACAAAACAAAATAAACAAAAACACAGAACAAACAAAATACAGAAACCGACACTGAAGATTTTTGTTTAAGTTTAATTTGTACAAGCTTCCTCAGGTCTGAGGAAGCCACCTGAGGAAGCGTGGACCTCCACGCGAAAGCTTGTACAAATTCAACTTAAACAAAAATCTTCAGTGTCTGTTTGTTTATGTGATCTACAGGACTTGACTCCCCTCTTCGTATACTCTTCTGTATGTAGCGTTGTTAGGTAACATCAGAGCACCATTCTATTATTATTATTATCGTCCTCCAACTCAGACGAAAGTTTCCTCTGGGGTCATCAGAGTTCGCCGGGTGGCGCTCGCGCCGCCTGCAATCCAAAGCCGTATAATTAAAAAGGGAATCTCGCCATTCATCATGCGTGTACCTGAAGCTCCACCCACTTTTTCAGGTTTCTGGAACAGGAGTTCTCAACCTGTGGTGAACTTTCAACTGGGGGAAACTTGAGGATGTCGGGCGAGAGGCGCCACCATTTAACTTTCATATCTGATTAGCCGTTTCATGCACTCCGAATAACACGTGGTGTGCGCAGAAAATGTAGCCTCACGTTTATCCAAATAGCGCGTTCCCTGGTTAGTGTTCGTGTGGCGCTCGGAGACGCACTCAACGAATAATCAACAAAAAATTGCTATATCTAAACTGGAGGGGACACAATGCTCCGCAACGCCGAGCGTTACTCTCCGCTCCTTTTGAACGGAACACACGCGGTGTGGGCTGTGTCGCTTTACCGTTAGGGGTGCCACCTGTGCAGGAACCGAAACAAAATTTAGCACATCTAGCGGTAGCTGGACGGAACTGTGACCTGCCACCAAGTTGCCTTATCTGTAGGCAATTCGGGATGCACGGAAAATAAAGTTTGCGTTGGTAACTTTTCATCCTGCGGAGTTTCGTTAACTCAGATTTTTTTTTTTCGATTTTCGTCCGGCAAGTCTATGTGCGCCACCGGAACTTCGTACGGTAAGCAGGGAATGGGATACATTCTGAAATGTAAGCCTACTTTTTCTGCGCTGCATTATTTTACTCTGCTCCGCTGATATCTATATCACAAGATCACTGGAACCAACGACGATTGAGAATGTACGTAGCGACACCCAGTGCGTGATGTGTCAACTCCTTAAAGTGCATTAGATCCAATGCTCCCTGGCAGGCATACGGGCACATGTTCAGTGGTTGTTGTCAATTATCATTTAAGACTGTCCGTATGACGAGAGTACTAGGTGTTCGGACTGTCATCATCAGCGACTTCCTACTGTCTCAATGCAGCCTCAGGGGCTGGCCGCTGCTGAAACTATGCTGAAAATCACACAAAATAGTATGTTTGCGAGACAAATCGCGCCACTCTATATGAGAAACGCGCGTTCATACACGCGCTCCCCATTCTCCAGAGGATGGAGCAACTATGCGGGCTCTGCTGCTGGCCCCCGCTACGTCAGCGGTATTGCCCAATGCCAGGCAATGCTCACCATAACTATCGCCAGCTGTGCTGCCAGTGGCGCCTGCCAGTCGCACCCACAACGCCACAAGGTGTCTGGTCGTGCCTCTGACAAGACAAGTCTGACAAGAAAGCGAAAGAAAGTGCGTTGTGAAGAGCGGGTGTGATATCGCGCGTTGAAGCGTGAGAAATGCCTTACTCAGTACGTCGTTACATCCAACATCTTCCCGAAGGGGATACGCATTCTTCGAAGCCGTCAACGTATCTGGCAATCCCACTATAACATGCAGTCAACAGGTCCACCCGCACTGCTGTCGACGTCGACGAAGCAGGGAGGTGCTGCTTACGAAGCCGTCGACCCGGGATATCCAGGAGCTGCGATGACTGACGACGAGAGGAGAGTCAATAATAAGGCACTCACTTTCTTATTTTTGGTGGTAGAGGACAACTACCTAGATGACATTGTGTCCTTGCGCACGAAGCGTGGGAGATCCTACGCGAAATGCACACGAAGTATGGACTGTTGCATACTTTGCAGTTGCTTCGCGATTTTGTGAACGTCAAGATGAAGAGGGAAGAGCCCATGAAACAGTATTTGAACAGGCTAATGGACCTGCACAGGAAGCTTTTCAGTGGAGGATACGGGTTCACGGACAAGGAAGTGGCACTGGTAATACTAATGGGTTTACCCGACAGTTTCGAAGCCCTCATCTTAAAACTTG
This sequence comes from Ornithodoros turicata, assembly GCF_037126465.1. Classification (NCBI taxonomy): domain Eukaryota; kingdom Metazoa; phylum Arthropoda; class Arachnida; order Ixodida; family Argasidae; genus Ornithodoros; species Ornithodoros turicata. The sequence continues at coordinate 237,985 of NW_026999374.1, read as the reverse complement.
AACAAGATGAAGCCACACTTACCACAAAGGAGGTGAAGGCACAACTTCTAGTCGAGGTGAAGAGAAAAATACGACGCGACGAGGACCAGACCCAGTTGGACGGAGATGAACAAGCTCTTGTGACCAAAGCCAGACCTGAGGTGAAACGTGGTGAGGCGAAATACGACACAAGGAAGGACCGCCCCGCTGGCAAGAGGAATTCCACTCGTGGATCACATGCCGTGCCCAGGAGACGTGTGCGATGTTTCACATGGGGGGGGGGGGGGGGTACGGGCACATTGCAAAGGACTGCGAAGGTGATTCTGAAGCAGCGACTCTTTGGAGAAGGGCCACCCGTCACACGCTAGGAAGGTGACGCATAAAGCTCTGTTTGCGAAGGAGCAGTCGCAGCAGTTGGGATGACTTCTGTAGAGCATCTTTAACCAAAGAACGGGGGTATCCTCGTTTCAAGAAATCCACAGACATGTTTCGGGATTGGAAAATAGTTTTTCCAAGCAGTCCCGAAACATGTCTGTGGATTCCTTGAAACGAGGATAAACCCGCTCTTTAGATAAAGATGCTCTACAGAAGTCATCCCAGAAGCAGATAGATTCTCTTTTCAAACCAATAATTAAAAAGCAGGGGTCAAACCTAATTTTCGCTACTCAATACAACGATGATTTAAAAAAATGCAAAACAATTCTAGATCGTCATATTAACACTCTACATGCAGAGAGCAAATTAAAAGAAATATTCCCGCATGCTCCTACCGTAGCGTTTCGGAGGTCACCATAACATCCGCGACATACTTTATTCCTCTAACGTACAAAAACAGCCCTCAGGTTGCACCCCTTATAATAGGAAACGATGCCAAACTTGTAAACATATCTTTCCTTGCACTAGAATCAAAAGTCACGACAGCAATTTTGAGTTCAAAATTGGACAACCTTTAAACTGTTGCTCATATAACATTTGCTACACAATATTTTGCTCAAGATGTGTTTTACAGTACATGGGAGAGTCTCGTAATTCCATGCGTGAAAGGTTTTATGGACACAAAGGGTGACATCGTTCATAAACGACAGACTCCCATATCTGTGCATTTCAATCTCCCTGGTCACGATTATAATGAAGATTTAAAGATTGTAATTTTAGAATCCTGTAGTAGTTTTTTTTATTGCTTCCCATACGCGCGAGAGATCCAGTTGTATGTTGAAGCGCCTATAGATGACATCGGATACGCTATAGAGCGCCAGCGAAGTTGTTTGGGTTTAAAGGGCTGTTGAACGTTGGACATTGAACGGAAGAAAGTGAGAGTCGCGGCTTGCATCGGCGGGACGCGGTATGGCAAGGTGTCCGCGGTTTTGGTCCTGAACGTTGAAATGGAACGTAAAACGCAAGTGTTAAAGAGTGTTTAACTCAGTATGTGTGTGTGAAGAATTTCTACAACTTCAGAAGTGAGATAAAGATCCGTCTTGGACTGTGACGACGAAAGAAATGTGCGAAGAGAGCGAAGCCTAAAGCCAACTCATGGTGTGATCTGATCGATAGGTTAACCAAGGTTATACAAGCCTTTAAGGAAGCAAGATTAACTCTGCGACTAAGTAAGTGTGCGTTCGCCATGGAAAGCATTGAGTACCTGGGATTTCGCATCAGTAAAGGGATGGTTATGCCAGGAGATCTGAAGGTTAAGGCCCAGTTTCCAGCTTCGAAGGACGTCCACGAGGTGAGATGATTCTTGGGACTTACGAGTTTCTTCAGGAGGTTCATAGAACACTATGCAACTATCGCCGAGCCACTGACCCAGCTTACGAAGAAAGGAGCTCCTTACGTCTGGGGCATTGAGCAAGAACGCAGTTTCCAAGAGCTGAAGTCAAAACTTACACAGAAGCCGTTGCTGTACGATCCGACTGCGGAGACCGAGTTGCACACGGACGCGTCAGCAAAAGGGCTGGCAGGAATGCTACTGCAAAAGAGCGATGGAAAGTGGCACCTTGTCTATTGTGTAAGCAAAAGAACGACAGAAGCCGAGAGTAAATATCACTCGTCAAAACTGGAGTTCATGGCAATAGTTTGGAGCGTTGACCGCCTGAGGCCACTGCTTCTCGGCATACACTTTACAGTCGTCACGGAATGCCAGGCTCTCGTATACATGAATGCCAACAGAACACAGAAACCTCAAATCGCACGTTGGAGTGATCTGATACAAGAGTACGATTTCACTGTCCGACATCGACCGGGGACTGATATGCAGCACGTTGATTCACTGAGTCGCGAGCCGGTCGAAGAGCCTTCGGACACGCTAGACAATGTTCTCGAGGACCGTTTCGAAGTATGTTTGACATACAGCATGGAAGATCAGATCCTTGCCCTACAACGGGGAGATTGTGAACTGCGCGAGTTATTGGAAATTCTCGAGAGGCCCCGTAGCAACTGGACCAAAGAAGAGTCAACTCGTGTGAAAGACTACATTACAGTGGATGGCAAGCTGTTGAAGGTCATCGTCATAAATGGCAAACAACACAACCGCTTCGTGCTTCCCAAGTCTCTACGCAAAGCCGTTGTTGTACGATGTCATGACTTAATGGGACACTTTTCGGTAGGCAAGACAGTGGCTAAGATCAAGGAAAGGTTTTGGTTTCCTCGAGTGCGCGTGCTTACGTAAGAACGCACATCTCAAGATGTTTTGAGTGCATCGCTAACAAGGTACCAGGAGGAAGAACGGAAGGTCTACTTAACCCAATCTCGCCAGGCTCAAGACCCTTTGAGACTGTGCATGCGGACCACCTAGGTCCCTTTGTGACGAGTAAGCGCCGAAACCAATACCTACTTGTCATGATCGACAACTTAACTAAGTTTGTGAGACTCTTCCCTGTCAGAAATACCTCAACCAAATGTTACTACGATGTATGGAGGAATATATCCTAGAGCGGGGACTACCGAAGACCCTAATAACTGATCGAGGGTCGTGCTTTACATCGAAGGCCTTTGAGGAGTTTTGCATGGAAAGGGCCATAAGGCACGTCCTTACTTCTACGCGACGTCCGCAAGCTAACGGGCAAGTTAAGCGAGTTAATCGAACTGTGCTGCCTGTGATTGCTTCGTCCATGCGGGATCCTGAGCAGAGAGACTGGGACGAGCGAATCAAGGAGTGCGAGAGCTACCTAAACAACGCCGTTAGCAAGACGACGGGTAGAACACCTTTCGAAGTACTGCATGGTTATAAGCCTGATTTCTACGCTCTTGCATTACAACGTCTTTCTGGAGACGATTGCAAGGAATGACAAGATCCCAAGGAGATTCAAACAGCGGTACGAGAGCGGCTGATTCACGAACAACAGAAAATGAAGATGGCCTATGACAAGCGGCATTATCCGGCCCATCAGTATGAAGTTGGCGAGATCGTTTTCATGCGGGCTGCCATACAGGACAGCCAACCAAGACGCAGCCAAAGTTTCGCGGCCCCTTGGTTGTAACTGAAATCCTCCCATCTGACACATACAGAGTTTCAGCGTTAGACAAGTCGAGTCATTTCCGAACGACTGCCCATGTGTCACAGTTAAAGGGGTGGTCCATGACAACTAGATCCTCCCATCAGCTCGATGACGACTCTGATGATGATGATGAAGGATCAGCGGGACCAGCATCAGCCCCTGAGCAAACTAATCCCAGAAGCATCCGCAGAAGACAGGGAGCACCGCCCCAGAAGAACAAGACGACCTCCAGCAAGATTTGGAGACTTCTAACTGTAGTTGCGTGCGTGTGTTAAAGATTTCCCGTGCAAAGGGATATAGCCTTTATATAACGTACCTATATTTTTATATAACCTTTTCCTATTCGCGTATTTACCATTTAACTGAGGATAGTTACGTGTGGCAATTTAACGGGGGCGTTAAATCTTTCAGAATGGCCGAGTGTAGTCGTTTTTTTATTGCTTCCCATACGTGAGAGAGATCCAGTGGTATGTTGAAGCGCCTATAGATGACATCGGATACGCTAGAGCGCCAGCGAAGTTGTTTGGGTTTAAAGGGCTGTTGAACGTTGGACATTGAACGGAAGAAAGTGAGAGTCGCGGCTTGCATCGGCGGGACGCGGTATGGCAAGGTGTCCGCGGTTTTGGTCATGAACGTTGAAATGGAACGTAAAACGCAAGTATTAAAGAGTGTTTAACTCAGTATGTGTGTGTGTGTGTGTGAACAAATTCTACAATCCGGCTTCACTGACGATTATAAGCGTAAGAATAGAGAATCGTTTTTAATTGCAAAGTTTCACAGTCTGGTTCCCCGTGGTATAAATGTACATACCGGCCCGCTTTACCGCCTGATGAAAAGGAACATTGAAATTTCGCCACCTGTTCCAACAATCAACAATGTTGTGGTAAATGCTTGTCATTTGGTTAATAATTTGATTTTGTGACTGATTGATTAATGCGCAATAATGATTTATGCTTCTCCTATACCCTAGCATTGTATAATTTTATTAAAAAATGTCCAATCCCTACCCTCATTATTTTGATGTGTATATGTATTGTTTTTACAACATGTCACTGTCCAACTTTTGAATGCACAAGTAATTTTTTCGCGGAATTCACATTAGCTGTAAGCAACTTATATTTAACAGTTTTCTTCTTTTCAACGGCCAAGCGCGGGCGGCAGAAATTCAAACTGAAGGAGTGGTGTACGTTGCTTCCAACGGTCTTGGCGTCAGATATCTATCGAATGGAGAGCCTTCTGTTTTGTTCTTTGTGATTTCATCCTTGCGTTGCTTCTCTCTTGTTCTCTGATTCTTTCTCTCACCGATCCCACTCCTTATATAAGCAATGTTTTAAATGCTTCTTTTGTCTGAAGAAGGGCAGACTCTGCCCGAAAGCTCTCGTATAATAGACTTTGTGCTTCATTCTTTCGTTATTATTTTTCTTGACGACATAAGATAGACTAAGATAAGACTTGTTGCCGTTGTGCAGAGCTTGAACGTAGGCAACTTTCGAGTGGAATTCCAGGAGATTGCTCCGAGCGTTCTTATCGCTTTATCAGTCGTTTTCGTGCCTACGGCGCACAAGAGGAGACGCTATCTAGCCAAGAGGCCGTGAAATATAGCGTTTGCAACAGGTTCTGAGAATAGATAAGAACCCTCACTGCATTGAACAATGGAAGCAGCCCATTCTTTGTATTATTCCCTGACAGCTCCAAAGCCAACTGTTGCCCTGTACGGCGAACAGGCCGCAACAACTGGAGAGGATTGTTCGTGATTGGCGGACGAAGTTCGCAGATGATCAACTTAAACCAGACGTCACTAAACCATGGCTAAGTGGGACTGGTGAATACGGGCTATTAAGTTTAAGGAGACCAATACGGGTATATTTTTCCCCTGAAATTCAACAATCATTTAATTTTTTATTCATCAAACAAATGTATCGTATGCTAATTCCAAACATTTCGTTGTAATATATTTTTCTCCCTGGCTTTTTGGACTTTTTGTAAAAGAAAGGACTAGAAAGATTCGAGTTTCGTAAGAATCGTGGATTCGAATTGGGAACCATCTGGATTCATCCCATCTCTAATATGAATGCGTAGTCCTAAATAGTTTATAGTTACCTATTTATCCTTTCTCACCTTTAGTTTGCTTCTTGAGCCTTAAGATTGGCCCCATATTATCATTTTACCCTAATTTACTGGTTGTCGTCCTCGTCCTTCTTTTGGTGCCATTGTGCACAGCAGCATTGTGCAAGATTCAACGATTGACTCTCGAGTGGGGTTGCACGTGTTGGCTCCGTGGGTTCTTATCGCTTTATCAGTTGTTTTCGTGCCTGCGGGACACAAGACCAGGCCTTATCTAGCCAAGAGACAATGAAACATGCCGTTTGCAACAGGTTCTGAGAATAGATGAGCACCATCCTTGCTGACGCGTTATTATTATTTTTTTTTGCATTATTTCCTGACAACTCCAAAGACAACCGCTACCATTACGGCGAACAGACGGTGATAACTAGAGAGCAGGATTGCACAGTTTCACTACTGGTTTTAACTAGAGAGAGGACAGTAGGACTGGCTAGAATGTCTGCTCAGTTTATTAATATATCTGCATCGTCGAAGACCTTAGAGCAGCGAGGAATGAATTTACGAAATAAAAGAAAACACATCTTACACGCGCATGACATGCGTGCATACAGATATAAATGGATGCATGTAAACAAACTCTACAGAGTTAGTCTCGCAAACGTCACACATTTTGATCGCGTCGTAAAAATAAGAAGACTGGGTTTATCCAACGCCAAGCTTTGCAGACTGGTAGCCATTGGTCCGAAGCTTCGTTGGATTTTTTTGTGAGCGTTATACTCCCGTAGAAGAAAGATTAAAAATCGAGCAAAATTTCACTCCATGTATTTTCTATGGACTATCTCACTCAAAAGCCGCCATTTTCTGCTGTGTGTGCTTCATTTTCATTTCACCACACACAGGTGGCATCAGCATGGGACAAGACTGGAACAAGAGGATTGGTGCATAACGGCGGAATTGGCAAGTCACATCGTTGTAGGCAGCGCTACCTGTGTGAAGTGATGGGAATGTGAAGCAGACACAAGAAAAAATGGCAGTGTTTGTGTGGGATAGGCCATTGAAAATGCATGGGACAAGATTTTGCTTTATTTTTAATTTTCTTTCTACTTGATCGTAGCGCTTACAAAAAATTTGAATGAAACTTCAGATAAATGGCTATCAGGCTGCAAAGTTTGGGATGGGCCAGACCTAGTCTTCTATTTTTACAGTGCGATCGAAATGTGTGACGTTTGCTAGAATAACCCTGTGGTTGTACGACAACATACCAGATCAGAAAACAAAGCGTTATTGGATTTACAGACAACATTCTTTGACAAAGTCTTCCACCGTGACGTGGTCCAGTTGAAGGAAGGCATCTTTTCTGCAGTCATATTCTCGAAGTTGTCTCGAATGATGGACTACAGAAGACGTATTGTAGGGACAAGCAAATAACGCTGTAGTTGTGCGACAACATACCAGATCAGAAAACAAAGCGTTATTGGATTTACAGACAACATTCTTTGACAAGGTCTTCCACCGTGACTTCATGCATCCGAAGGAAGACATCTGTTCTGCAGTCATATTCTCGAAGTTGTCTCGAATGATGGACTACAGAAGACATATTGTAGGGAGAAGCAATTACCCGGAAAAGTTTTAACGCAGTTCCATTATTATACCCACTCAACAAACATATTTACCTCGAATACCATCACTTCATCATCATTTCACGAACATTTCCGTCTCAAATTATACCGAGACCAGGCAAATCTGGCGTCACCATTTCGGGCGTTCTCCTTTGGAGCATTCTACAGAGGACTAACCTACGTGTGGGAAGCGTTAACTTTAAAATTTATAATCTCCTTCGCATTACCGTCTATTCCGGACTTGTGCCTTATGCGAACTTCGTCTCGAGATTTTATCGGCCAAATCGAGCACATCGACTCACTCCAATCTTCCCTATAACGCCAGAGGAGCTGCAAAGCTTTTTGCCTTCTATAGTTCAGAAAGGATAGAACAGAGGAGACTTTAGTCTGGGAAGATAGCAGGGATTGTACAAGATTACGTAATGTCTTTAATGCAGAGATTTAAAAAAGTGTTAAAAAGGGATTGTGTTGAATCTAGCCCTCACTCTGAGGGAAAGTGCAAACAATATCCTCTCCTCTATTAAATTTCCTCGGCATTATACAACTTTCATTTACTAAGGTACTCGCTCCAAAGCAATCATACCCGATGACCTCATCTCTGCTCTCTCAATCAAAGCATAGACTATATTTGAATGTGTGTTCACCACATTCTAAACTACATTTACTTAAAAGGCATGATGTACCAGTGAGAGACTTGCAGTGTAGTGGTGTAACTCTATTCCTCCAGTCTTACTCTAAACCCACATTCCCACACCAGGAGGTGACACTCGCACGACAAAGGCGCGGTGAAAGATAACGCCTTATCTGCCTTCCACATAAGCAGGTTTCCCATAAGCGTCGCTTCAGACTTCGCCCGGTGACCGATGGATCTCCATCTCTTCACGTGAACATCAGTGAAACTCCAGAGTAAGGTGGGATCCCCAATGCGTATATTTTTCACTATTATTTATGCTGCGTTGTAGCGTTTCACCGTGTAGTCCCGATATTTTTTTTACTGTTCCCACAGTGTTTGTAACTTGTACGTACCCTGCGCCTGGCTACTTAAATTTCCCAAGGATCACCGAAGCGTGTCCTTGATTCTCCTCGGATTAATATAAAGCGTCACTCTCACCGATGGTCGCTCAGAATTCCCACCTATTTGTGCCGTCTGCCTTTTTTTCCCTTTTTTTTGCGAGTGTGTTACGGTTAATTCGAATGTGCGTCATTAATGTTACTATGCCTAAATATCTGCGTAGTTCGCTCATCATTATCCCCTTATCGTCTCAACACGATTTGTTGCATCCGCAGTGGGGAACAATCTCACTTGCCATCCCTTCTCGTGTATGGTGGTGTCTTTCTGAACAATTACTGTGGTCTTTTTCTCATAGTTCGTTATATAAAGTGTAAGTTTAATGGTGTCCTCGCTAGGAAAGGTCACCTTGGGCGGTTTCCAGGTGCAAAAACAACTGATAAGACGATGAGAACCCATGAAGGGATCACGTGAATACCCATTCGAACCTTATCTATTTTTTAGTCACCGTGCAGTGATTGTGTGTAACTGTCGCTTACATAGAGCATAAGACATCCATATATATAACTCTTTATCCGTTCTAGCTTAATCAATGCGTTTTAGAATACACATTTTTATATTTCTGCAGTTTGTCAAGTGTAAGATATTACAATTCTAACGGACGTTCGTGAATATTAATGTCCACGTGAAGGATGTGTCTACCAACAAGATGGCTATGAGCGGTTGTTTTAGGAGGAATTAAAGCTCAAGAATATTATAGACATGGGAGAGGGGCATTTAAAACATTACGAACAGTTTACGAGATCTTTTACAGTTGAGGGGAGGACCTTATGAACGTTTTTTGTTGCCGGAAGATTTAACGCAATTTTTATAATCTTTTTTATATGTGTTTATTTGAATTCCGTGTGAGCACCGCGAAGCAACTGTGACTATGAGCGGCATACAGACGTGAACAAATGGAGAGAGGACAGCGGGGAGGAGTTGGGGACAGGAGGGTTAATGTGCGTCCTGGGCCGACTTCAGAGGGAACTGTGGGGGCAATTCGTCTAGAAAGTCCTGGGAAAACCCAGGGAAAACCTCAGAGAGCACCGCCCGTGACAGGATTCGGACCCGTGTCACGTCCCAATCTCGGCATAGCAAAGCGATCATCCTAACCACTATGCCACGCCAGCTGGTTTTGGTATTATTCCACTCTAAAAGTGGACCTCGGCTCTCCACCAATCAACGTTTTGTACATGCTTTGTACTATATACACCTTGGAACGTCAAGTGAAGTATGTAATTACAAAGCATGGAGCGGGCCTTATATGGAGAGAAAACACGCTTTCCGCCACGCTTGTGACGTCACGTCTCATCTCGAACGATGGCAGATCATCAGGGCAGTTTGTAAGTCACGTGGCACGTTACAGGAGGGACATTGGTCTGACCTTGGAAAGCCCATGACGACGAACCAGGAAACCATCAGTGCAGGGTCCAAAGACTGACACGTGATCCGCGGGGTACTTGGACAAACATCACGTGACGTCCAACAAAGGTATGTGAGACTCTAATACTACTATAGGCTCCGTGGTGGCGATGTTGCAGTGAGCCACATAGCATAGTTGGTCCCTGTGACCCTGGTCACGCTCGCATTTCCTGGACATTTATTTCTTTATTTTTTACTTTGGCGTAGAAGGTATTCGTTGAGTAATTCGACGACACTCTCTCATCCAACCAAGGGCACCCAGGGGAACTGCGACGCTTGTACGCTTCTATAACATCGAATAAGGTAAGTTCTGTCCTTCTGTCATTCAGAATGTTATTTCGTCTTCTGATCTGTTCAAAATGGGAGTCTTACGCCTCCCTGCCAAGATAGAGAACAAAAGAAATGTCTGCTGACGTCACAGGTTCCTTCCTAAAAGGATACAGTCGTCGACCTTGATACAGAACACATAATCGAAACAATGGGACGACGCTGAAGTAAACAATGTAAAAATAGACTAAATTGAGAAATGAATCTCATAAATCTAACTTTGAAAGTAAACTTTCCAAAGTCGATGGTCTGTATCTACGACGTGCCAATACATCGAACCATTGCATCGAACAAACTACGGCAAGCAGTCATTGACGTATATGTCACCATTTATTTTTAATCAGTTTGTTGGTACGTCGCCGGACCCATTGTTGATGCCAAAAGGAATGCTCTGTCGCTTTATGTTGGGTATTTAACTGCTAATTGAGTCAATTTTGAACTGTTAGTTGATTTGTTTGTATCATAACCATTATATCTCTTCTTTCCATTTTTCTCACTTGGTTATTGTTACAATATTGTTTTTCTTTTTTTCTGTACGCTATGATCGTTACTGTATTGTTGCTGTAAATAGTGAATTTTGGGGGAGGAGCCGGTGTCAAGCCTCATGGGCTTTTTGCTGCTCTCCCAACCGCAAGGAAATAAATTGAAATTGAAAGTCGCAGAAAATAAAGTTTAAAAGACAAATTTATTTTACTGATAAACGAGTCCCGAATAATGCGTGCTGGAGTAGCCAATATCGACTGCTTTGGGACTAGCATCTACATTTTTGCCTTCACCATTCGATCAATCAATCAATCAATCAATCGTTCCTTATTCCTTCTTTATACGTCCGCATCTGCAAAGTATCGATTTCATTCCTCCTTCGGACACTCCTGGGTTGCCAGACCAAACAACGGAATAAGTCACGTGTCTTCAGGACCTATACATAATATGACGCAGATGCAGACTAGCTGTTGGAGTAACCTCAGCTTGAGCAAGCCTCTGCGATGGGCGACACAACCACGTCGTGTTTGTTTTTCTTTGTCGCCCATCGATCAGGTTTCTTCTATCAATAGTATTGGGAACTCTAATGCACTTACGTCATTGAAATCTTTGTACCCACACTGTGTTCTCTCAAAGTGTTGCTTCTACTTGTGAAGTATCATAAAGTTTATTTCTAAGTTTTGAGAAGTGCGCCGTCATAGTTTGCGCGATCTGCCACACGTCTGGCCACATTGCTCCACTAAGTTCGCGCAAGGTTGTCACAATGTTAATTTTTTTTAAACCACCAGCAAGAGTTCGCTCGTGTCGATATCGCTGTCGTGTCCTGGCTCCACATCACACGAAAAGTCATCTTCGAGTCATGGGACCTTGTTGATGTTCCGTTTTTGACTCTGTCATAAAATATGATATATGATACCTCGATCACAAAATAAGGAACATAACGTGGAACTTTCATAAAAATACTGTGGCACTCTAATGCACAACCGTAGAACTCGTGCACACCAATACGTTAGGCGCGTGACGGCAGAACGCGCTCCGGCAAATATCAGGCCGAGGAACTTGTACCTATATTATTACTGTAGACGTTTCTCTTTTTTTTTTTTTTCGCGTGGAAAATATTTTCGCGTTTTCGAACGAAACTGCTTTGAGGAGTGATTCGCGAAAACTTAAATTCGCGACACAGGTTCCCAGGGGTGTTTTGCCCTTGCATATCGTGCCGAGGTCAATATCGGGCATATTTCGGCACGTACAGGTCAGGACAAAAGTTTACGGAACACGCGAACTGTGTACTTTCATCTCTGCACGACACCCTAGCGGCAAGCGGGAACTGGCGAAATGAGGCCAGTTCACTGCCTCAGAGGGGTGGACGACTGCTCTCTTAGCGACACACTGAGGTAGTTTCGGTATTAATACTCTTGTATGTGCCAGTGGAGTGAGTTGAATTTGGATTGCAGTCAATCAATGAATCATCAATGTTAGCGTCAATTGTTTATCAGCTGGTCACCACTGACCCGAAATGTACTGAAAATCAAGTGCAATAGGGGTGGACGGGTATGTGGAAGGCCTTGAACAGGTTCGTGAAACTAAAGAACACTGATAAAACACATACCTTCCACCCCTATTGCACTCGACTTTCAGTGCATTGTGCTGCTTGGGGAGTTCCATAATAAATCAACTGTTTACAAGATATCTTTCTTTCTCTTGTCTGTCAGGGCTTTCCAATAAAAGCAATACACTGTAAAGTGCTGCCACCACGATTCATCCTTGTTATCACGGTGATACCGCCTAGTTCCCTGTCTTAGCAATCTTTGAGTCACGTGCTATTGGCAAGCACAACAGTTAAATCAACTCACCTTGCGGGCACCATACCGAAACTACCGCAGTGTGTCGCTAATGGCGCAGTCGTCCACCCCTCTGGGGCAGTGAACTGGCCTGACTTTGCCAGCTTCCGCTTGCCGCGGGGGTGTCGTGCCGAGGTGAAAGTACAGTGCTCGTTTGTTCCGTAAACTTTTGTCGTGACCTTTACTAAGACATCCGTTGTTCACGGGGATGGCGGCGTTTTAGGTCAATCCCTTTATTCTCCTCACATGGGTAATGGGAGAAAAGATCCTGTACAATGGCCTTTTAGGACCCTGCAGGAGGCCATAGTACCTGCATGTCAGCCATTTGTTATTCATTATCACTCAGGCCACTGAACAGTTTGGTTGAGATGTCGTATTATCATACAAGTTGGCTTTGAGAAGGCGGGGAAAGGCATGTTGTGGCTTCGTGGTACACGCCTCGTGCACAGACTAAAGGTGGCGCTTTGGGCTGCCACGTAGCGGTAGGAAAGCCAACCTTTTGTGTGAGTCGTCCGATATGAAAACCAGTCAAAAGTGTACGTGGCGGACTCATGAACATCGAAATTGTGTGAATCGGTTTTGTAACTTTGTGGATTTCAATCGCTTCAAACTCCGAACGACTAGTTTCGGTCCTCAGTGGTCATCAGAATATAAGGCATGCAGAATCAGGCATGCCAGCGTTATTCCAATTCCTTTAGCTTTTCTTCGTGAGCACTGAACTTGCTTGTGTTTTCTTTTATACTTTTTACAGCAACCTTGCAAAGGTTGCACCTACAGCACAGGGATGCAGAATTTTCTTTAGCTGAGTCAGGAAAAGCGAAAAGGTCCAAGCTAATCGGAAATTCGGTTCTGAATGGAGAACATACATCACATCACTCAACGCAACACGAACGATATACGGTCTGATCACGGCAAGCAATTAGGATCATTGGCATAAAAGAAGACAGATAGAATCCACGGAGTAACTTATTTTGTGACACGTGTACGTTTGACGGCCGACATTAATTTTCTTCTCATGTCCACTTCGTGTGGATTTGGCGGGAAACTCTAGACCCTTGTACCCCGTGAGGCGTTCTCGGGTCCCGAAAAAAATGGTCCCTGGTTGCGTGGCGGAAACAATGGTCCAACGAGGTTCCGTGTACACAAAAATAGCTTATTTTGTGACCCGTGTACGTTTGACGGCTGACATTAATTTTCTTCTCATGTCCACTTCGCGTGGATTTGGCGGGAAACTCTAGAACCTTGTACCCCGCGGGGCGTTCTCGGGTCCCGAAAAAAATGGTCCCTGGTTGCGTGGCGGAAACAATGGTCCAACGGGGTTCCGTGTACACAAAAATAGCTTATTTTGTGACACGTGTACGTTTGACGGCTGACATTAATTTTCTTCTCATGTCCACTTCGTGTGCATTTGGCGGGAAACTCTAGAACCTTGTACCCCGCGGGGCGTTCTAAGGTCCCGAAAAAAATGGTCCCTGGTTGCGTGGCGGAAACAATGGTCCAACGGGGTTCCGTGTACACAAAAATAGCTTATTTTGTGACACGTGTACGTTTGACGGCTGACATTAATTTTCTTCTCCTGTCCACTTCATGTGGATTTGGCGGGAAACTCTAGAACCTTGTACTCCGTGGGGCGTTCTCGGGTCCCGTAAAAAATGGTCCCTGGTTGCGTGGCGGAAACAATGGTCCAACGGGGTTCCGTGTACACAAAAATAGCTTATTTTGTGACACGTGTACGTTTGACGGCTGACATTAATTTTCTTCTCCTGTCCACTTCATGTGGATTTGGCGGGAAACTCTAGAACCTTGCACCCCGTGGGGCGTTCTCGGGTCCCGAAAAAAATGGTCCCTGGTTCCGTGGCGGAAACAATGGTCCAACGGGGTTCCGTGTACACAAAAATAGCTTATTTTGTGACACGTGTACGTTTGACGGCTGACATTAATTTTCTTCTCATGTCCACTTCGCGTGGATTGGGCGGGAAACTCTAGAACCTTGTACCCCGTGGGGCGTTCTCGGGTCCCGAAAAAAATGGTCCCTGGTTGCGTGGCGGAAACAATGGTCCAACGGGGTTCCGTGTACACAAAAATAGCTTATTTTGTGGCACGTGTACGTTTGACGGCTGACATTAATTTTCTTCTCATGTCCACTTCGTGTGGATTTGGCGGGAAACTCTAGAACCTTGTACCCCGTGGGGCGTTCCCGGGTCCCGAAAAAAATGGTCCCTGGTTGCGTGGCGGAAACAATGGTCCAACGGGGTTCCGTGTACACAAAAATAGCTTATTTTGTGGCACGTGTACGTTTGACGGCTGACATTAATTTTCTTCTCATGTCCACTTCGTGTGGATTTGGCGGGAAACTCTAGAACCTTGTACCCCGTGGGGCGTTCCCGGGTCCCGAAAAAAATGGTCCCTGGTTGCGTGGCGGAAACAATGGTCCAACGGGGTTCCGTGTACACAAAAATAGCTTATTTTGTGACACGTGTACGTTTGACGGCTGACATTAATTTTCTTCTCATGTCCACTTCGCGTGGATTGGGCGGGAAACTCTAGAACCTTGTACCCCGTGGGGCGTTCTAAGGTCCCGAAAAAAATGGTCCCTGGTTGCGTGGCGGAAACAATGGTCCAACGGGGTTCCGTGTACACAAAAATAGCTTATTTTGTGGCACGTGTACGTTTGACGGCTGACATTAATTTTCTTTTCATGTCCACTTCGTGTGGATTTGGCGGGAAACTCTAGAACCTTGTACCCCGTGGGGCGTTCTCGGGTCCCGAAAAAAATCGTCTCTGGTTTCGTGGGCGGAAATAATGGTCCAACGGGGTTCCGTGTACACAAAAATAGCTTATTTTGTGACAGGTGTACGTTTGACGGCTGACATTAATTTTCTTCTCATGTCCACTTTGTGTGGATTTGGCGGGAAACTCTAGAACCTTGTACCCCGCGGGGCGTTCCCGGGTCCCGAAAAAAATGGTCCCTGGTTGCGTGGCGGAAACAATGGTCCAACGAGGTTCCGTGTACACAAAAATAGCTTATTTTGTGACCCGTGTACGTTTGACGGCTGACATTAATTTTCTTCTCATGTCCACTTCGCGTGGATTTGGCGGGAAACTCTAGAACCTTGTACCCCGCGGGGCGTTCTCGGGTCCCGAAAAAAATGGTCCCTGGTTGCGTGGCGGAAACAATGGTCCAACGGGGTTCCGTGTACACAAAAATAGCTTATTTTGTGACACGTGTACGTTTGACGGCTGACATTAATTTTCTTCTCATGTCCACTTGGTGTGCATTTGGCGGGAAACTCTAGAACCTTGTACCCCGCGGGGCGTTCTAAGGTCCCGAAAAAAATGGTCCCTGGTTGCGTGGCGGAAACAATGGTCCAACGGGGTTCCGTGTACACAAAAATAGCTTATTTTGTGACACGTGTACGTTTGACGGCTGACATTAATTTTCTTCTCCTGTCCACTTCATGTGGATTTGGCGGGAAACTCTAGAACCTTGTACTCCGTGGGGCGTTCTCGGGTCCCGTAAAAAATGGTCCCTGGTTGCGTGGCGGAAACAATGGTCCAACGGGGTTCCGTGTACACAAAAATAGCTTATTTTGTGACACGTGTACGTTTGACGGCTGACATTAATTTTCTTCTCCTGTCCACTTCATGTGGATTTGGCGGGAAACTCTAGAACCTTGCACCCCGTGGGGCGTTCTCGGGTCCCGAAAAAAATGGTCCCTGGTTGCGTGGCGGAAACAATGGTCCAACGGGGTTCCGTGTACACAAAAATAGCTTATTTTGTGACACGTGTACGTTTGACGGCTGACATTAATTTTCTTCTCATGTCCACTTCGCGTGGATTGGGCGGGAAACTCTAGAACCTTGTACCCCGTGGGGCGTTCTCGGGTCCCGAAAAAAATGGTCCCTGGTTGCGTGGCGGAAACAATGGTCCAACGGGGTTCCGTGTACACAAAAATAGCTTATTTTGTGGCACGTGTACGTTTGACGGCTGACATTAATTTTCTTCTCATGTCCACTTCGTGTGGATTTGGCGGGAAACTCTAGAACCTTGTACCTCGTGGGGCGTTCCCGGGTCCCGAAAAAAATGGTCCCTGTTTGCGTGGCGGAAACAATGGTCCAACGGGGTTCCGTGTACACAAAAATAGCTTATTTTGTGGCACGTGTACGTTTGACGGCTGACATTAATTTTCTTCTCATGTCCACTTCGTGTGGATTTGGCGGGAAACTCTAGAACCTTGTACCCCGTGGGGCGTTCCCGGGTCCCGAAAAAAATGGTCCCTGGTTGCGTGGCGGAAACAATGGTCCAACGGGGTTCCGTGTACACAAAAATAGCTTATTTTGTGACACGTGTACGTTTGACGGCTGACATTAATTTTCTTCTCATGTCCACTTCGCGTGGATTGGGCGGGAAACTCTAGAACCTTGTACCCCGTGGGGCGTTCTCGGGTCCCGAAAAAAATGGTCCCTGGTTGCGTGGCGGAAACAATGGTCCAACGGGGTTCCGTGTACACAAAAATAGCTTATTTTGTGGCACGTGTACGTTTGACGGCTGACATTAATTTTCTTCTCATGTCCACTTCGTGTGCATTTGGCGGGAAACTCTAGAACCTTGTACCCCGCGGGGCGTTCTAAGGTCCCGAAAAAAATGGTCCCTGGCTGCGTGGCGGAAACAATGGTCCAACGGGGTTCCGTGTACACAAAAATAGCTTATTTTGTGGCACGTGTACGTTTGACGGCTGACATTAATTTTCTTTTCATGTCCACTTCGTGTGGATTTGGCGGGAAACTCTAGAACCTTGTACCCCGTGGGGCGTTCTCGGGTCCCGAAAAAAATCGTCTCTGGTTTCGTGGGCGGAAATAATGGTCCAACGGGGTTCCGTGTACACAAAAATAGCTTATTTTGTGACAGGTGTACGTTTGACGGCTGACATTAATTTTCTTCTCATGTCCACTTCGTGTGGATTTGGCGGGAAACTCTAGAACCTTGTACCCCGTGGGGCGTTCTCGGGTCCCGAAAAAAATGGTCCCTGGTTTCGTGGGCGGAAAACAATGGTCCAACGGGGTTCCGTGTACACAAAAATAGCTTATTTTGTGACACGTGTACGTTTGACGGCTGACATTAATTTTCTTCTCATGTCCACTTCGCGTGGATTTGGCGGGAAACTCTAGAGCCTTGTACCCCGTGGGGCGTTCTCGGGTCCCGAAACAAATGGTCCCTGGTTGCGTGGCGGAAACAATGGTCCAACGGGGTTCCGTGTACACAAAAATAGCTTATTTTGTGGCACGTGTACGTTTGACGGCTGACATTAATTTTCTTCTCATGTCCACTTCGTGTGGATTTGGCGGGAAACTCTAGAACCTTGTACCCCGTGGGGCGTTCCCGGGTCCCGAAAAAAATGGTCCCTGGTTGCGTGGCGGAAACAATGGTCCAATGGGGTTCCGTGTACACAAAAATAGCTTATTTTGTGACACGTGTACGTTTGACGGCTGACATTAATTTTCTTCTCATGTCCACTTCGCGTGGATTGGGCGGGAAACTCTAGAACCTTGTACCCCGTGGGGCGTTCTCGGGTCCCGAAAAAAATGGTCCCTGGTTGCGTGGCGGAAACAATGGTCCAACGGGGTTCCGTGTACACAAAAATAGCTTATTTTGTGGCACTTGTACGTTTGACGGCTGACATTAATTTTCTTCTCATGTCCACTTCGTGTGCATTTGGCGGGAAACTCTAGAACCTTGTACCCCGCGGGGCGTTCTAAGGTCCCGAAAAAAATGGTCCCTGGTTGCGTGGCGGAAACAATGGTCCAACGGGGTTCCGTGTACACAAAAACAGCTTATTCTGTGGCACGTGTACGTTTGACGGCTGACATTAATTTTCTTTTCATGTCCACTTCGTGTGGATTTGGCGGGAAACTCTAGAACCTTGTACCCCGTGGGGCGTTCTCGGGTCCCGAAAAAAATGGTCCCTGGTTTCGTGGGCGGAAAACAATGGTCCAACGGGGTTCCGTGTACACAAAAATAGCTTATTTTGTGACACGTGTACGTTTGACGGCTGACATTAATTTTCTTCTCATGTCCACTTCGCGTGGATTTGGCGGGAAACTCTAGAGCCTTGTACCCCGTGGGGCGTTCTCGGGTCCCGAAACAAATGGTCCCTGGTTGCGTGGCGGAAACAATGGTCCAACGGGGTTCCGTGTACACAAAAATAGCTTATTTTGTGAGACGTGTACGTTTGACGGCTGACATTAATTTTCTTCTCATGTCCACTTCGTGTGGATTTGGCTGGAAACTCTAGAACCTTGTACCCCGTGGGGCGTTCACGGGTCCCGAAAAAAATAGTCGCTGGTTTCGTGGGCGCAAATAATGGTCCAACGGGGTTCCGTGTACACAAAAATAGCTTATTTTGTGACACGTGTACGTTTGACGGCTGACATTAATTTTCTTCTCATGTCCACTTCGTGTGGATTTGGCGGGAAACTCTAGAACCTTGTACCCCGTGGGGCGTTCTCGGGTCCCGAAAAAAATGGTCCCTGGTTTCGTGGGCGGAAACAATGATCCAACGGGGTTCCGTGTACAGAAAAATAGCTCATTTTGTGACACGTGTACGTTTGACGGCTGACATTAATTTTCTTCTCAAGCCCACTTCGTGTGGATTTGGAGGGAAACTCTAGAACCTTGTACCCCGTGGGGCGTTCTCGGGTCCCGAAAAAAATAGTCCCTGGTTTCGTGGGCGGAAACAATGATCCAACGGGGTTCCGTGTACACAAAAATAGCTTATTTTGTGACACGTGTACATTTGACGGCTGACATTAATTTTCTTCTCAAGTCCACTTCGTGTGGATTTGGAGGGAAACTCTAGAACCTTGTACCCCGTGGGGCGTTCTCGGGTCCCGAAAAAATAGTCCCTGGTTTCGTGGGCGGAAACAATGATCCAACGGGGTTCCGTGTACACAAAAATAGCTTATTTTGTGACACGTGTACGTTTGACGGCTGATATTAATTTTCTTCTCATGTCCACTTCGTGTGGATTTGGCGGGAAACTCTAGAACCTTGTACCCCGTGGGGCGTTCTCGGGTCCCGAAAAAAATAGTCCCTGGTTTCGTGGGCGGAAACAATGGTC
This sequence comes from Ornithodoros turicata, assembly GCF_037126465.1. NCBI lineage: Eukaryota > Metazoa > Arthropoda > Arachnida > Ixodida > Argasidae > Ornithodoros > Ornithodoros turicata. The sequence continues at coordinate 218,587 of NW_026999374.1, read as the reverse complement.
CAACGGGGTTCCGTGTACACAAAAATAGCTTATTTTGTGACAGGTGTACCTTTGACGGCTGACATTAATTTTCTTCTCATGTCCACTTCGTGTGGATTTGGCTGGAAACTCTAGAACCTTGTACCCCGTGGGGCGTTCTCGGGTCCCGAAAAAAATAGTCGCTGGTTTCGTGGGCGGAAACAATGGTCCAACGGGGTTCCGTGTACACAAAAATAGCTTATTTTGTGAGACGTGTACGTTTGACGGCTGACATTAATTTTCTTCTCATGTCCACTTCGTGTGGATTTGGCGGGAAACTCTAGAACCTTGTACCCCGTGGGGCGTTCTCGGGTCCCGAAAAAAATGGTCCCTGGTTTCGTGGGCGGAAAACAATGGTCCAACGGGGTTCCGTGTACACAAAAATAGCTTATTTTGTGACACGTGTACGTTTGACGGCTGACATTAATTTTCTTCTCATGTCCACTTCGCGTGGATTTGGCGGGAAACTCTAGAGCCTTGTACCCCGTGGGGCGTTCTCGGGTCCCGAAACAAATGGTCCCTGGTTGCGTGGCGGAAACAATGGTCCAACGGGGTTCCGTGTACACAAAAATAGCTTATTTTGTGAGACGTGTACGTTTGACGGCTGACATTAATTTTCTTCTCATGTCCACTTCGTGTGGATTTGGCGGGAAACTCTAGAACCTTGTACCCCGTGGGGCGTTCTCGGGTCCCGAAAAAAATGGTCCCTGGTTTCGTGGGCGGAAAACAATGGTCCAACGGGGTTCCGTGTACACAAAAATAGCTTATTTTGTGACACGTGTACGTTTGACGGCTGACATTAATTTTCTTCTCATGTCCACTTCGCGTGGATTTGGCGGGAAACTCTAGAGCCTTGTACCCCGTGGGGCGTTCTCGGGTCCCGAAACAAATGGTCCCTGGTTGCGTGGCGGAAACAATGGTCCAACGGGGTTCCGTGTACACAAAAATAGCTTATTTTGTGAGACGTGTACGTTTGACGGCTGACATTAATTTTCTTCTCATGTCCACTTCGTGTGGATTTGGCTGGAAACTCTAGAACCTTGTACCCCGTGGGGCGTTCACGGGTCCCGAAAAAAATAGTCGCTGGTTTCGTGGGCGCAAATAATGGTCCAACGGGGTTCCGTGTACACAAAAATAGCTTATTTTGTGACACGTGTACGTTTGACGGCTGACATTAATTTTCTTCTCATGTCCACTTCGTGTGGATTTGGCGGGAAACTCTAGAACCTTGTACCCCGTGGGGCGTTCTCGGGTCCCGAAAAAAACAGTCCCTGGTTTCGTGGGCGGAAACAATGATCCAACGGGGTTCCGTGTACAGAAAAATAGCTCATTTTGTGACACGTGTACGTTTGACGGCTGACATTAATTTTCTTCTCAAGCCCACTTCGTGTGGATTTGGAGGGAAACTCTAGAACCTTGTACCCCGTGGGGCGTTCTCGGGTCCCGAAAAAAATAGTCCCTGGTTTCGTGGGCGGAAACAATGATCCAACGGGGTTCCGTGTACACAAAAATAGCTTATTTTGTGACACGTGTACATTTGACGGCTGACATTAATTTTCTTCTCAAGTCCACTTCGTGTGGATTTGGAGGGAAACTCTAGAACCTTGTACCCCGTGGGGCGTTCTCGGGTCCCGAAAAAATAGTCCCTGGTTTCGTGGGCGGAAACAATGATCCAACGGGGTTCCGTGTACACAAAAATAGCTTATTTTGTGACACGTGTACGTTTGACGGCTGATATTAATTTTCTTCTCATGTCCACTTCGTGTGGATTTGGCGGGAAACTCTAGAACCTTGTACCCCGTGGGGCGTTCTCGGGTCCCGAAAAAAATAGTCCCTGGTTTCGTGGGCGGAAACAATGGTCCAACGGGGTTCCGTGTACACAAAAATAGCTTATTTTGTGACAGGTGTACCTTTGACGGCTGACATTAATTTTCTTCTCATGTCCACTTCGTGTGGATTTGGCTGGAAACTCTAGAACCTTGTACCCCGTGGGGCGTTCTCGGGTCCCGAAAAAAATAGTCGCTGGTTTCGTGGGCGGAAACAATGGTCCAACGGGGTTCCGTGTACACAAAAATAGCTTATTTTGTGAGACGTGTACGTTTGACGGCTGACATTAATTTTCTTCTCATGTCCACTTCGTGTGGATTTGGCGGGAAACTCTAGAACCTTGTACCCCGTGGGGCGTTCTCGGGTCCCGAAAAAAATAGTCCCTGGTTTCGTGGGCGGAAATAATGGTCCAACGGGGTTCCGTGTACACAAAAATAGCTTATTTTGTGACACGTGTACGTTTGACGGCTGACATTAATTTTCTTCTCATGTCCACTTCGTGTGGATTTGGCGGGAAACTCTAGAACCTTGTACCCCGTGGGGCGTTCTCGGGTCCCGAAAAAAATAGTCCCTGGTTTCGTGGGCGGAAACAATGATCCAACGGGGTTCCGTGTACACAAAAATAGCTTATTTTGTGACACGTGTACGTTTGATGGCTGACATTAATTTTCTTCTCAAGTCCACTTCGTGTGGATTTGGAGGGAAACTCTAGAACCTTGTACCCCGTGGGGCGTTCTCGGGTCCCGAAAAAAATAGTCCCTGGTTTCGTGGGCGGAAACAATGGTCCAACGGGGTTCCGTGTACACAAAAATAGCTTATTTTGTGACAGGTGTACGTTTGACGGCTGACATTAATTTTCTTCTCATGTCCACTTCGTGTGGATTTGGCTGGAAACTCTAGAACCTTGTACCCCGTGGGGCGTTCTCGGGTCCCGAAAAAAATAGTCGCTGGTTTCGTGGGCGGAAACAATGGTCCAACGGGGTTCCGTGTACACAAAAATAGCTTATTTTGTGAGACGTGTACGTTTGACGGCTGACATTAATTTTCTTCTCATGTCCACTTCGTGTGGATTTGGCGGGAAACTCTAGAACCTTGTACCCCGTGGGGCGTTCTCGGGTCTCGAAAAAAATAGTCCCTGGTTTCGTGGGCGGAAACAATGATCCAACGGGGTTCCGTGTACACAAAAATAGCTTATTTTGTGACAGGTGTGCGTTTGACGGCTGACATTAATTTTCTTCTCATGTCCACTTCGTGTGGATTTGGCTGGAAACTCTAGAACCTTGTACCCCGTGGGGCGTTCTCGGGTCCCGAAAAAAATAGTCGCTGGTTTCGTGGGCGGAAACAATGGTCCAACGGGGTTCCGTGTACACAAAAATAGCTTATTTTGTGAGACGTGTACGTTTGACGGCTGACATTAATTTTCTTCTCATGTCCACTTCGTGTGGATTTGGCGGGAAACTCTAGAACCTTGTACCCCGTGGGGCGTTCTCGGGTCTCGAAAAAAATAGTCCCTGGTTTCGTGGGCGGAAACAATGATCCAACGGGGTTCCGTGTACACAAAAATAGCTTATTTTGTGACAGGTGTACGTTTGACGGCTGACATTAATTTTCTTGTCATGTCCACTTCGTGTGGATTTGGCTGGAAACTCTAGAACCTTGCACCCCGTGGGGCGTTCTCGGGTCCCGAAAAAAATAGTCGCTGGTTTCGTGGGCGGAAACAATGGTCCAACGGGGTTCCGTGTACACAAAAATAGCTTATTTTGTGAGACGTGTACGTTTGACGGCTGACATTAATTTTCTTCTCATGTCCACTTCGTGTGGATTTGGCGGGAAACTCTAGAACCTTGTACCGCGTGGGGCGTTCTCGGGTCTCGAAAAAAATAGTCCCTGGTTTCGTGGGCGGAAACAATGATCCAACGGGGTTCCGTGTACACAAAAATAGCTTATTTTGTGACACGTGTACGTTTGACGGCTGACATTAATTTTCTTCTCAAGTCCACTTCGTATGGATTTGGAGGGAAACTCTAGAACCTTGTACCCCGTGGGGCGTTCTCGGGTCCCGAAAAAAATAGTCCCTGGTTTCGTGGGGGGAAACAATGATCCAACGGGGTTCCGTGTACACAAAAATAGCTTATTTTGTGACACGTGTACGTTTGACGGCTGACATTAATTTTCTTTTCAAGTCCACTTCGTGTGGATTTGGAGGGAAACTCTAGAACCTTGTACCCCGTGGGGCGTTCTCGGGTCCCGAAAAAAATAGTCCCTGGTTTCGTGGGCGGAAACAATGGTCCAACGGGGTTCCGTGTGCACAAAAATAGAGCAGTCACTCTGGAAACTCGATGAAACTGATCCTAGCCGACCAAATGCTATCATTCGCCCTCCTGATTTGTTAAAATTGGGGGACACAGGTTTCTTAATTAACATCGATGTTTATGAAGAATAAAAGCCGCACGTCATTCAATGGCGAAAATAAAAGCGATTACATTCGCGTGCAGATATTATAATCTATTAACATATGAAAACAGGTCTATGCCTCCTTTTTCAACAAATGGGGAGAGCAAATGCTAAAACTCGGTCGGCTGTGACGTGTTTCATCAGTTATCCGCAATCACACCCTTGTATTTTTGGGTGCGCAGGAGCCTGGGGGACAATTTTTCTGCTCAGACAACCAGGGACCTTTTGTCCCACATACCCGGCATTATCATACGTTTTTGTACACCCAAGGACGCACCAAATTGTGCGCTACGGCATTACCTTTCGCAGTTATCAATTCAGGTGCGGCGTCAGCGATGCAAGGTGACCACTGAAAGCGTACCAATAGCAATCGAAACCCGAGCGGACTCACACAACTATATGGCTGCCGCCAGGATTTTCCGTGGCGCGGCGGAAGCTTTGCACGAAGCCTCAGAGGCTTTTTGGTGGAATATACGTGTACAGTGCAATGTTTGTAGGGGTAACAAAAGCGTGATCAATTTACATTTCTTTACATCTCGCATGATGAGAGAAACCATTCTTCTGCGGCTTGCTTCAACTTTCTATGCTGCATGGAGTAGAAAGGGTCAAGGTAGTCACGGTACAGCATAGAACGCCGCACGATTTTTGCCCTAATATGGTCAAAGTTATCCGCGGGAACTTAAATTCGCGATTGTGGAGAAATGCGCGAAAAACGCGGAAAATAAAAAAAAGCACTTGTACAGTATTCCCGTAGGCATTTAGTCTTTGCACATTTACGTGACTGTTTTCCCCATATCTTAATGTGCGGGTCGAATTCGGTTCCCTTCATTTTCATGTGAGTCAGGAAGAATGCCATGATGTCACATACTCATGGTGGCTAAATGTGTGTCATTTTGGAACGCAGCTCTTAGGCGCCCGCACCAGCGTTGAGAAGCACCGACGTTTTAGAAGCTGGTTTAGAGTCGGACGTAGTCTTCGCCCGTCGCAGCCATCACTCCGCGCCTACAGGAACCTATCGCTACGCCACTCTTCCTCATCTTAATCCTACCGGGGTCATAATCTAACGAAAAAGCTATAAAAGGTTTTCTCACTTCGTATAGGGAAAGCGGTCATACCAGGCAACTGTACGCGCGTGCTGGAGTTCGACGGAAAACAATCCGTTTTTCCATTGTGTTTTCTTGTACTGCTGGAATAGGGTTGGGACCACCAACGTGCACATTCAGTTGAAGAAGAAAGTCGCGCGTCTATAGACCATCGGTCGTGTATTCTCTAGACCAGTTTCCGCGGGTGACGTCACAAGGCCGGTGTGGGCAAAACAAATTAACAGAGAGTCCAGGACGATGAGAATGGGCGACGCCATAATGGAAAATGCCATGGAGGAAGGAAACGCAAGGAGCGGCCCTTCCGACAGTTTTCCATCGGGACGAGCGTAGCCGGCTTCGCATTGTATTCTGGGATACTCCTGTCTACCACGTGACCGCTCACGTGACCCTCGAGACAGCATGGCGCCAGCAGAGCAGACAATGCGAGCTGTAGTTGTCACAGCTTATATGGCAGTATTAAGTTGAACGCGTGCCTGCGCTTTATTTCTGTGTATTCGAATGTTTACTGTTCTATTAGAAGACCAGTCAGAGTGTGCAGAACGCAAAAGGAGAACGCGGGACTGGAAACATCACGTGTTGCAACGGTTACTTCCAACGTATGTACATTCCTTGATTAAGTGGAAAAGAATATGCCGTGCTCAAAATACCATTAATCAGATTTGTACAACAACAGAAGATATGAAATGAATCTGCGGCACAGCTTGAGGTCCCAAATGAACAATTCAAGATGACTCCAACACACAAGGCCGACTAAAAGTAAAACAACTGACCGTGTACTTACGAACAACACGTAGCCGTAACGCATTACCATAGGTCGTTTCTACGATGGTGCTCACGTTTTCACAATAAATTACTTTCAAAAAGCAAAATCATACGGAGAGCAGCGCGAGAAACAAAGCATCGCAAAAGCGAAACTTTAGAGGGGATCACGTGGTGGACAGGAAGCAATGGGCGATGTTGACTCGAGCGACCGCTAGAGGGTGGCTACGCTAGCCCGGCGCGGAGAGCCGCTCCTTGTGTTTCCTGTCTGCATGAGAAACGCGAGCCCACCAGAGCCCCCGCCGTGCAGAGCTCGGTTCCCGGCGCCAGATGTAGAGCATTGCTCTGCTCCCCCGACGGCTCTGACGCATCGCGTTTCACCGAGTGCCGTCGAACTATGAACTCACGGGCGGTGGCTGACGATTCGTGTCGTTACGCTCCGTTCCGTCTCACTCTAAAGGCGCTGTCACACTGGACCGACACGACACCGACACTGACATGGCGCCGATGCTGACGGAAGACAGACTTTATCACCGTACTTTGTATTGCAAAGCACAGCTGTGACACTGCGCCGACCGACAGCGACAGACGCAATTCGACAAAATGTCGCTTCTGTATGATACATTTGGATGACAAAATCGGAAGACAGACAGTGTCTGACGATGTGTCCTCAGCGGTTTGATCGTTGCTCAAAGTATATCGCCGACAACAGACACATATTGCACAAAAAGTTTTTCTCTCTTTTTTTTTTCAGGCAAAGATTGTGGCTTGGCCTATTCACGAACGGTATTAAATGGTAGAAGTATTTATATTTACTTAACAACTGCAACTGTATTTTAAAAGCTTCCGTGCATGAAACTTGCATATCCTAAGCACGGGGCATGCAGGTCACCCGATCATTGAGTAATCCAGTTACGCACTCGTTTCGGTAGGATCATTTATTACAAACACTCTACTGGTTATGCTGGAACATGAAGTATTGTAACAAACTCAGCTCGGAGGACAAGCTGACTCAACAGTTGAAGGAAAACAGTAAGACGGAAGAAATTGAACTTGCGGTTGTGGAGTCCGATTGTCCAGAAGTTCAACCTAGGGGTCGCCCGTCAGGTGGGGTATCGAAGCGTACATAGAAGAATTATGAGGTCACCACTCGGAGCACCGTTTACGAATCCCAAAACGGAATAGGGGGTCCATGAAGGCACACAACACACGTGACAGCGAGCACAATCCCACTTCACCTGACGCAATCACCAAGGGTCGCCACGGAAAGCGCATTTGTAAGGCCGTCCAGGGCCAACTCAAGCAGGGGAGACATAGCGTCAAGAAATGAGATACACTTGTGTCTGTGTTGGCCTCGATGTTCGTAATATTGACGATCAACTAAAAACAACGAGGATTCGCCGTACTTTTCCCCAAAAGGCTTATTCAGGACGCTATGTTGAAAGAAGCGACAACGCAGCTTGTCGGTTGTCGCTGTCATTCATTGTGCAGGGCTTTGTCAGGAGGGTCCGTCGATAGTGGCATATGTCGATTCCGACATACGGATGTCTGTGTCGGCCGTCTCTTGTATGTGCAGTGTGACTGGTTCGCGGACACGATGTCTTTGGATGTAAGCCGATAGGTCTTGTCAGGACAGTTCGGTTGTCGGCGCAGTGTGACACCGCCTTAAGCCACCCTTAACCGCCAGAGCGAACGAGGAGCGAGGCAAAGGATGAAAGTATGGGAGGAGTGAGGAGGAAAGCAGAGAGGAACGTACGGCGACAGTGCGGAAAGTGCGAGGAGGAAAGTGAAGGAGGAGGATGCTACGAGAGGAGTCTAAGAAGCCGCGCTCGCTCTGCGGTTGCTGCGTATATAACTGTTTAACTTTGTGCCTTTAAACGTTTTCTTCTCCCACAACATTGTAAGGCCGGTGTACAAAAGTAGTGCAGGATACGCCATTACCGTCTACGCATTGTTTTGACCTGTTCCGGGGATGTGGCAGATGGCACAGATTTCTTCAACCTACACGCAGTGCAGAAGGACTTCAAAGATATCTCCACCCACACACTCGGTTGGTTTGGAAAAGGATAGTCTTCATCCAAGCGACCCACAAAAATGCGCACGTCCAGGTTTGGAGAGGGTCCGTCTGCCAGAGAAGTTGTGACAGTACTGATGGCTGTTGAATGGAAGAAACGGAGTACGTGTTTATTAGAGACGCAATTCTACAAAATTAATATACGTCAACGCCGGAAGTCCCGTAAAAAAAAAAGGATTACGACAGTATACTAGGGTACCTGCTCGAAAGCCCTGCGTGACAATGGGGCGAGCCCCTGCAGGCTAACCGCAGAGTGGCCACCCGGACGGCCGCACCCCTTGCGAACTTCTTTTAACACTCCTACGACAGAGCCCACTTAAATGGATGGTCCCAGTCGATGCCGAAACTGTACTCTTATGTTCTTCGTAGACCACAGACTGCGGTATCGGAAATACCCCAGGCGAGAGAATGGCGCAGCTTGACTCTTATTCGATGGGATGCATGGGAAATGCAGACGCCGTACGTTGATGGTATGCCGGAATTCCATCTCTAGGTGAACGACCAAACCTCACTGGCTAAGAACCAATGGAGTCGCGGCATTGAGAAAAAGAATGCCGCAACCGTGCAGGTGCATCACATAGTTTTGGGGCGTAGCAGATCCTGCCGGATAACTCATACGAGACAACTCGTATCAAACTCGACCAAGACTAGCATAACCTGTACCTTGACAACTCATGCCAAGCGATAAATCGTGCTAGCACTGCATGAAGTCCTGGTATAAGTTGTCCCGAAATTAGCAGTCTTGGAGTTATCATACTTTTAGTTGTCCCGGTGTGAATGTTGTGTGGTATGAATGAGCTTGGTAGGAAGCAAGAGGACGCCGGAGCAGCGGAGGCTCCGTCGGCGTGACGTCTTTAAAGGGATTTAAAGTCCTTTCATTTAATGTCGAAGCTCTTTTCATACGATAAAAAAAAAGTAAAAAAGGCCATGTGGGTGTTCGACCGATATCGAGCACAGTGGTTCCGCTTTCACAGATGACTTTCTGGATACGAGCGTCCTTTCAAAAGAGCAGTGAATTCCCCTTTTTTAATTCATTAAGCAAGGTAGCAACCAATCCTCAGGTCACTTCCCTGCTTTGGAAAGAAAATCACTTACGTCGCCGGACTTAAGTGCAGTCTATACGGTGTTTTGTAAGACATTCTTCTGTTTCTCTCGTTCCAGATACCGTGCTCGTACTCCGCTACCTGAGCTGCCCAGGACGTTAAGCCTGAGTAGGTAAAAGCACACAGAGGGACAGCATCAACACAGGAGCACACAGTTTGTGTGTCAAGGCGCAGGCTCTTGCACAATGGAGTTTCTCCACCTGCTTGACTGCATATGTGCCATCTTGTCGTGTTTCCTTGCTCTGCTGTACGGTACGTATTCTTTTTATTTAGCCCCGACTCCAGAATGCATTACCCAACCCTCTCTCACGCTCCCACGTGGTCTATACATGACCTCCTTACCCCAACCTAGCGTAATTGGGAAAAAAAATCATTGCTTTGCTGTTTGAGTCCTGTTCTGTCCGTTTGTCCTGTATGTCTCGGACCCTACCCAAGTGTGAGGCAACAGAAGCAGACGAACAAACACTACTAGCAGGAACAAACATACTCGAAAACCTCTGTTGCTTCACTCGTATTCTGTCCTAGCATTGTTCTGAATTCATTAATCATTTGCACTGATCTTTTATCACAATATTATTGTTGCTTCACAATGCGTTTCAATCTTTGATCGTCCATATTGGCTTCCTCGTGCAGCTCCAATGCTCCCGTGTTTGTTTTTTTCTTTTTTCTCATTAAGAAGTTCACGTTACATACATGACACTCCCTGTCGACGAGACGTCCAAGTGCATTCTTTCGCTTCATTCTGGTTCTGTGCCTTCCTTGCGTTCAGTGTATTAAATGCTTCGTTGCTTTTTTGAATCTCGTCCTGCGTACGTGCCGTTTATGTACTTGCATTTGTCTACTTTTTATCTACCTCCGTTTACTTGCAAATATGATATAGTCCACGGCTATCAAGGAGCCGCACACTTCCACCCCACTGTCTCCTGTTATGTGTCGGAAGAAACAAACGTGTTCCCACGAAATGTCCGTCATGGTCTGGAGAGTCAAATAAGGAAACAAGCAAAGTTATCGATAAACACTGAAAACTCAAAGACACGAGACAACAACCTAAAATACAGCAGTGACGATATATCACTGCTGCTTTTTATTATACCACTTGATCCCAGAGTAAAAAAAAAATAAAAAAACAAGAGTCCCTGTAGCCACTGTTGCTTCGCGGCGCAAACACGGAAAAACAAGAGTCGAGGTCTAGAGAAATTGGCGCATTTGACCTATTTATAGTATTTCAATTAGTGTTGCTTACGTTCCTAAATGCCTCGTTAAAATTACAGGAATCTCACGCTTCATCTCCAAAGATCTATCTTCGACACCTGAATTTGATCTCGACTTCGAAAGGTCGCAAGAGTGGGAAGACGTCAGGAAGGAAATGCACGAAGCCATTGCAGCGAAAGACGAGGCTCGTGTTCTAAAGTGCCTGGATGCTGCACCTGCTTTGAAACTGTGGTTGGACCCTGTTAAAGAAAAATCAGCTCGTTACAGAGCTGTTAAAAAGAAAGCCATCCGTATACATGGCCTCTTAGTCTCGCGTGAATGTGGACTCAAGAACAGCAAAGAATCATCGTGTTACCAAGGTCTCACACGTGTTGAACAAGCTGAAATTCGGCGGCAACAATATTACACCACAGAATGCGAGGGCTCTGACATCGACTATTTGAAAAGCAAATCAAAAAGCGTCACCAGATGTGATGACTTCGGTGTACGATTGGAGAAGATGTTTAAGCAGCACTCCAGTGATGAATTAAACGGGATTATTCTCAAAGTGGCTGCAAGAGCGCCACACCTGGAAATAAGGTTCGACTACAACAGTGAAAACGTTCAAGGGACCACGGGAAGCTGCAACAGAGGCGACATCGGCCTTACTTACTACGAAGAACAAAGAGTTTTCATCGGAGGTCGAGGTAAAGAAGCCGTAGTATGGGGAACGCTTATCCACGAGTTATGTCATATGGCACTTTTTCTAGTGTATGGGAACGATGGCAAGCCATATTACAGTGACAATACGGAGCGGGAACAGCAATACAAGGACATCCTGAATAACATAAAACCGAAGCAAAAAGATATGAACCTTCTCATCCAGCAAGCTTTTATGAGCAAAAAGAATGAAGAAGAAGAATTAATTGTACGGATCCCTCACGTTCTGGTTCAACATGGTTGCGACGAAGGTCATAGGCTTCTGGAACGGGAAGTACCCGAACTACTAAATTTTTTCAAGGACCATGTCATCCCGGACATGCGAGAATACATTCAGAATGGAGTCCCCTCAGCAGACGCAGATAAGATCAAAGAAGGAAACGCCACACTCCGAAGATCTCTCAACATTGGCAAACTTAACGTCAAATTCGAGAAACCATTAAAGAAAAGTGTGTGGAACAAAGAGCCCCTTCACGTACTTACGGGTCCAGAAGTAAGGCTTCTGGAAATAATGGTTCACAACGCTGTGAAATCTTCGGGCCAGCCATACTTGTTTTTCGAAACATCCCAGACGGAGTGGAAAGATCTGTTAACGACCTACAAATGTGCATTTGTGCTCGTGACGGTCCGCCCTAACACAGAGTTTGGAATGGATCTCAAATCTCTGAGTGAAGTGTCCAGTGTGACTGGAGCGAAAGTCATCTTCCTTGTGGAAGACAGCGGCAAATCTTCCTTGTTGGAGCAAGTGCAAAACGACACATTCTTTGCCGCTGGACTTGTAGAGCATAACATCCTTGAAGCGAGTTTGGAGCATGTTGCGAAGAGCTGCAAAACAGAAGTTTTTGAAAAATCTCGCCTAGAACTTCAGGGCATTTATGTTTCCGTCTTTCCTGAAGCAATGAGTATCGACACATTCTTACGTTGCCTGGACACTGCGGTTTTCCTAAACCTCTGTGAGCATGGGAACATTAACCTGGGACCTCCCCTTCGTGAACTAGAAGAAGGTGTTAAGAACTATTATGTGGAGCGAGTGTTTACAAGGAGTGTGGAAATTGACTTGAGAGAGTGCAGAATGGACGACGAGAATGAGGCTTTCGCACTTTTGGGTTGTTCGGATGACTGTGCTGCAAAACTTGTACCTCAAGGTTATGAGGCAACACATAAGGATAATCTAGAGAGTTTTGAAAAATTTGTGATCCTTCAGGAGAGACGTGACTATGAAGCTCTCCTACTAAATAATAATTACAGGGGGAAGGTGGTGCATCTGTTCCGAATCAATGAATCCGGTAAGGGACTGTTCTGGTCTAAATCAAATGGCCGTCTCAGTCACCTTCCAATGACGGGAAGTGACTATTATACTACAGAGACGTTGCTGAACGTGCCCGAGAAGGTCGTCCTCCTTTCTGGCGCACCTGGTATGGGAAAGAGTGTGCTGGCATCTCGGTTGTGTACACAGTTAAAAGCTCAAGACAAGAAGCGGTGGGTGCTCTACGTCGACCTTCTTCAGAGAATGGCATCTGTTGAAACTGCGTCTCCTAGTCTGAAATATCTAGCGGATCTGTGCCAAGTACGAAAAGATGGTCTGGAGTTCGTTTTGTTCGAAGAAAGCTTGAACAATGGTAGCCCTTTCGAAGTCGTCGTCATGTTGGATGGTTTCGATGAAGTTAATGAGAAATGTCGCAAGCATGTGTTCGACCTTATACAGTTTCTAGCTAACAAAAAAGTTTACAAGGTGTACCTTCTTACTCGCACTGTGTTTAAACCCCATGTACAAGATACCTTGCACACTGTGTCATATGACCTCATTCCTTTTTCTAATGAAAACCAGAATGAATTCCTCACAAGATATAGGGGCCAAATAGAAACTCCAGCCACCAGGAATGACGCATTTGCGCAAAAATTCCAGCAAGTGTACGCGACATTGAAGGAGAAAAACAAGACGATTCTGGAAACCCCTCTCCTACTTCGTATGATGGCTCAGATGGAGAGCGGAGAAATTACGAAGTCGGACGATTACTCTTCACTTCTTAATATTGCTGACATTTGTGGCGGCAGTATATACACTGTACACATCTACAAGATGTTTGTCGAGTACAAGCACCTTGTGCACCGAAAAGAGAAGGTGAAGGAAGACATCTCCCGAAGTGCTGTGCGAGGGGACAACCATGACGCGAAGTCTCCATTCTACGTAAACCATGGTCTCCTGGCTATGAAGTGTATATTTCCTCAGGATATATTGGAGAACCTATTGAACGAAGACGAATTAGAGCAGTTAGATCCCGAAGGAAGTTTAATCACCGGCGTGGATTCTTTCAAAGAAGGTTTTGTGAATAGAATTAACGATGGAGGAATTCCGGAGTTCGTTCATAAGACTTTCGCCGAATTTTTCGCAGCTCACTACCTGTTGGAAAAGGCAAAAGGAAGAAAAAAATCCAGATTTAGGGAATACGTCGTCGGATTGTATTGTGAAAAAGACTACGATGGTGTAATGGTGTTGTTCGATGGCCTGGCGTCGGCGTCCTATCCACTTCACTCTGCTGTAATAAACAACGACGCTTCATATTTTGAGCAACGCGTTATCCAAAGAGAGGATATGCTCAAAGTCGATGAGCTCAAAAGGACGCCATTGCACGTAGCTGCCCTGCATTCTGATAAAACGACATTGGAGAATCTTCCAGTGGATGATGAACTAATCAAGAATGATTTATTTAATATGTCACCATTCGAGTACGTGGAACACTTTTTCCCATGGGACGAAGAATGGATGAAAGATATGTGGGAAAGGTCTATGATGAAGATTTTGTCGATTATGGGTATGGAGAAATATATGTGGCCTGACCCTTCAGCTCTGAGAGAGAGACTCAACGTGTTGTACACTCGATGCAGTGAGGAAGCAGTGAAACGTTCTACCGAAAATCTACGCACATGTGAAACCTTGGAGCAAAAGAGATATTTTCTCGGACGAGCAATATTCACGGCTGTGAGACACGACCTACGAGGCGTTTTAGACGTGTATCTGACCTATGTGTCCCCGAGAGAGAGTACAGTAGATCTGCACAAAGACATCATGGACCAATTAGAATCACGCAAGAAACGAAGCTTGAGATGTTCTGCAGAGCCTTCGGTAGTTGGAAACCTTGATAGTTTTACAGACAGTAGCAATAGAAATGTCCTTTTTTACGCAAAGTCCGAGACTGTTTGTAAAATGATCGTTCCTTACTGCGATATGGGAATTCTTGATGAGGATGGAAACACAATGTTGCACATTAGCGCGAAAGAAGGAAATCTGGAGACAATACAGTTTTACCTCGCACACTTATCCGTTAGCAGTAGAAATGGACGCTTTCAAACTCCTTTGCACTTGAGTGAAGATGCAGAGATTGTGAGGCTACTTCTTCCTCTTTATCCCTCAGTGAATGTTCTCGATGATGAGCAACACACCCCGATGGATATATGTGCAGAGAGAGATGATTTGGAGGCCATGAAGTTGTTACTCCTTCGCACTCGGACATATGACGAACATCACATCAGGCTGAACACAACGCTTCATGAGGCTTCTGCCTCTCTTTCCCTTAAAGCTGTGACGTTTCTTCTACCCCACACAAATGCGCACATGCTTAACTACGAAGAAGAAACGTGCTCAGACGTTGCTAGGGCAATTCGCAAATATCATTCGAGTGTGGAGTCCGTTGTGAGTTGTCTCATCCCACACTCGCTCGTGAACTCACCTGAAACGTTCGGCTCATCACCGTTGTACGTCTGGGCGAATGATTGGGTAAGGAAAGTGATGCAAACTCTATGGCCTTATTTGCGACACAGTGACCCTAGGCATGCACAGAGGATCAGCAGAAGATATGTTAGTGTGGATGTGAATTCGGATTTCCAAGAAGAAATTTGGTGTCTGAAACTTCTCTTCCTCCAATTAGATGTCATCGCTGGTGATCGTTATAGCCGTGAACTGCTGCATGATATGGCCAAGGGCAAGCTACGTAGGATAAAAGAATTAACTAATCACGGAAAAAAAGAAGTAAATTACATTAATTACATGAAGCTGTTACTGCCGCATTTAAATCTCCGTATGCAGGATTATGTAGAGTGTAGCGTAGGAAGTGAAGACATTGCTACCTTATATCAGAGATGGTCGGACACGAATAACAGCGATGATCCCCACATTGACGATGTGGACACGGAAATGATCGACGACGATGACAATACGGAGTTGCTAATAGAAGCAGAGGAAGGAAATGTGGAAGCTGTGGAACTTCACCTCTCCCATTCATCTGTGTGCTTTACAGATGAAACAGAGAATACTGCATTGCACTTGAGCGCGAGGAACGGACACACAAATGTGGTGAAGATTCTCATTCCTTTTTATACATCAGTGGACGTGATGAATGATAATCAAATGACGCCCATGCATATGTGCGCCTTTAAAGGACACCTGGACGTTGTGAAGTTATTATTACTCCGCTCTAGAATGAGTTCCCGTGACATGTTTGGAAGGACACCTCTTCACGTGGCCTGTGACAGGGGTACCGTTGACATCGTGAACTTCCTTCTTCCGCACTCATTCCCTAACATGCGCGATACTTGGGGTTACACGTGCTGCGCTTTTTCCGCTATAACAAGGAAAATGAATGTTGTGAGATGCCTCATCCCTCACACTCCTATAAACTGTCCTAATTGGATAGGCAAATCACCAACGCGAATGTGTGCAGAACATTATATGAGAGAAGAGCTGGTGACATTATTGCCATATTCTTGGGATTATGACGCTGAGAATTTGTTGACGCCTCGCCTGTCATTTTGGGAGGTCGATATCAGTATGATAAGTACGCCTTTTGTGAAACTGATGGTTCTCCACTCAAATGTCACGGCACTAGATGCGTGTTTCCGTAAAACACCCAACCGCATTCAAATGTTTTATGTAGGGAGTGATCCAACCCTGCTTCCAAAACAGACTGAGAGATCACTACTCCTGAATTATATTTATCGCTGGCTTCCAATCCTGCGTCCAAAAGAGACTAAGAGATCACTATTCCTGAATTATATTTCTCTCTTGCTTCCGCACGCAAGTATTTCTGCTAAGCAGGATGAAGGCAAGAAACTATTACAACAAGCGCTCCAAATTGGTCGAGATCCCGGATTGATTAGCGTGCTTCAGAAATGGCTCGCATGAGTGACATTCATTCATGATGCTGGCAATTGTTTGCATCGAGTGGCACCGAGCTGTCAGTGGATATGAGCTCTGCAGATGGTATCGCAGTTTTAATAGAGCTTTCAACAGCAGTATACTTAGTCCTTGCCTTCTTCTGGGAAAGCACAAATATTCAGCCAGAGTAAAAAATAAAACAAAAAATCACTTTTGTGATGGCCGTGGCTAACGCAATTTTTTCTTCTTCTTGTTCCTTATGTTACAAAGCACTGTTCCGTTGTAGATTCATAAGGTGATTTGAAAATGTGTAAAAAATGTGTTTATTCCTGATGTGCTTGTTATATGATTGACTACATTATACCACAGCATGAGAATACGGCTGCGTGTGATTATGTTTATATGGTGCGTCTCACCTCTAGTCGATGTAACTGAAATAACAGCGATTAAGCACCAGGTTCTTAAAACAAGTTGGTCAGTGTTATATCTTTTTAGGGTGGTAATGGCTTGTCGCCAGTGTTAGTCGAAAGATGTGTGAAGTTGAATCTATACAGCAGGGTGGTACGCTTCCACACTAGATATATATGCTTCCTAACTTTACCCGCCTTGGTGTCAAATGTATATTCCCAAATGTCAAATGTAAATGAAATAGTGTTTTTTTGCAAATTGGAGTAGGCTCAATTCAAATTATTTTGGAAGTCTCACTTCGCTGCAGAATTGTGTAAAATAACTATTGTCCAGCGAAACACATGTGCGAGATACTCGTATTTTTATTACGACCGAATAAATGTACAGGTTCCAAACTGCTTTGCAGTTATCATTACAGATTACAGTGTAGTTACAGATTACGGAACATATTAGTTTGAGGTAATCAAGATTGTGTAAAAGAACCGCGACTGATCCAAAAATACCCGTCAGAAATTGGATTTGTGTTCGTGTGATGAAAGGATTGCATGCAGTTGTCCTTGGAAATAATATGTCCACTTAGATGTCATCAAGAGATCCAGGAGGGAAGAGAATTCAGTAAAGAAATATAAAGGGAAATGTCCCAAGAGGAGAGCCGCCCATATTTCGAACAGAGACTGTTAATCAAGCCAATGAAGAGCAATAAGTGGCGTTATCTTGGCTCAAAACAAGTAAGGCGCGTCATGTTAGAAAATGACCAGCATGTCATTGTTATTGAGGTTTGAAGCAATGTCGCCCATAAAATTACTTTCTCGAATTGCTTAGTGAACGATGATGCTTCGCTGGCGTTACATTGGTCTACAACCAAAACAAACTGTCAATATAGCCAGTTTTCAACCACTGCTTGTAATTTAATATTCCCAAAACACGTTAGAAAAACCGGAATACTATTGCTAAAATTTAACTTGTGGTCCCACGGAGTATTCTGGCAACAACTATTTCTTAACTTTTTGGTCGATATGTTCTCAGTGATGGGTAGTTCTGTAGGACTACTCGAATCCCAGACCGAGCGAGATCCTACTATCTCACCACCGCGTGCCACCCATGGCAGAGTTTCAGTATCTACACAGATAAATATAAGAATAAAGCCGAAAGAAAAAATGCATTGTACCGTGATGCCTTCCCGTTGTCGTGCTGCAATTCAAACCAATTAAAACTCGACCGGAGTGGTAGTTACTATAGCAACAGAGAATTCGTATTATACATTGCTCACCACGGGCTTGCAACATTGGATCAATATTGGCAGTTTCATTGGCGTATTATCGGACCGAGTTGCATGACCTATATACTGGACCAAAGTAACTTATATTGGCTGCCAATTTTGGACCTATATGGGACCAATGATGGCGTGCTGTTTGTATAGTTATGTTTACAGTTACGAAATAAATCTTCGAAGGCATGTTGTGCTTGCACCACATCACGTAAAACTGCTTTCATATCGTGCATTCGTGTGGCCCTAACTCGAATACGCATCGGCCATATGGGATCCCCATCAAGAGTACTTAATTCAAGCATTAGAGTCAGTTCAAAACAGGGCGATGCGCTTCATTACATCTAACTATTCCAGAGATGCAAGTGTTTCACGTGTAAAGAAAAACCTTGACGTTGATCTTCTCTCGTCAAGACGGTTGATAGCCAGGCTGTGTCTCTTCCATAAAATTTTTAACAACACAAACGCTCTCGATCGTCTCCTAGTCCCTGCTAACTAAATTTCATCTCGTCTGAACCACATCCATATGATTAAGCTTCCCCATTGTAATATCACTTCCTTTCTAAGATCATTCTTTCATAAAACAACTGGCGATTGGAATCTTCAGGCTGAACACGGTGCCTGTACACAGGGCCCTTCAGGTTTTAAGGCTGTCCTCTTCCAAACTCACATCTTCATATTCATACATGTTCTTCCCATGGTACATCTGGTCTTCTTCCCTTGTCAGCTTGATATTTCTTATTTACCTTTCTTTTGTACTTTTTGTAATACTTTTGTTGTGTGTTTCTATGATACTTTTTCTTATGTGCTACTCACCAGTCTGTTATGCAATACCCTCTGGGGGTCTTTAACGTACTTAAAGTTTTCAAATAAAGTCACTTAGATCTGCTTCAGTTACATACAGTGTGATTGGAACGAAGTCTTGTTGAAAACAACTCTCAAAATGTTTATTGTAGCACTCGTAGTGTTGATCGTCGCAATTGCGAGTGCATCTGATGCGCGTTTGAAATAAGCACTTGTATTTTCTCGGTGTTTTCACGAGTAAGCTCAAACCGGTTGAGTGCCAACATACTCCTTCAAAATAACAAATGGTAGCTTACGCGGTAGCAATCGTCTAACGAACGACAAAATGACGTCTCAGGCTGGTCGACGGAGGAAACGGCCAAGCAAAAGGCGAGAGCAATATGCTTCCCGCGACCAGCGCTCGACAGATTGTGCTGCCGCAAACTGGTCCCAGAACCGTAATCTCAGAGAGGCTAGACTCCGTAGCACGTCCCGTATCGCATGACCGTTGTCTGGGCCTCGTGACCCAGGATGGCGCAAAATAGACAGCACTTGCCGGAGGTGCAAAAATTCGTCCCGGCTCTCCCTTGCACACCTAGCTCTCCACTGGCGAAATAGACTCGCGGCTCCTAATTTGGTCTCTTCCCACCATTCCGCTGAGGTTAAAGTGTCAGCACAGCGATCAACAAGGAAAGCTTTGACGTCGTTACGAATTTCTGTGTCTCGCAGTAGCTCGGCACAAAGCCTCCAGCAGCCTGATCCGGAGCGAGAACCTCGCAACCCGGTGAGCAAGAGACGCACACAGTCATGGTCGGAAAGATCTCCAGAGGGAAGCACATCACATTTCAAAACATGGCTACTCAAACAAGGAGAAACGTACAACCGGTCAAGTCGGCTATGTGCACCCTGAGCATTGCACCACGTGTACTGGGAAACTTAGGATTTATGTGCGAAAATGCATCTGTAAGTCCTAGGCCGCCAACTGATTGCAACAGGCCCTGGTGTACGGTCTTGCTTCCACTCCCACCACCGTCAATAGCGCAGTTAAAGTCCTCCGCAACCACAAGGTTTGAGTTACCCATCATGAAATAATCGAGAACCCTTTCACCGTGGCGGACCGGAGCGTACAAGTTCACGATTCTGAGAACCGTGCCCTCCAGGTCCAGTTCAACGGAAATAACGCAACCATCCCAATCGCGATCAAACCACTTTACCAAACCGTGATAAGATGGAAAAATTATAATGCCTACTCCTGACCGACGAGGTGAGCCATGACTACAAAAGACCTTAACGTGATGGGTCGCGTCTAAATTCCTGACAGCTTTTGCTGAAAGAAAATGAGTTTCCTGCAACAAAAGAATATCAATGGAATGACTAGAAGCCCACTGTAATACAGAAAACTGCTTTGTACAGCGAGTAAACCCCCTACAACTCAGCGCAGCCACAGAAAGTGCCATAATTTGGAATAATGCCCTCACAAAAACTACCATTGCACTGCTTCCTCTGGCACAACAGCTGAGTCAATGTCGCCATCATTTTGACCCGGGATATACGTATATGTATTGGCATCATCGTGGAAGACCAGCCACATTGGCTGGCTCCCTTTAACGCAACAAACACACTAGTCTACAACCATCGCAACGCCAACACCCGAAGACGAGCTTCACCCGGGATAGCGAGTTTTCCAATGTTACTGCGAATATCACTGTAAGGACGGAGTTGCAGACTGACCACGGCTCCATATAATCACTGGCAGTTATCCAAATTTGCCGGTGTTACATAAGCTTTCAGAAGGAAAGTGTTCGCCACTCCTAAATTCTCTCGCTCTTTGCGATCGAGGGACTTTAGTCACTCCTAGGGAGTCTCCATGCGCGTCCCCTTTTCAGGGAGGCGACAACTCCGTCATCTGCTACGAGCGCCGGCATCTTGACTTCCACATCACATTTGGCGTCAGCGGCGGGGTTGCGTTTCTCTCGATTTTTCGCGACAGGAAGAGGGTAAAAGCGGAATGAAGGATACTGGCGTAGCAAAACTGTCATATATGCTAGTAGAGCTGGTCATAGGTCGTAAAATATGTTGTTAATGCTTTGTAACGTTTGTCTAAACTCATCACTGCACCTGCACAGGCAGTCGTGTCTCGACCAACGATTTACAATAGTAAACATGGGAATGTGTATAGACAACAGAAATATGTTAATTTCAAGCTGATTTTATTACCTCTCATCCAATAATATAGAATAGAAATAGAAAGAGAAAAAGGAAATTAGGTCGCACTGGTGCCGTTTTGCTTGAAAACGACTTTGTCTCACCGACATGTGCTCCTGTCGCAAGTGCACCCTCTATCGCAGTTGTACAGATTTGTCCACGATTACATGATATCGTTCTTCTTTGTGTTGGTCACAAGTCGGATTATTGTCCACGTTATTATGAATAAAAGTCGACACAATCTTGAAAGGTGAGTTGCATCGCATAAATGCGTTTCGAAGCAGATATCACCCTGAATGCCTCTTCACATTGTACGAAGAAATGTGCTACGCTGCCCGAAATATATCGAAGATCCATTGCACCACGTACGTGTTCACGAAGCTCCATGAGCTTGTTGTGGCTTTCCGGAGACTTAACGTAATTTAATATAATTTAACGTAAATGACCACTGAGCAACAGGAATACATGGTACACACTGCACGCTGCAAAGGTGCTTGCTTACCTCGCACACGTACGAGCTCCTTGTTGGTTCCCGTTCTGCTCTCTTCACTTGCGCGAGCCAAACATCTTTCCGCTTTTTTGATGCTGGGAAGCGATACAAACGCGCACCTTTCCGAGAGTGGTTGGCACACTTGGGCACACAACACCCTGGAATTTTGCTGCACGAGGACAACTCACTTTCTCAAACTACATGAGTAAGAAACGGAGACATTACCTCTACGCCGACTCCAATACGCCAAACAATTTCTCTCACCGTTGCTTGCGCACGCAATCGAATTAAACTTAGACATCTCACCCTTCATTTCGACTCACAGGCGAACAAGGCTCTCGAATGTGTAGAAGCTCGCGATGTCTGTTGCCTGTTTGAAAGTGAATGCAACCTCATTTTCAAAGTTTCGTGATTTGGGTTGTACACTTTTGTGGTCTACGGTAACGACGACGACGACGAAGCTGAGCTGCGGTGAGTGATTCTGTCCTTGTGTGAAACATCTTGTACCTCCCGCTTCCTCCCTCCCCTCTGCTATGGCTTCCTTCTACTAACATGTCACCGTGGGTCTCATGAGCCTCTAGTGATTAGTCCGCACCAAACCCTGGCCAATCGCCCTGTGTGGCTGGCGGCCACTGTTCCTGGTGGTGGAAGAAGAAGATTCTGTCCTTGTTCTGATTTTCTGTAAATATTGTAACGACGACGAGGGCGGCGGGCCTAGCGGGCCCATGCCACCACGCGCGGCCATTCCCATTGTACCATTCTCGTCCTGCGATCATCACGCTGTGCTGCCCGTATCATTTGGTGGAGATGCGGGCTATCCTCCTTCGCAAGCGCTCTTGTCGTGGCCATCGACGCTCCAGCCCCGACGAGACGCCAGCCCTTATGACGAGACGACGACGCCCCGAAGATGCCCCAGCCCCGACGACGCCCAACGACGCCCACGACGGCAGCGCAGAGTGGAGGATGCCCTCGACCCCGACCCTGTACAGGCAGCACAGCGTTCACCAAGCCCACTTTACCAGCGCCCCATCATCGGCCACCTGTCCACCCTTTGTGCGTCACCATCATGCATCTCCATCGTCCGCCGCACCGTTGCCTTTCTCATCACATCGTCCACTCATCTTCCCGCCATCTCCGTTGTCTCGGACCTTCTCCACCTGCCCTACAGCCCCTGCCCCCTGCTGACCCTGACGTGCCGCGCCCGGGGGTCGCGCCTTCGGAGGGGGGCAGTGTAACGACGGCGAGGGCGGCGGGCCCATGCCACCACGCGCGGCCATTCCCATTGTACCATTCTCATTCTGCTCATTAAACCATTGCAATCATCACGCTGTGCTGCCCGTATCAATATCTATGTATCTCTGTGTTTTCCTTTGTGTGGTTCTATTGTTGGTGATGAGCTAGTGTCATTCTTTTGGCGTGTGTGTGTGTGCCATGGCCAGCCGGCCTCTCGATTTTCGCGTACCACTGCCGTCGGCAGTGTCACGCGTGGAATTCCTTCTCGCTCTGGTGAAGAAGGCTCCTGGTGGCTGCATACGATCTTTTCAGCACCAGGATGAGTCAGATTTTGAGCTCAAAGCTATGTCTCCCCAAGGGGCTGCAACCCTGAAAGGTTTGGCCTCTGTAGAGGTAAATGGTGTTGCCATCCCTTTGGTTTCTTTGGAAACCAACCTCACCGTAGTTACGGTGTCTAAGGCACCGGTTGATATGGATAACGCGCACATTGTTTCAGTGCTGGGCCAGTATGGCACAGTAAAGGACATTGTCCGCGAGACATACGATCATCCGGAACTCAATTTCATAGAGACCGGCAACCGCCGTGTGATTATGGAAATCAAGTCCCCGGTGCCAAACTTCATCCGCGTTAGGGGTAAGCGACTTATATTTCGCTACCCAGGCATGCGGAGAACTTGTTTTAGGTGTGGGCAGTCAGGACATTTTAAAAAGTCCTGCTCGGTGCCTGTGTGCTCCAGGTGTGGGGAGGTAGGTCATGCTACCTGTGAGAAACCCTGCCGTAGGTGTGGGGGAGACCATGCTGCTAAGTCATGCTCGGTGAAAACCTGGGCGTCCCGTGTGGTGGGCATTCCAAATGCCTCGGAGACCGGTGGCGCTGGGTCTGCACCAGCAGA
Source organism: Ornithodoros turicata (assembly GCF_037126465.1). Lineage (NCBI taxonomy): Eukaryota > Metazoa > Arthropoda > Arachnida > Ixodida > Argasidae > Ornithodoros > Ornithodoros turicata. Next base: position 194,907 of record NW_026999374.1, on the reverse strand, counting down.
GAGTGCGCCTTCTGCGGATGTAGTGTCGGAGGTCGCGGGTTCTGTGGCATTGGAGCCTGCAGCTGTTGTCGCTCCTAACACAGTGGATGGGGTGGAGGCAGGGATGTCCTCCGTAGTTTCCGTGCCGCTTCCGAGCGACTCAAGTGAGGGTGAGTGTGACCATGACAACTGTGATGCAGTCGTCATAGTAGGGGGCGAGAAGGTGCCTCGGGGAGAGCCTGCTGTAGATGATGGTCGCTGGTTCCCGAGCGACGTATCTCTTTCGAGTGACGACGAAGCGTGGGGTAAAAATGATGGTGACATTGACATGGAGGCAGAGGCGTCAGCTGTTGTCTCAGAGGAAGCAACATTCGTGTAATGGTAGTTTTTGTGAGGGCATTATTTCAAATTATGGCACTTTCTGTGGCTACGCTGAATTGTAGGGGTTTTTATCGCTGTACTAAGCAACTTTCAGTATTACAGTGGGCTTCTAGTCATTCCATTGATATTCTTTTGCTGCAGGAAACTCATTTTCTTTCAGCAAGGGCTGTCAGGAATTTAGAGGCGAACCATCATGTTAGGGTGTTTTTTAGTCATGGCTCACCTCGTCGGTCAGGAGTTGGCATTATAATTTTTCCATCTTGTCGCGGCGTGGTAAAGTGGTTTGATCGCGATTGGGATGGTCGAGTTATTTCGGTTGAGTTGGACCTAGCGGGCACAGTTCTCAGAATTGTGAAGTTGTACGCTTCGGTGCGCCGGGGTGACCGTACGGAATTTTTTAGGGGACTCGATTATTTCATGGTGGGTAACCCAAACCTTGTGATTGCGGGGGACTTTAATTGCACTATTGACGGACATGGGAGTGGAAGCAGGCCTGTAAACCAGGGCCTGTTGCAATTAGTTGGCGGCCTAGGACTCATGGATGCATTTTCGCACATAAATCCTGGAGTTTACCATTACACGTGGTGCAATGCTCAGGGTGCACATAGCCGACTTGACCGTTTGTACGTTTCTCCTTGTTTGGGTAGCCATGTTTTGAAATGCGATGTGCTTCCCTCTGGAGATCTTTCTGACCATGAGGGTGTGCGTCTTTCGCTCACTGGGTTGCGAGGTTCTCGCTCCGGATCCGGGTGTTGGAGGCTTTGTGCCGAGCTACTGCGAGACAGAGAAATTCGTAACGACGTCAAAGCGTTCCTTGTTGGTCGCTGCGCTGACACTTTAGTCTCACCGGAATGGTGGGAAGAGACCAAACTAGGAGCCGCGAGACTTTTTCGTCAATGGAGAGCTAGGTGTGCAAGGGAGAGCCGGGTGGAATTTGTGCACCTCCGGCAAGTGCTGTCTATTTTGCGCTATCCTGGGTCGCGAGGCCCAGGCAATGATCAAGCCATACAGGACGTGCTAGGGAGGCTAGCCTCTCTGAGGTTACGTTTCTGGGACCAGTTAGCGGCAGCACAGATTGTCGAGCGCTGGTCGCGAGAAGCATATTGCTCTCGCCTTTTGCTTGGCCGTTACCTCCGTCGGCCTCCCAGTGTCATCGAGCAACTTGTTGCAACCGACGGTTCGGTTCAGGAGCACCCTGATGGAGTTCGATCACTGCTGCGTGATCATTTTATGGCGCTTTTTGACTCCGTGCAGCCTGCCGACGTCGAGGGTCGAGCGTTTTTGCCGGACGCACGACGTATCGAGCTCAGTGCAGCTCCGTTCTCTGTGGACGAATATACTGCTGCCGTCAAAGCTCTTCACACAGGAAAGTCGCCCGGTTCCGATGGCCTCCCAGCTGAATTCTATAAATGCTTCTGGTCCACTCTTCGGAGGCCTTTGACAGTTCTGTTGAATCAGTGCTTGGCTCGACGTCTCCTGTGTCCGTTCATGCGTGAGAGCATTGTCACCTTGTTGTGCAAGGATGCTTCCAAAAAACAAGACCCAAATGCCTATCGCCCTGTTTCACTGCTTAATACTGAGTACAAAATTTTATCAAAAGCTATTTTGCAACGCATCTCTCCAGTTCTTGGTACAGTCATTCCTCCTTTCCACGCCTGTGCTGTCCCTGAGCGGTCCATCACGCTTCATACCCAGGCTTTAAGAGACGCCTTGTACTGGACACATAGTCGGCGGCGACCTTGTGTTTTAGTGTCGTTTGACCAAAGGAAGGCTTTTGATCGTGTGCTTCACGAATACATGTACCGTGTGTTGGAGGCGAGTGGGTTTGATCGCGAGATCATATCGTGGTTCCGAGCACTGTATGCTGGTGCGTCAGCTTCCATTGGTGTCAGTGGGGGTACCTCTGCTAACTTCCCCATAAAGGTGGGTGTCCGCCAGGGCTGCCTCCTGTCACCGGCACTGTATGCCCTAGTGTTTGGCCCGCTTTTAGAGTCCCTCGCATCCTCGGTTGCATCGCGGACGCTTGCCCTTCCGGGCACATCTGCGTTACCGCTTTTTGCGTATGCGGACGACCTGTCTCTCATCTTGACCGACGAGGAAGCTATCGGGAATGTTCTCCAGGTAATCGAAAGCTACGGTAGGGTTTCTAATGCACAGATCAATAGAGATAAAAGCGCACTACTTTTCGTCAACCTCATCCCGTCGTGCTCCGCACCCTTTGGTATTCCTGTGAAGAATGCAGTGCGCGTTCTAGGGTATGATTTCCTGTCTTCAGGAATATCTCACAGCACCTGGGCACGTGTCCATATGCGTAGTATTCCTGTCCTCGGGGACTTGAAAGAGCTCGTACTCCCCATTACGAGCCCTGCAGAGCGCGCCTTGCTGCTTCTTGGTTTCTGAGTAAATATTGGTATTTAGCCAATATCTCCATCCCTCCGCCGACTACTCTTCAGGCCGCTACACGTGCAGCGTTTCAGTTTATCTGGGTAGTTCTGTAAAATGGGTATCAAGAGGTCGTATGTATTAGCCTCGCGTAGATATGGCAGCCTATTGGTGCCCGATTTCAAAGTGAATAGGTCTGCGCGCGATCTTTCAGGGTCTCCAAGGGCAGCAGCATCCTGCTCGAGGTCTATAACTTTTCTCTTAGGACCCGACATTCGTTCTTTTTTTTTTTTTTTCTGAGCTGACACACACTCGCCCGCGCTCAGAGTGCGTGGCTCCACACCTGAAGGCTTACGTTGTGGCAATGCGCAGCCTGCGAGCTTCTTTCCCGGATGATGATATAACATCATGGCCTGTACGGCGCATTTACGTGGCACTTCTTGCGTTTGATCGGCCACCCCCGAACTCGGCGCGTATTCAGCGCCACATAGCGTGGCATACGACAACTGTTGGCTGGCTGAACGCCCGCCGGGCCAGTCTTCTGGGGCGCTAGGCGCATGATGTCTTGCAACTGCGTGGCCGTTTTACACGTTTTGGTGAAAACGTCACCCGGCTGTCCCTTTTGCGAGTACATGGAGTCAGCAGAACATGCTTTTAGTTTATGCTTGTTGCCGAGTGCACTGTGGCATCGTGAAACAGGCCACTGTAGCCTGACGGCTGTTGAATGAACCCCTGTTCGTGGTCTTTACCCTCTCCATGTCTCGGGAAACGCGGCATATTGTACTCTTGGTACTCGAAATAAATTACCAGGAGTCGATTTCACGCGGTCGACGAGCGCATGCGCAGCAGAGCCGCAGTGTGCAGGAGGTGATTCAGCTTGTTAACGCCGGTATTCGCAGAGTTCTTTGCAGGGAGCATGCCGTTCTTGGAGCAGTTGAGTTTCACCGTCGCTGGATGACCTCTGACACCCTCTTCAGGGTGGACAATGGCAAGTTCCATGTTAACCTATGAGGTGTCCACATCCTCGTGTCGTTCTCCCTCTTGCGGCTTTCATGTGTCATGGACTGTTGGACGGCGAAACTGACACGTATAGCAATTGCTAAACAGCCTTAGTCGCTGGGGAGAGAGTTGGTATTCAGAATGTCGTTCGAGTCTGTTTGAGATCCTACAGGAAGCCGACCCCTCTGGCCGGCCTTCCATTTGATGCAAGTACACTCTGTTGACTTCGCTTGTACGATCCTAAGCACTTGGCAATACGATTCAATGAGAGAAATAGGCAAGATACGGACAATAAACGGAGTAAATGGTTAGGGAACGTTTAGGAAGATGAGTACACGATCTCCCAGGAATCAGCATCAATTAACTGAGGCGGCGGCGTCATCGCGTACTGCTTGGGGAGCAGGAGTGAGAAACATCTTCTAAACGCCTCCGCCACACCAGCAAAGTTGGCTTACTGGTACTGATGACACATAGCAGTTGCCGGATCCGAATTGCGTATTTGCGGTGAATGCCACTGTAGTAGTTGTAATTCCCTTAGTCCTGTGTCTTGTAGTTTCCCACTGACAGGTCTGTGCCCTTCCTGGACTGTCAATCAAATTGCACCCACAGGCCCTGCGTGACGCCATCTACTGGGCGCACAGCCGTCAGCAACCCGCGGTACTGGTGTCTTTTGACCAGAATAAGGCGTATGGTATACCCACATGGACCCGCGGCGTCTGTCCTCCTTGTCGTTCACAGTTGAGTGAGAGGATTAGATGGCTATGACGTAAGCCCATTTCAAAGGCAATTATCCAGCAGTCACGTTCTGCTATTTTTGCCTGATAACTCCGCCCCAGTTGTACTGAATACAGTTAGAGGTCGATGTGTCTACTCGATAGTGAATGATCATGAGAAAGTTGTCCTGCAGAGTACTCGCTATTCACGGAAATCATCATGGTCCCTTTAAGTTCATTGATTTGCCCATCACTTTCCCGCTTACCTGGTAGTGGCCTAGTACTACAGTGGCTTGTGTTTCCTAGGGTGTCGTTGCCACGCCGACACCCCTGATTCAAACTGCCACCGTAAAGCACGAGTTCCTAGATGGTGGTGGTGGTGGTGGTGGTGGTAAAAGGGCTTGCCGTTGTCGGCCTCACATGGTCGCGTTCCTTCCTAGGTATGATCCTAGGCAGAATATTTCACAGAATTGTGCCACCGGCACCAGTCAGGCGTCGTCGTCATCGCCTTCAGCTAGGGGAGCACCCGTGACGAACATTTTTAATATAAACGCATCCGCCACACCAGCAAAGTTGAACGACTGGCGCTGATGATGTGTAAGAGTCGCCAAACTCGAGTTTCGCGTTTGCGGTAATGGCCGCAGTAACAGTTACAAGGATGAATTACGCTGAGTTACCTGCTTGATGACAATACACGACAGGATGAATTACGTTACCTATAGTTGGCTACGTTAGAGGGAGGGAGTGAGGGAGCCAGTCCTTGTGACTGGACTTCCGCCTCGATGCCAATACAGAAGAGCCAGTCTGTGTGGCTGGTCTTCCGCTCCGATGCCAATACATATATCTGTAGGCGGCAGGTATCTCTCCTGCTTGATGACAATACACAGGTATTGCGTAACAGCAGCTTGTTGAGATAGTTATATGGAACACTTGGTGACACTATGAAGTTTTTGAGGAATGGTTGGTATTGACAGTCCGTGGGACTGCCTGCCTAGCGCTATTTTTAGGGCGAGAGCAATGCTATTTTTGAAATGTGATGTGGGCAAGCTTTCGTTTGTGGATTTCGACTCCGTGGAGGATGAGGAAAATTCGGTAGACGCGGATGGTTGCGATGAACATTCGGTAGAAATGCAGGGGAACAGTGCGAGGAAAACAGATAAAGAAAACCAGCGAGCACTTCCGGAGGAAAGTGCACTCTTTCATCAGGTTCAACATTAGAAAAAGCAGGGTGCTTAGAATGACGAAAGGCAGGTCAGAGGAGTTGGAGGATGTGGAAGGGTGTAGTAGAGTGGACATATAGAGAAAGTTGAGGTGCTGGAAAATCTCTCTAGTGATGACCATGGGAATATGTCGTATTCATCAAGCTCGGCAACGCTGTGTGCGTCTCCTGGGTCGAAAAACGAGTCAACGGACAATGGAGAGAGCGTAGCTACTCTGATATCTGACTGGTATCTCTCCGGTATCTTTTCACATCAGACGTGAAATGGTGAGCCCATATACAAAACATAACCTCCGGAGCTAACGAAATCCTGGATTACCTAAAGCGTAACCTCCACCTTTGCCCTTCTCGTATATGTCAGAGGGCTTTTGTTAGATCGAAGGGTAAATATGCCTCTGCCATTTGGATTCCCCACGACATAGTTGACGTCAGATGATGTCATCATAAGAACTGTCATTACACTTATGTTGCTTGCTCTGGGACAACAGCTGACGCCTCTGCCACCATGCCAAAGTCAAGGTCACTTTGACCCAACTTTTCTTCGTCACTCGAAAGAGATATGTCGCTCGGGAACCAGCGACAGTCATCTACCACAGACTGACACAGTTATCATTGTGGCATTCATCCTCACTTGAGCCGCGCGGAAGAGGCACAGAAGCTACAGCGGATATCCCTGTCTCCTCCCCGTCCACTGCGTTAGGAGCTACAACAGCTCCAATGCCACAGAATTCGTGACCTCCGACAGCTCATCCGCCGAAGGCGCACTCTCCTTCAGCGCCACCGGTTTCCAGCACTGTATGAGCACGCGTGTTTAAGGGACGTTTGTTATACACGTTCGTCGTACACGCATGACGGGATGCTCTTGTATAATGTATAAACAGTGTGACTCTGGCCTAACGCGGATGAAGTTTGGCACCCGAGACTTCCTTTCCATAATCACGTGGCGGTAGCCGGTGTCTATGAAATTGAGCTCCGGATGATCGAGTGTCTCGCACACAATGTCCCTTGCTGTATTGTCATCAAGCAGGGGAGATACCTATGGAGGTATGCTTCTTTACACAAACAGGAACACTAGTATCGCGCTATGCTGAAAGACAGGATAACAACTCTCCTAAGGGAAATTGCTATGTGTACGGACCATACCCTGCGAACAATCCATGATATACGGGAGAGTCGCGACGGAGGACAGTACAGGTCTAGCAAACTGGCTAGAACAGAATGTGCCACTCACTCTGATCATAGCGGAAGATGCGAGTGGAGCAGAGCCAGCGACGGGAGCACTCGACTGGGCCGACCACTGCCTATTCCCTGGTGATCAGCGCCCGTAGTCCAGTACGAACTGCCTCAACCAAACCTACGCTCCCACAGTCGGGGCCACCGAAGGCTAACCGGCACAGGCATATCCAAATTTTGAAATTTATTTCCGCAATCAGACATGCCAAATGCTTCCGATCCCTTGCTGCAACCGGCAACGGTTCCATGAACCTTACAGTGGCCCACTCGACTCTTGGAAGATCAAAAACAACAGCTGCTCTGCTCCACATGAGCAGCGGAATCTGGCACTGAAAGAAGAAGTGCCCTGGTGACTCCGAGATGCCACAAGACGGGCAGTGATCCGTGCGACAAATATGGAATCGGTGTAAACGTTCACAGAGCGGCAGGACACCATGAGCCAGCTTCCACTGGAGACTCGCTCGACGAGCGTCCAACCAGCCAGCCGTGATACGTCGCCAGGCGCTCCTGGAAGGACGGCCCACGGCACTAGGCAGGGAAGGAACCAGCATCGCCTCCATGAGCGCGGCGTAGAAATCCTTGGCTTCCCAAAGAGAGACGTCAGCGTCTGGGGACATCTCGCGTACGCGCCTGACGACAGCTATGCAAGCTGTGAAAAGGGGAGAAGGAACTTCTGCTCTCGGGCGGCTGTGTCAGTGATATCGGTGAACCACCGGACGGTATGACTGAGGAAATAGTGCACCAAAGCGCACTCTGGATGATCAGGACTGTGAAGCGCATCAAAAAGAGCACGGATCTACAGTGCTAGACATCGCTCTGTGATAGCCGGCACGGCCAAACCGCCCCGATCACGCGTGAGATACAGCTCTGACGTCCTGACCCATTCAACTGAACCAGCCCAGAGGAAACGGAACGCGTTGCGAGTTATGATACTCGAATGGCTGCAGGTGGCAGACATACAGCGGCGAGGAACAACAGACTACTGTAGTACTAAGAGGCCAGTAAACGGGCACGGAAAGTGAGGGGCAGGTCTACATGCAGATTTGAGTTCACGGAGAACAGCGGATGAACGTTTAAACACTGTAGGCCAGTTTACTCGAGCTACCCCACTACCATCGAAGACAACACCAAGGATTTTCACTTAATGCTTTGAGGGTAAGCCCTAGGGGGCAACGCGGGAAGATTCCGCATTAATGTAGAGGGCACGGCTCTAAGCCCTGTTGAGTTGTGCGCCAGACACTTCACCGTAATCGTCGAATGCCTTCAGCACAGATTCAAGGCATGCTCCCCCGGTAGCATGACAGAGGTATCATCTGCATACGCGAAAACAGGAGGGGGGGCAACCACCAGGCAATCTAAGAAGCATAGATTGATAAGTTACCCGTCATAGAGAACTCGTGACAAGTTAAGTTACCGTATGGAAAATGTAACTAAGTTAATAACGAAGCTCTTCAGCCTGAAATGTAACTCGCAGTTACTGAGTTACTTAAAAAAGAAAGAGTTACTTCCAAGTTACATCGGACACAAAATAGTATTACGCAGGTGCAGCGCGCGTGAGCAGCTGAGTTAGACTTTGAGTTGCCCGCGGAGGAGTGCAACACGCTTAGATCTTTTTGATTTATGTCCAACAGTAGACCTCTCCCTGTTTGTAAAAAATAAAGTTGTCCATCTCAAAATAAAGTTATTGTTGTTTTGACAGCGCCAAAATCTGGTAGAATTAAAACTACGCTCGAAGCTAGAGGTGAACCAGGTCGCGCCCGAAAATAACGGTCTTGAGGGGATTACGGTATGGTCTCTTAAAGGGACGCGACCCTCGGTCCTACTTTTCTTTCAATGGGAGGCAGCGAACAAGTGCAGCGTTCGCGGAATCCAACCCTCTTTTTCCAATTTGTTTCGGTTTCAGTCTGTCTACCAATGTCATGATGACGGAAGGAAGTTGCCTCAGGACAGAAGCCGCCGATATTTCGAACAGAGTTCGTTCTTCTTCTGGGCACCGTCCTCGTCATTGGCATGGTATTTAAAGGGTTAGGTGTGACGTGTTTAAAGGTTCATGCGAATTTCTTTCCCCACGTAACCACTAACCTCCTTATCTTTCGCTATGTTTGCCAATTCTTGCCTGTTGTCCCGTTTCGTCCACCTGTTCGTGAACCTCCCATTTTTCTGTAACCGGTCAGGAGCCTAGATCACTTCGGGACGGTGTCACGGATGGCCATCCTGTGGAGGACCGATGACCTGCCAGCGACCGAACAGGCTTGACATGGGTGCAAGACCTTCTTTAAGTGCGGCGAAACGCGTAGGACAGGCGCCTTGGCTAGAATTTTGTAGTCGCAAGTCAAAAGTGTTACGAGGCGATACGCATCCTGGTCCTGCTTTCTTTACGCGTCCTTGCAGAGAAGGACGATTACGCCACTCTGCATCGTGGAGCAGAGCGCGCCTCGCGACAAGCATTGAGTACATATACGAGTTAAAGCACTGCCAATTACGCTCCAAGAACGTTTGTAGAACTCGACTAGGGGGCCATCGATGCCGGGACACTTTTGTTCGGTATTGACACCGTTCGGTATTGACGAAACAGCGGCAAAAAGTTCATTTTGCGTGAGCGGTCCTGAGTGTGCAAACCCTATCTGTTTCACCGGGAGTGGGCACTCTGGGCTATAAACTTCTCGTTGGATGATGACTCTCGATAAAGGGCCGCGCAATGCTCACGTATTGCAGCTCGAATGTCATCAGGTTGTGTGAGAAGTGAGCCGTCAGCTGACCGGACAACGGCGACATCCGAGGCCGTGTTTCCTGCCAAAGAGCACCGGAGGAGTAAGCGGGAGCAGTATGCTTCCCGACACCAGCGTTCGACGTTTCGCTGCGCTGCGAAATTGCGCCAGGAGCGCATTCTCATGGCCATCAGGCGCCTCTGCACGTCCGCAATGTCAGATTCAGTGTGATGGCTGTGAGAGCCAGGGTAGCGTAGAATAGCTAAGACCTGCCTGAGTGCATCTTTACACTCCCGGTGTTCACTCGCGCGCCGTCTAGCCCAACATCGAAAGCGATCAGCGGCTCCCAGCTTCAAAGCCTCCCAGTGATCGGACCCAAAATCGGGTACGGAACATTGTTCCGACAGCCAATGTTGCATAACTTCTTTAATTTCTTGGTCTTCTAGTAAGGACGCGTTCAATCGCCAAAGGCAGCGACCGGAGCGAAAATTCTTCAGCCCTGACAAAGATAAAACGACTCCATGATGATCAATGAGGTCCCCGGTCGGTTTTGTGTTGCGCCCAGAGACAGAATTCAGCAATCCCGGAGACATATAGAAGCGATCCAGCCGACTGTAGCGGTTCAGTATCTGTCAATTCGTATCTGTCACCATGAACGTGGGACCAGGCGTCAGTTAAGCCAATGGCGCTTACAAGACGCTCCAATTCTCTGCAGGCCTGCATACCGTGTTGGCGGTCGATCGTGCAACTAGAATCACCAGCAAGTATCAAGTTTTGGCTGCCAAAAAGAAAAGTGTGTATTGTCATCAAGCAGGAGAGACACCTATAGAGGTAGTCCCTTTTGGAGCAAGTATGAAGTTTTGGCAGCCGAAAAGAAAGATCTAAGAAAAGATCTTCCTGGAACAGCACCACCAAGACGAAAGAATAAAATTATTTCCCGGAACAGCACCGCAAGCAGTACTGCCCCGTCGACCTGTTTATCGGCCGTACCAGTCAAAGACACGGCCCACCCAGGGGCGGACCGCGGTATCAAGGGGCTCTTCTCCATATATGAAGGACCGGCTCCCTTTCGCCTCCCTCCACCGCGAAAGGTCGTGGCCACAAAAGGCGAAATATCAATGCGCGGATTTGAAGGGAGACCAGAGCACGAAAAGTGTGGAGGTAGTCCCCTTTGGACAGACGCTAACTTTACGTTACAGTCCTACAAGCTAGATAACAACACTCTCTAGGGGAGTTTGCTTTTCGTACTGACCATACCAAGTGAACAATCCAAGCACGGGAGAGCCGCTGCGGAGAGCAGTACGGTCCTAGCGAGCTGGCTAGCTAGAACATGATTTGTCACTCACCCTGAACGTGGCGGAGAAGACAAGTAGACATCAACCAGCGGCGCAAGCACTCCACGAGACCATACAGTGCTTGCTCACGGACAATGCGGCTACGAAGCCCTGTCCTGACAGCCTGAAATATAGGTGCGTCTCCGAAGTCTGGGCCACCGAAAGCCAGCCAGCAACAACGAATCCAGATTTGAAAGTTGATCTCGGTAATTAATAAAGCCAATTGTTTACGCTGAACGCGCGGAACAGGCAATGGCTCCACGAACAGTACGGTGGCCCAGGCGAGAGTCGACAGCTCAAATATCTGGGTTGCTCTACGCCACAGCAAAAGAGGAACACGACAACGCCTGAAACAGTGCTCTGCTGTTTCACACATCCCGCAAGACGGGCAACCGTCTGAGCGAGAGATGTGAAAACGGTGTAGTCGCTCAGGAAGAGGAACTACAGCGTGGGACAACTTCTATTGAAGACTGGCGCGGCGGGCGTCTAGCCAGCCCGCGGTGATTCGACGCCAACACAGCTTCGTCGGCACCGAAGGAACTGGGGGACCAGACTCCAACTCCCGGATAGCTGTATAAAATCGCTGACAGCCCATAACTGGATGTTAGCATCGGAAGCTGGAGTTGCAAAGGCCGTACAACATCAACACAGGCACTGTAGTGATGAGGCAGGACTTCGGATCTAGGCCGAAACCTAAGGCTCTCAACGAACCACCTGGTAGCACATCCCATGGAGTACTGCACTAATGCGCACGCTTTGTGTTCGGGAGTGTGCAATGCCTCGAAATAAACGCGCGGCTGAAGTGCTAGGCACTTGTCGAGCACCACCGGCAAGGCTAAGCCGCCCTGGTCACGTGTACGGTGCAAGCGGGACTTCGCGACCCACTCCACTGAACCGCCCCAGAAGAAACGGAACGCGTGCCTAGTGATGGCAGTTCGAATTAGTGGTGGCGGCGTGGCAACAACTCCCAGAAACCACAAGCGACTGTAGTACCAGGCCACTAGCAGATGAGCGCGAAAAGTGATGGGTAAATCAACAAACTTAAGCTGCCGCTGGACAGCAGTGCAACGATTAAACACTCGTGGCCAATTTACGGTAGATATGCCAGTGCAATCAAAACTAACACCAAGAATTTTGGCTTCTGGCCTCACTGGAACACAGAAAGGAGCACCGCAGGAAGGCTGGAGGTTCAGAAACAGTGCTGCACTTTTTGATCTATTCAGTGTTGCCCCTGAAATGGCTCCGTAATCCCCAAAGGCCTTCAAAACAGTCCCTAGGGAACACTCGCGAGAAAGGATCACAGAGATGTCGTCCGCGAACGCAAAGACAGGTGGGGGCATCCATTGGGCAGTGGCAATGTAACAGGAAGCGAGCACAGTCTCTCGAGTAGAGGGTCGATGGCAATGGCGTACAAGGTGGGAGAGAGAGGACACCCTTGACGGACCCCACAAGTTACGTCAAAGGGGGACGGCAGTCCGGCACCGACAGAGACAACGCTTCTAGCGCCCCTATACAACGTTTCCACATACCTGACCCAAGCAACGGCGAACCCATATGACCTTAGCCGAAAGAACAGGTATGCGTGTCGCACACGATCAAATGCCTTGCACTGATCGAATGACGCCAGTACAGCGGGGGCATGACCACTGTTAATCCAGTTTGTATAGCCAACTGTACGATGGGACAAGTGTTAGCTTGCCCACACCACGCTTCAAAAATAGGCCACAAAACAGCAACCGCCTGAGGTCCCTCAGAAGCCTTCATTGAGATCGCAAGCACCACGTGTTTGCAAAGAAACAGATACTAATACAGCAGTTAATCCAGTTGTATTGTTGACTGATTAGATGAGTCACAAAATTAGTGAGCCCATCTTATCTTCCTTATCTTTGAGCCTACCACTCCCAATATCCTTTATTTACTGATTTGCTTTATTTTCCCCAACCAAGTCAACAACTGAGGCCAGTTCTAAAACTCTGCACCATTGCTTTTGCACTTGAGTGTAACGCTGTATCGTGTGCTTCAGAAGAGCGTCAATACTCCTGTGCTTTACAGTTAACTCACCCCAAAATTCTGATAGATCTCCTCCTTGTGTTGCGGCGTTAGTATATTCTAAATTCATTTAACTAATCTGCCAATTTAAATTTAATAATACCCTCCACTACTCTGAACCCTTTACACTGCCACAGTTTCGAGAAGTTTTCTGCTCCTAACCTTAGCCGCTCCCTCCCAAGCCAAGTTCGTACGTAGTAACTGATTATATTTCTCATTCGTTCTTTACCCCAGCAGTCACCACCATGCACCAATCTACACCTGTTTACCCAAGCTTGATATGCGGTTTCGACTGCTACTAACATGTAAAATTTCTGTTGTCTTTTGGTTACTTTCCCAACATGTATTCCAACATCTTCTTCAAATGTCAAGTTACTTAATCCAAAATATTTCTTAAAACAGGAGCACAGGTACACCGGTACATTACACTCGAAGACGGCGTGCCTCACCGTTTCTATTTGACCGCAAATCTCGCAGTTCCTTCAGCTGCTTTTACCCCACAGATAAAACTTGTCCCTCACTGGTATGACTACATGCGCCATTTTCCGCGGGCATGTAACTAAGAATTCTTTTCCAAGCTTCCGCTGTTATTGTAGATGGATATTTCTCTATTTCTTTCCCTCTCAGATCTCTGTATAATTCAGCGACTGAGCTTCCGCTGTACTCTCTGCTCTTGTCTAATCGTTTCAATTGCAGCAAAGTGTGCTTCCCTGCTTCATAAATTGGTGGCTGCCATTCCGACATTGGACTCCTATGATCTATCCCGTGTTGCGAAAATGTCGCGACCATGTGAGTCCGACAGTCCTTTTACCACCACCGTCTAGGAACGCGTGCCTCGCGGTGGCAGTTTGAATCAGTGGTGTCGTCATGGCAACGACTCCTAGGAACCACAAGCCACTCTAGCACCAGGCCACTACCAGGTAAGCGGGAAAGTGATGGGAAAATCAACGAACTTAAAGGGACCATGATGATTCCCGTGAATGGCGAGTCCTCCGCAGGACAACCTTCTCATCATCCTTGACTATCGAGTAGACACATCGACCTCTAACTGTATTCAGTACAACTGGGGCGGAGTTATCGGACAAAAATAGCAGGGGGCGTGACTGCTGGATAATTGCTTTGAAATGTGCTTACGTCATAGCCATCTAATCCTCTCACTCAACTGTGAACGACGAGGAGGACAGACGCCGCGGGACCATGTGGGTGCATGGTTTTGGTTTGGACAACAACGACGTGGTATATCTGCCGTGGAAATCACTCGAAATACGGCGAAAGGCAATTATCAGAAACGGAGGAAGAGATTACGCGACACACACAGCGTCTATGGATCGTTCGGTACTCAGCAGCTCGGGAAAGAGAGTGAATTGGCATCAAATGGAAGGCCGGCCACAGGGGCAGGCTTCCTGTAGCATCTCAAACAGACTCGAACAACATTCTGAATACCAACTCTCGCCCAGCGACTAAGGCTGTTTAGAGATTGCTATGTATAGAGATTGCTATTGCTAGAGATTGTTTGAGATTGTCAGTTTCGCCATGCAACAGTCCATGACACTGGAAAGCTGCAAGTGGGAGAAGAACACGAGGATGTGGACACTCATAGGTTATCATGGAACTTGCCATTGTCCACCCTGAAGAGGGTGTCAGAGGTCATCCAGCGACGGTAAAACTCAACTGCTCCAAGCACCGCACGCTCCCTGCAAAGAACTTTGCGAATACCGGCGTTAAATAGCAGAATCATCTCCTGCACACTGCGGCTCTGCTGCGCGTGCACTCGTCGATAGCGTGAAATCCACACTTGGTAATTGACGATGAAAGATGAAAGTCACTGAAAAGGTTAGCTGGCTGTAGGGATCGAACCCACATCTTCTAGATTACCGGTCCAGGGCTCTACCAATTGAGCTAAGCTAACACGCCTCTCCAGCGACTTTCGGGGTGCGTCATCTGAAGGGACGACAATCCAGCCACTCACTCTCACTCACCCTCCTTTCACTCTTACATTTTTTGCTCACTCATACACACATTCATACGACGGAAATCGACGCAAGCGGCACCTGTTGAACAAGAGAGAAACTGATTTAGGCAATTTGAGGCTTTGTTTGTATCTGTTCCTTCTATGTCGTCCCAGCCTCAGAACATCAGTTTCTCTCTTGGTAATTGATTTCGGCTACCGAGAGCACAAAATGCCGCCTATCCCGCTGCGAGACAGGGAGGGGGTACAGACCACGAACTGTGCTCCACTCAACATCCATCATGCTATAGAGGCCTGCTACACGATGCCACAGGGCACCCGGCAACAAACATAAACTTAAAGCATGTGCTGACTCCCTGTACTCGCAGAAAGGACAGCCGGGTGACGTTATAAGAAAAAGGGAAAAACGCTCACGCAGCGGCAAAACGTCATGCGCTAAGCGCCACTGAAGACTGGCCCGACGGGCGTCCAGCCAGCCAGCAGTGGTCGTACGCCACGCTATGTGACGCTGAATACGCGTCGAGTTCGGGGGTGGCCGATTAAGCGCAAGAAGTGCCATATAAAGGCGCCGCACAGGCCATGATGTTATATCATCATCAGGGAAAGAAGCTCGCAGGCTGCGCATTGCCACGACGTATGCCTTCAGGTGGGGAGCCACGCACTCTGAGCGCTAGCGAGTGTGTGTCAGCTCAGAAAAAAAAAAAAAAAACGAATGTCGGGTCCTAACAGAAAAATCAAGAAAAGATCTTCCCGGAACAGCACCGCAAGCAGTACTGCCCCGACGACCTTGTTATCGGCCGCGCGTTCAAAGAAAACTGAAAAGTCGTATTGCCAACTGTAGGATGGGACAAGCGAAAGCTTGCCCACATCACATTTCAAAAATAGTACTGCTCTCGCCCTAAAACGAAGAGCAGGAAACCAGAAAAGTGTGTATTGTCATCAAGTAGGAGAGCTACCTATGGAGGTAGTCCCCTTTGGACAGACACTAACATTACGAAAAACAGAAAACACGGTAACTGAAAAGGTTTTATTCACAGTGATTACTTAAGTGTCACACATGAAAATCAATCGCCGACTATGTACACGAGGGTGGCATGCCTATGCCTTAAAAACGACCTTTCCCCTTGTGTTCCATTCCCTTTCCCGGTGCACGTTTGCAAGCAATGAAGTTATGCCATTCTTGCTAGAAAGTTGTTAACAGTTTCACCCGGGAGTTAGCAACCTCGACTATGTTGACACAAGTCCACGCAGACGAAAATGCTGTCTCACCCGTCATCAGCAACTGTCTTTCGAGGAACTGTTTCACCTCACTTCCAACACAGTCGATCAACATCATCACGGAGCACCACTGCCTGGACTGTATGGTGTCCCTGCATCGGGCCTTCCAAAGAGCTTGTTCTGCAATGGCTGTGAACAGAACCCGAAGCTTGCCTTCTGTTGCACCGTACGATCTTGTCTGGAGCCCAGCAGGGAGCCGCAAGCGATATTTTCGAGATAGTATTGACCATACTCTGCGGGCCACAGAGCATTCACGGAAAACATGCACTGCGGATTCTTCTTTTCGGCATCGCACGCAGGTGGATGTTCGGGAGACTCCCCAACGGCTCAGCCGATCCCGCGTTGGTAGTGCATCCCAGGCAGTGCGCCATCGCAGATCTTGAACAGAACTTGGTAGCCATAGCGGCGCGACGGCGTCCCAGCGGTATCCGAGACGGGGTTCGTCTTGAATGTGGGCCATAACAAGCATCTCTGATATTTTTCTTGGAGGCGTTCCTTTGGCATCGACGCCTTCTAGTCCTTGTATTGTAGAGTAGTGACCGAGGATAACGGCGTAATGAGCAGCCGGAGTTTCCGCTTTAGAAGACATGTTCAATGAAGACCGAGGTAAGACAGCTCTGCCGAGGGGCCCCATCCAGTATGCCATTAGTCTTCCAGCCGGATGATCAGGTGCATCTGCTATACGCAACACCTGTCGCAGTGCTAGGGTTTTAGCCACTGTACCTATTTCGGGTAAGCCCCATCCACCCCGCAAAGTTGGACAATGAAGATATTGGCGTGCGACGTAATGTGTCTTACCACTCCCGAAGAATTTGATGAGGGCTGAATGCAGTGAACGGACAACAGAGCAAGGGGGAACGCTCACGTGTGACAGGTGCCACAGTCGCGCCGTGAAGACTCCTCGTATCAGGTATGCCTTCTCTCTGTAGGAGAGTGCGAACGTGTTCGCCTTGGCTATCTCTTTCTGTATTTCCAGGGTTGCTTGTGTCCAGTTTGACCGTGATAATCCCTTAGCTGTAAAGAGAACGCCTAAGATGCGAAGTGTAGGGCACACGGCAAAATCTAGTTGATTCAGGCTAAAACTACCTAACAAGAGGAGCTTGCTCTTGTCTTTGTTCAAGCTTGCACCAGAATACAAAGCGTACTGATCAAACAAGTCCAAGATGTGCATGAGTGAGTCCGGGTCGTGTAAGAAACATGTGATGTCATCAGCATAAGCTGTCACCTTACAAGCACCAGTACCAGGGAGGGGCAACCCATTCACTCTGTTACATGAGATAATACTGCGAAGAAACGGATCCAAACTGATAACAAATAGCAGAGGTGACAGTGGGCAGCCTTGTCTAACACCGCGCTCTATATGAAAGGTTCCACCAATGGCATTGCTGAACAGTAGAGTACTTGTTTGCTGGTTGTATGCAGTTTTGATCCACTGGGAAAACTCTGGCGGAAGTCCATACGCGTCAAGGAGGCGAAACAGATAAGAATGCGCTACCCTGTCAAACGCCTTCGACTGATCCAGAGACAAAAGTGCTCCACTTGAACGACGAAATTCTGTGTATTGTATCATGTCCCGAATGCCGGAGAGTGCTGTGTACATACTTCGACCTTGCACACTGCACACTTGGGCTGGATGTACAATGCTCTCCATCACACTGCTTAGTCTTGCTGTCAGGACGGCCATGACGATCTTGTAGTCACTATTCAGTAGAGAAATTGGGCGCCATGTTGACGGATCACTGGGGTTACTGTTGTCTTTAGGAATCATGACAACGTAACTGGCCATGAATTCGGGGTTCCATGAGGAGGTGGTTAGTATCCACTGAAGATATCTGTGAAAGTAATTGCGGAGTGCAGGCCAAAACATTTTGTAGAAGGCATTCGGTAACCCATCCGGTCCTGGAGAAGATCCGCTGTTCAGCTTCTTCACTGCGTTGTCAATTTCTTCTTTAGTCACAGAAGATATCAACAAGAAGCGTTCCTCGTTTGAGAGTTTGGGCAGGGACTGCAGTACTTGGGCAGGGACCTCTGCAGTTGCCTCAGAGCAAAACTGTCGAGAAAAGAACTGTTGGAAAGCTTGGCGGTCTGTTCTTGACTGAGTGATGTACTCAGCAGCTGTAGTTGCCTCCGGATCGATAAATCACCTGGAACGCAGATAGCGCAAGGACCCTGGCCCTGCAACAGACCGAGACCGGAAAAATTCTAGTCGCGCTGCCATAGTGCTAGACTTCAAAAGAGCCATTCGTTCTGCCTCCAGGCAGTCAAGGTATGTCTTTGCTTTCGAACAGAGCACACTGGAACGTCGAGCTATGCGTATCTTCTTTGTCAGAACAGTTAGTTGGTTGGTACGCTGGCGAGCCTTCGACCGACCCATTGCTGTGAAGAGGAGACGGAGATATTTCTTGATCTTGGACCAACCCTCGAATGTCGTCTCTGTTCCAAGTAGTCTTTCAGACAAGAATTCGTTCACTGTCGTTATCGTATCTTCGTCGCATAAAGCAGCGTGAGACAATCTCCACGGTCGATGAATTCGCTCTGCTCTTTGAGGTACACGTAGCGTCATCACGACGGCTCGGTGATCTGACACATACCTTCCACTTTGGGAAACCTCAAATACATCACACCTTCGCACATAGCTTGTGTATTCTTGTGGTACGTAAAATCGATCCAAGCGCGAGCTGCTTTGTCCTCGGTGCCAGGTGTACACGAATTCGTTACCGCGTGTTAGTTCCCACGCGTCTTGTAATTGGAATTGCTGTACAATTCTGAGTAACTCTCGACCATTCCACACCGGTCGTCCAGCACCAGGCCCTCGGACATCTCTCACACCGTCCAAGACGCAGTTGAAGTCTCCCACAAGAAATGTAGAAGATGGGCTTAACAGGTGAACATCAAGATCAGCGAAAAATGCATTGGTGGAGTTCATCTGAGCAGGGGCATACACATTAACTATGCGAAGTCTGTTCCCCGCAATGTTTATGTCCACAGCGATGACGCGGCCCTCACTGTCTGGAGTCGAGAAAGCGTCAGATAACACACCAGTAAAGCGAGTGGATGCTAGGCTAAAAAAACAGTTCACGCGGAAACGTTGTCTGAACGATTCTACTTCTTGCACCGTGGTAAAATTAGTTTCTTGCAAAAGCAGAATGTCTACTCTGGCAGCTGCGGCGAAATTAATTACTTCCGCTTGCTTATCGGGATTTCGAAATCCCTGTACGTTGAGAGTGCATACTCGCAAATCCATTGTTAGAAAGAGAAGTACGAGCTGCACAGCAAGTCGCCAGTTGTTATGACCCATATTACGAATACTCTAGTCAGACGAGGTGTCGGAATCTCCAAAAAGATCTCGCTTGAGTTCGCGATGTAAGTCGCTCGCCAGCTTGGCTCTCTTCTTTGTTGGAACAGAGCCTTCGCTCGACGTCGTTGTAGCATGTTGGTGTTTCCCTGATGTAGTTAGGTCATTGCTTGTAGAACTCTCGCTGTCGCTTATCAAGTGTGTCCCAGCATTCATGTGCTGTGTTGAAGATGGCTGATGTGTCGCAGCATCACTCTTCACATCAGAAGTTGCGGAGTAGCTGTCGCTTCCCACCTCTGTGTCTTCATCCATGGATGATGGAGATGCATCTTGCGTCGCTTCAGGCTTAGCGTAGCAAGTAATATTGGACGGCACGGTCTCACTCGGAGGGGATTCCGCACCATTCAGCAGTTGCTCACGTGGCATATTATCGCAAGAAAAGCTTTCACGTTCATTCATTGGGACGTCGCCTTGTTGGTCAGTTTGGAGAGTTGGTACCACAGTGGTGACTTCGCTGGTAGGCCCAAGCGGAGCTGGGTCAACGTTTGCTGTCGTGGGCGTCGGTTTTGGTGGTCGGATAATGTCAGCGAACGTGCGCTTGCGCGTCACACGGAGGAAGTCAAGCTTGTAACTGTTACCGCGGCGATCACCGCAAACGCGAGATCCGAGTTTGGCAACTGTTACATAACCTCAGCGCCAGTCGTTCAACTTTGCTGGTGTGGCGGATGCGTTTATGATAAAAATGTTACTCACGGGTGCTCCACTAGCTGAAGGCGATGACGACGACGCATGAGTTAACTGGTGCCGGTGACACAATTCTGTGAAATATATTCTGCCTAGGATCATACCTAGGAAGGAGCGCGACCATGTGAGGGCGAACCACCACCACCACCATCTAGGAACGCGTGCCTTACGGTGGCAGTTTGAATCAGTGGTGTCGGCGTGACCACGACTCCTAGGAACAACAAGACACTGTAGCACCAGGTCACTACCAGGTAAGCGGGAAAGTGATGGGAAAATCAATGAACTTAAAGGGACCATGATGATTTCCGTGAATAGCGAATACTCTGCAGGACAACCTTCTCACGATGCTTTACTATCGAGTAGATACATCGACCTCTAACTGTATTTAGTACAACTGGGGCGGAGTTATCGGGCAAAAATAGCAGGGCGAGACTGCTGGATAATAATTGGCTTTGAAAAGGGCTTACGTCATAGCTATCCAATTCTCTGAGCCAACTGTGAACGACGAGGATGACCGCGGGACCATGTGGGTGCATGGTTTTGGTTTGGTCAACAACGACGTGGTATATCTGCCGTCGAAATCACTCGAAATACGGCGAAAGGCAAATATCAGAAACGGAGGAAGAGACTATGCGACACACACAGCGTCTATGAATCGTTCGGTACTATGGAGCGATCACTGTGAGGCAGTTGTGTGTTGTATGAGAGACTAAATGTGGTTGTGATGTTTGTTACATGAGACAGCGCTGGCTTAATTAATGAATAAATGTTCTCGTGACTGACGCTTCAGGTACAGTTGAGAAACGTTCGTTACGGCAGTTACAACTAGTCCCGCCTTGCGAGGAGAAGGGGTTTCTTGAGAAAGGGCGCAATGATACAGCCGCCGATGGGGCTGTCCGACTTTCTATCGTTGGTGTCCTCAGTCTCGGGGGAACGCTTTTTATGCGATGGAGTGACTGGACACCACAACTACTCCCCTCTTACTTGACGTTATTGGATTATCCTTAGATCTGTGCAGTGATTGGCCTTGCGTGTGTCGCGTGGTGAAGCTCTATCCGGATTGTCCTCAATAATCACTCCTCAGTTGTATAATTCGTATTTTCTAATATTTTCAGCTCAACGTAATGCATTTACTCGAAATAAATCAGACCTGTTAACTGCATCGCCTCTGTTGGGGATGCACTCGCAGATGACGACGCAGGAAGGAATTGACAGTATGTGTCGCAGGTAGTAGTCATCCATTTTGTCCCACGCCTTCGTCGAATGAGACTCGAAGGAGTCTGCAGTCAGGAGTACAACATGTCCGTGCTTATTATACTCCGCAGATAAGTGTGATTGAGATGAGGACTGTATGGGGATCACTCCTGTGCCGAGATGAAATCACTGAGACTTCCTCTGCTCCAGCCGCGCACCATCGTTGCTTCGTGAGCTAGCGCCGAGTGTCGTTGAAACACGTATGGTTCGTTACCGAAAATGGAAATTGATCCGAGGGACCAAATGCTTCTTTAGGATGTTGTTCATGTCATTGTCCTGGTGGATCTTTACTCCTGGACCCACGAGCTCTCCAGCACATCTGACGCTTCTATACCATCATCGCCGATCAGGACTCGAGTTCCAGTTGAGTTTCAGGCGTCTACATCTCTTTAACGCTGGGGCAGTATCCATGGAGGAAGGAAATGCAAGGAGCGGCTCTTCCTTCCAGACTGGCATAGCCGCCCTCTAGCGGTCGCTCGGGTCAAAATCGCCATTACGTCCTGTCCACCACGTGATCCTCTCTAAAGTTTCGGTTTTGCGAGACTTTGTTTCTCGCGCTGCTCTCCGTGTGATTTCGCTTTTCGAAAGCCATTTATTGTGAAAATGTGAGCACCTTCGTAGAAACGACGTATGGTAATGTGTTTCTGTCCCCGCTGCGGCTCTCGCCGAACAGAAAGCAGCTCTGTCACGGGAACACGTTTTATTCGTAAGTACACGATCAGTTATTTTAGTCTCCTGTGTGTGTTCGAGTCACATTGAATCGTTTGTTTGGGACCTGGCACTGTGCCGCAGATTCATTTCGTATCCTCTGTTGTTGTACAGCTTTGTGGCAAAAGTTTACGGAACACGGCGCCTGCCCATTTCTTCATAGGAGCAGCCCCATGTGGGCTATGACGAAGAGATCGAATAAGAAACGGGTGGCCGGCTATTCCTTCCATCTCTCAGTATGTGTGCCTACTCCTGCTTGCTGCTAGGTTGTCGCTCCATTGGAGAAATGCTGCACAGAGGTGTTGCGTAATAAACTTTTGTCCCAAGCTGTAGGAATCTGATTAATGGTGTGCTGGGTCGTTAGTTACACGTGTGGTATTGGGTCAGTTCGTGTAGAGCCTTTCAGAGCCTTTTGTGTATTTCAGACGTCGTGGAGGTGGTCAGTTCACGTAGAATATGCACCCGTCCTAGGCCGACCAAGGGTAGGTTAAGAGAGCCTTCTATATTATTCATACGTTTTAGAGTGGGTCACTTCACGTGGGATATGCACCCGTTGAGAGTGACCAAGTTTAGGCCTGTACACTATATTACGTATTTCACACTCTGGGGGTGGGTCAGTTCATGTAGAACATGCACCCGTCGAGACTGGCCAAGGTCAGGAAAGGACTGCCTTTTATGAATTTTCACACTTTGGTGAGTGGGTCAGTTCATGTATTGATATGAACACGTAGAGACTGACCAAGGTTAGGTCAAGTGAAGGCTCTCTTGACCTATAACCTTTGTCAGCCTTCACGGGTGCATATTCTACATGAGCCGGCCCACACGCCAACGTTTGAAATAGATAAAAGGCACTCCTTACCTAACATTGTCAGTCTCGACGGGTGCATATTCCACATAAACTCAAACACTCCCGAACGTGTGAAATACATAACACGTTCTACTGGCCTTACCTTGGTCGGTCTCGAGGGGTGCGCATTCTACATGAACCGGCCCACACCCCAACTTGTGAAATAGGCACTCCTTACATAACATTGTCAGTCACGACGGGTGCGCCGCGTCGCCAAGTCAGAACTGACCCTTACTACGCTCAGGATCATCGTTGTTCAGAATATGATATTGTCTTCTTTCCAGTAGATTTGTTCTTTTTCGAGATTTGCGCGCGCTTTTCCGTGACAATCTGGATGTATACGATAATTCCTAGAAAAAGACTCCACTCTTCTGCGAACCGATAAATGTATCGTTCGGAAAAATGGTTGATGGCGAGAGTGTTACGCAGTAAAGTTGGGTTTTCAGACTGCACGTGTTGTTATCGCTGCACGGCGTGCAGTTGTGCAGGCGCACGGGATCCCATGTAAATGCAGTCGTACAGAAAATCGAAAGAGAAATAAACGAACGCAATGTCTGCTGCTTAGTACAATTTATTGCCCTCAAAAGTTCCCCCCACCCATGATCATGTTGGTGAAAGAGAATGCCAGGGACTCTTATTTCATATACGTGCAATTGATCGTTTCGTTGTTAAGGGTTGCCGGTCAGCCATGTTTTTCATCCACCGAGAAGGAAGCATGTCTTACACTCGCTGTACTTTGTGCAAAGGACGTTATTAGGGCATGTAATACCCTGAACACAAGGGCAGACCTCCATGTCAACGTCACGACCTGCAAAAGGAAACGTCCTCACAATGATGGCTATACGGTAACATCGTTAATAATTCCAAAGGTCCTTACGTTCAAGCTCGTGTCCTTCAGGTGCAGCTTCACTGGCGACAAATACACCTTAAAAAGAAAGGGAATTTTTTTAGTTTCTCGTACTCTCAAGTTCCCCGCAACTTGGATCGCACCAGGTGAGCTGTTACGTCACGCGCTTTCGACAGCTTGTTACGCGTCCTGGGCACCTGTGCACGTGACTACCTCATCTCTCTAAACGTGTTACCGAATGACGAGGAAAGCCTTCGTGTAGAAAACTTTCTTTCTGCTGTCTTAGGGCGAAGGACATGTTCAAGGAAAAAGGAAAGGATAGGGGGGGGGGTGTACATCGCCGTTTTTCAGTCGGTTCGCCATAAGCTTCAATCTAACTAAAGCTGAATTATCCTGGAGCGATCCGCTAGGGGTAAAAGACGGGGACAAAAACCATGGTTCGGAACCCGCCAATGTTTCCAAAACCGTGTGTTCTTTTCAGTGGTTTACGCAGAATTCTAAGCGTGGAGGGGTGTTGGAAAAAATGGGGGTGCGTCATTATTATAGTTACGTTATTATAACATATTATCAGTGTGATGTATCTAAACCAGAATCCTAAGTGCACCCCGTGTAAGGGATACACAGGTCGAAAATGTAGGGGGTGTCACAGAACATTTGGGGGGTGTAGAGGGTCAAGATAAATTAGTGTTTCTTGTACTATCCTAGGACATCTCCTCCGGCTATAGTAGAATAATTGTCGGTTTGAAACTACCGCAGCTCTCGAAATTGAGCTTTTGGTTTGATCAAACTTTCACAACAGCCTATATTAGATCCCATATTAGTATTACCAAAGAGGAGGACGAAGACAACAGCGAAACGTAGAGGCGTCATTATGTCCACGAAGAGATCGTTGAAACTTTCCTGGAGAAAGAGAATAAAAGAACTTGTTTGTTTGAAGTCCTCAGAAATAGTTTTGGTAGAAACCTCACTTCCTCCGATACAGCCATGTGTAGTTTGAACGAAAGTGAAAAATGATGAAAGAAATATTAAACACGTATGTGTTTGTCCTTCTACATATGCGTTCCAGCCTCAGAACATGAATTGTCTCGTGTGAAAAATGAGTTGCGAGTTTCGCATCGAAGGTTAGGGTTCTAAAACTTTGACGTTGACGTTGAAAATACGCTTTTCGGCTGTTGTGCTTTTCTGATGATAAATGGATACTATTAAAGCCGGGCTGCCAGTCGAAATGGAAGCGACTCTGAACTCTTCGACGTCACCGCTTCGCTCGGGAGTGTGTCAGAGGGCTCGCAACACGAAGAAGACTTATTTTTTCTTTCTTTTTTTTTCCTTTTCGTAGCAGTATTCTGGCGTGCAGTACAATGCGTTCATGACAACGTGAAACGCATTATGAACGTAAACAAGAGACAATTGATGTTCTGAGGCTGAAACAACATAGAAGGGGCAAGTACATACAAAGCTTC
Source organism: Ornithodoros turicata (assembly GCF_037126465.1). Lineage (NCBI taxonomy): Eukaryota > Metazoa > Arthropoda > Arachnida > Ixodida > Argasidae > Ornithodoros > Ornithodoros turicata. The sequence goes on along the minus strand of NW_026999374.1, from coordinate 169,508 downwards.
AGTGACTTTTCTGAACTTTTGAGTGGCTTCCATCTTTCAGAATTATGAATGTGTTCCTACCCTTTTAAGGAATCTGTTCTACGTTCAAGATGTTTATCTAGCGTGAGACTATCCGGAACAGATTCCGGCCAACGCGTTCGTTTGTCAGTTGGTCGTTTCTGGTAAGTGGGAGGCTCTGACGGGACTTACCTTATTGCACTTTACAACCGTGTGCAAGAAGGTGACCTCCCTGGGAGCCCTCGCTGTGTTGGCACGTGTTGACGGGTGGTTGAACGAGTTCTGGCTACGATAAAAAAAAAAGGAAACGTCAACGCAATGCGGGCTATAGTCCCCGTCAACTATGTTATCTGGCTGAATGCAATACCACACAATGGAGCGTATAATAGTGTTCGAGTCTTACAAACCGTTTTCTTCAGCACTTCTTTGAAACACCAGGTCGATCACGTGTCAGTCTTTGTACCCTACGCTCAAAGATTCCATACAGGGCTTGCTGCATGCTTTTTAATAGCGAATTCTGGTGGTCATTTCGTAGCAAAACGGCCGAGCGCTCAGAAATTGCTAGGTCGGCGACCGAGCTGGATCACGTGACCGTTGCCACCCGAACATGATTGCTAGGAATCTAGCAGTTTTAGGTACTTGGATCACGCTAGGGGCGTCGCGGTCGCAAGTCTTCGAGTTCTGTCGTCTGCTAAACCACGTGATTTCAACATGCGGGCCAATGAGGGCACTCGCCACCGTTGCAGTGCGGATGTGACGACACCGGATACAGTTGAGCAATCTGCTGCTCGATCGTTTTGAGACCGGGCAAAAAAAGTGCTAGCTAGCAAATTCCGAGCGCTCGGAAAGCGCCACGCGAACATGCGAGATTTGCTTCATTTTGACCAAGCGTACATGACTGCTCGAGATCTGGCAAAAAAAGTTGCTCCGAAATGACCACCCGAATTCGCCATAACAACAATTGGTTTTCATAAATTCATGCTGCGTTGTATTGAAGATCGCATCCACAACGTATTCATAAACTGTGCGTAGTCTGACTTTTAAATGGTATGTCAGTAATGTCATTGAGGGTTAATCTCACCAACAGCAGGGCCCTACAGGTTTAACATAACGAAAACTTTTCTGCCGAATAGAGGACCATCAATGGGAGCTATAGGTTTCAAAACTGCACAAAAATAAAAATGTGTATTATAATATGTATCAATCACGGAGTAAGAAGGCTAGGAGGTGAAACTGCCCATAGAAGCAAGCGCCGGCGCGAGACTGTCACGTTGGGGGGGAGAAAAAAAGGCAGTTGCTGACTTTACGCGACAGATGGCACGGCGGCACTGTCTTCTATTTTGCGCTTTTGCATGGAAGGCTATGGGGAAAGCAGTTCTTTTCGCGAGTCGTACGGTAGCCTCTACGGACGAAGACAAACTGATGAACGTGAACGATGTTTGTCTTGGCAATAAAGGTCGCGCTTGTCAACTACATAGCGCTTCCTGTTTAGCGAAACCAACGGAAAACAATTTCATTCTCTTGCCTCTCGGTTCTGTTGAGCAGACGACAGGAGCACGATGATCGAGTAAGCGTTTCATCTTCTTCTTTTCTAGTGTTTAATTCACGTGCTTTCACGTGTTTTAGGGCCGTATTCCCAAACCACCCGCAACTTCGCCCTAAGGGCGCCCGTAGCCCAGGGACACTTGAGGGCGAACATCCCCTCAGGGCAGCATACGTTTCTCAAACGAGAACGTGCACGCGCTCAGCGAAGGGCTGGCCATCGGGAGGCTCGAAGGGGATTCGGCCCGATTCCTCGTAGAACGAAGCAGAAGCGCATGCGCATGACCGCGCTTCATTTCCGCTTCCGACGGCTGTCGGCTGCTATTTTGGTATCTGCTCGCGTTTGTCTTGCAAACTTCATGTCAGTATTGTGTTCAGATGTTGTATAACTGTTGGGCATTGTGAATATGAATTGTACCCATCTCATCATCGTCTCTTTATGTGTGTATGTGTGTTGTGCTAAAATGGCAAGATTGTAGCAATCACTGGATGGGCGGACAAAGGAAGCCACGATTGTCCATGCCCCTCCTGATGTTGAGACGTTGGTATAATGCACAGACGACTTCGATAAGCAGTATCTTTCTTTGAATTGATATTCGTCGTACCGCTCAACATGGTTTTTCCCATTCCCGAATTCGTCGTACTGTCAACATAAAACCGAATCGCTCGACGCGATCCATGAATGAAATCGCACATGTCCTCCATGTTTGTTTCGAGGCGAGCGTCCCTCAGGGAGCGTACAGGGAGCTCGCGAGCTTGCTTGGCTGGCGCGCGCTCTTAGGGCGCCCCTTGCAGATACGGGCCGTTTGGGAAACTAAATTCTCCTCCCTTAGGGCCGGCGCTTACATAGGGAGCCCTCAGGGTTGTTTGGGAATACGGGGGTTAGTCACGCCGACGGACAAGTGACAGTATCACGTGACCGCATGCTTCGGAAATTCTGCGTCCTCGTGCAACAGATGGCACTGCGGGCCGGGCAGCGGAGCACGCGCCCCTCGTACATTCTCTGGTCGCGGGAGAGAGTCAAGTTTCATCTCCTAGTCTTCACTCCGTGGTATCAATTAAGCTAGAAGGGAAAAATATTATATATTGCAACGTCTCTGTGCCCTATGTGAGCAACACTTACACTGGCCCGTATTCCCAAACCACCCGCAGCTTCTCCCTCAGGGCGCCCGTAGCCCAGGGTCCCTTAAGGGCGAACATCCCCTCAGGGCAGCATGCATTTCTCGAACGTAAACGTGCACGCGCTAAGCAAAGGGCTGGCCGTAGGGAGGCTCGAAGGGGATTCGGCCCGATTCCTCGTAGAACGAGGCAAAAGCGCATGCGCAGGACCGCGCGTCCTTTCCGCTTCCGGCGGCTGTCGTCTGCTACTTTGGTATCTTTTGTTCTGCTTGCGTTTGGCTTCCGAACTTCGTGTCAATATTGTGCTCTGATGTTGTTAAACTCTCGGGTACTGCGGATATGATTTGTATCCATCTCATCATCGTCTCCCTATGTGTGTACGTGTTGTACTAAAACGGCCAGATTGTAACAATCACTGGGTGGGTGGACAAGGGAAGCCAGGATTGTCCGTGCTCCTCCCGATGTTCAGTATAGTCTGTAGTGTTCATGCACACATAACTTCGACAAGCAGTATCTTTCTTTGAATTCATACGTCGTACAGCTCAAGGTGGTGATCCCAGTCCCGAATTCGTCGCGCCGTCACTACGGGAATAACAACGTGAGGGTAACGCTTGAACCGCGCGACGCGATCCACAGATGCACACACAGATGTTTGCCCTCAGGGCGCCCGTAGCCCAGGGTCCCTTGAGGGCAAACATCCCCTGAGGGCAGCATGCGTTTCTCAAACGTGCACACCCTCAGCGAAGGGCTGGCCGTCGGGAGGCTCGAAGGGGATTCGGCCCGATTCCTCGTAGAACGAAGCAGAAGCCCATGCGCAGGACCGCGCTTGATTTCCGCTTCCGATGGCTGTCGTCTGCTACTTTGGTATCTCTCCTGTTCTGATGAAAGATGAAAGTCACTGAAAAGGTTAGCCAGCTGTAGGGATCGAACCCACATCTTCTGGATTGCCGGTCCAGGGCTCTACCAATTGAGCTAAGCTAACACGCCTCTCCAGCGACTTTCGGGGTGCGTCATCTGATGGGACGACAAACCAGCCACTCACTCTCACTCTGTCTTCTATGTTCCCTTCTATGTTGTTCCAGCCTCAGAACATCAGTTTATCTCTTGTTCTCCTGTTCTGTTCGCGTTCGACTTGCAAACTTCATGTATGGTGGGCTACTTCATGTCAGTATTCAGATGTTGTACAACTGTTGGATATTGCGGATATGATATGTACACATCTCACCATCGTCTCCTTATGTGTGTGTGTGTGTGTGTGTTGTATTAAACGGCCAGATTGTAACAATCACTGAATGGGCGGACAAGGGAAGCCAGGATTGTCCGTGGCCCCTCCTGATGTTCAGTATAGTCTGTAGTGTTCATGCACACGCCCAACTTATCTTTCTTTCGATTCATATTCGTGGTACCGCACAAGGTAGTTTTCCCAGTCACGAATTCGTCGAACCGTCACTACGGCAATACCACCGTGAGGGTATAACGCTCGAATTGCACGACGCGATCCACAAATGCACATGTCATCCATGTTTGTTTCGAGGCGAGCGTCCCTCAGGGAGCGTACAGTGAGCTCGCGAGCTCACTTGGCTGGCGCGTGCCCTTAGGGCGCCCCTTGCAGATACGGGCGCTTTGGGAAACAAAATTCGTTTCCCTCAGGGCTAGAGGTTACATAGGGAGCCCTCAGGGTTGGTTGGGAATACGGGGGACGTCCTCCATGTTTGCTTCGAGGCAAGCGTCCCTCAGGGAGCTCGCGAGCTCACTTGGCTGGCGCGTGCCCTTAGGGCGCCCCTTGCAGATACGGGTGCTTTGGGAAACAAAATTCGTCTCCCTCAGGGCTAGAGGTTACATAGGGAGCCGTCAGGGTTGGTTGGGAATACGGGGGATGTCCTCCATGTTTGCTTCGAGGCAAGCGTCCCTCAGGGAGCTCGCGAGCTCACTTGGCTGGCGCGTGCCCTTAGGGCGCCCCTTGCAGATACGGGCGCTTTGGGAAACAAAATTCGTCTCCCTCAGGGCTAGAGGTTACATAGGGAGCCCTCAGGGTTGGTTGGGAATACGGGGGATGTCCTCCATGTTTGCTTCGAGGCAAGCGTCCCTCAGGGAGCTCGCGAGCTCACTTGGCTGGCGCGTGCCCTTAGGGCGCCCCTTGCAGATACGGGCGCTTTGGGAAACAAAATTCGTCTCCCTCAGGGCTAGAGGTTACATAGGGAGCCTTCAGGGTTGGTTGGGAATACGGGGGATGTCCTCCATGTTTGCTTCGAGGCAAGCGTCCCTCAGGGAGCTCGCGAGCTCACTTGGCTGGCGCGTGCCCTTAGGGCGCCCCTTGCAGATACGGGCGCTTTGGGAAACAAAATTCGTCTCCCTCAGGGCTAGAGGTTACATAGGGAGCCCTCAGGGTTGGTTGGGAATACGGGGGATGTCCTCCATGTTTGCTTCGAGGCAAGCGTCCCTCAGGGAGCTCGCGAGCTCACTTGGCTGGCGCGTGCCCTTAGGGCGCCCCTTGCAGATACGGGCGCTTTGGGAAACAAAATTCGTCTCCCTCAGGGCTAGAGGTTACATAGGGAGCCCTCAGGGTTGGTTGGGAATACGGGGGATGTCCTCCATGTTTGCTTCGAGGCAAGCGTCCCTCAGGGAGCTCGCGAGCTCACTTGGCTGGCGCGTGCCCTTAGGGCGCCCCTTGCAGATACGGGCGCTTTGGGAAACAAAATTCGTCTCCCTCAGGGCTAGAGGTTACATAGGGAGCCCTCAGGGTTGGTTGGGAATACGGGGGATGTCCTCCATGTTTGCTTCGAGGCAAGCGTCCCTCAGGGAGCTCGCGAGCTCACTTGGCTGGCGCGTGCCCTTAGGGCGCCCCTTGCAGATACGGGCGCTTTGGGAAACAAAATTCGTCTCCCTCAGGGCTAGAGGTTACATAGGGAGCCCTCAGGGTTGGTTGGGAATACGGGGGCATGTCCTCCATGTTTGCTTCGAGGCAAGCGTCCCTCAGGGAGCTCGCGAGCTTACTTGGCTGGCGCGAGCCCTTGGGGCGCCCCTTGCAGATACGGGCGCTTTGGGAAACAAAATTCGTCTCCCTCAGGGCTAGAGGTTACATAGGGAGCCCTCAGGGTTGGTTGGGAATACGGGGGATGTCCTCCATGTTTGCTTCGAGGCAAGCGTCCCTCAGGGAGCTCGCGAGCTCACTTGGCTGGCGCGTGCCCTTAGGGCGTCCCTTGCAGATACGGGCGCTTTGGGAAACAAAATTCGTCTCCCTCAGGGCTAGAGGTTACATAGGGAGCCCTCAGGGTTGGTTGGGAATACGGGGGATGTCCTCCATGTTTGCTTCGAGGCAAGCGTCCCTCAGGGAGCTCGCGAGCTCACTTGGCTGGCGCGTGCCCTTAGGGCGCCCCTTGCAGATACGGGCGCTTTGGGAAACAAAATTCGTCTCCCTCAGGGCTAGAGGTTACATAGGGAGCCCTCAGGGTTGGTTGGGAATACGGGGGATGTCCTCCATGTTTGCTTCGAGGCAAGCGTCCCTCAGGGAGCTCGCGAGCTCACTTGGCTGGCGCGTGCCCTTAGGGCGCCCCTTGCAGATACGGGCGCTTTGGGAAACAAAATTCGTCTCCCTCAGGGCTAGAGGTTACATAGGGAGCCCTCAGGGTTGGTTGGGAATACGGGGGATGTCCTCCATGTTTGCTTCGAGGCAAGCGTCCCTCAGGGAGCTCGCGAGCTCACTTGGCTGGCGCGTGCCCTTAGGGCGCCCCTTGCAGATACGGGCGCTTTGGGAAACAAAATTCGTCTCCCTCAGGGCTAGAGGTTACAGAGGGAGCCCTCAGTGTTGGTTGGGAATACGGGGGCATGTCCTCCATGTTTGCTTCGAGGCAAGCGTCCCTCAGGGAGCTCGCGAGCTTACTTGGCTGGCGCGAGCCCTTGGGGCGCCCCTTGCAGATACGGGCGCTTTGGGAAACGAAATTCTCCTCCCTCAGGGCTAGCGCTTACATAGGGAGCCCTCAGCGTTGGTTGGGAATACGGGGGACAGTCACCTCACGGTCGCTAAGGGAGAGATAAGGTTCGAGTGGGTACTTGACGTCATGCCTTGAAGGGTTCTTCTTGTCTTATCAGTTGTTTTTTGCGCCTCCAGGCCACCCAAGGTGACATTTCCTAGCGAGGACATCATTAAACTTACACTTGATTTAACGAACTATGAGAAAAAAGCCGACAGCAATTGTTCAGAAAGACACCACCTGACACGAGAAGGGATGGCAAGTGAGATTAACTGTTCCCCACTGCGGATGCTACAGATCGCGCGGGACGATAAGAGGGCAATGATGGGCGAACTAAATAGATATTGAAGGATATTAGCATCAATGACGAACATTCGAATTAACCGTAACACATCCGCCGAAAAAGCAGAAAAAGGCAGACGGCACAAATAGGTGGGAATTCTGAGCAACCATCGGTAAGATTGACGCTTTATATTAATCCAAGGAGAAGCAAGGGCACGCTACGCGGTGATCCCTGGGGGTTTTAAGTAACCACCTCCCGGATGCAGCGTACGTTATTTACTGTGACGATACAGATTAATACACTATGAGTAGCAGAGGAGTTACAGGATCAGCGAAGATAAACGCAAGAAAATCCCGCTTCTAAAAATACGCTATGCAGTTGGTAAAGAACAATTTACAAACACAGTGAGAACAGTAAAAAAAATCGAAACCACACAGTGAAACGCTACAACACAGCATAAATAATAGTGAAAGATATACGCATTGGGGATCTCACCTTACTCTGGACTTCCAGTGATGTTCACTTGAAGAGTTGGATATCCATCGGCAACCTGGCGGGGTCTGGAGGGACACTTACGGGATCCCGGCTTATGTGGAAGGCTGATAAGGCGTTACCCGGCCCCCATAGCTCCCCATCTTCGCGGCTCCGTCAGGCATCATAGTTGATACCCATTGGCCGAAGGACATTGCGCGCTCCGCTATTGGTTGGCAAAGTTTCAAAAGAGCATTCTTGAGCGGGCTGCCTGTCCGGCGGGAAGTTACGAGAACAGAAGGGAGAGAAGTGGCAGCGTCGTCTCGCGTCTCGACGATGTCAGTTGAGAGCACCATATGACCGCATTGTTCAAAGAGAAGTCGCAGATTTGTTACCCCCGTATTCCCAAACAACCCTGAGGGCTCCCTATGTAGGCGCCGGCCCTGAGGGAGGAGAATTTCGTTTCCCAAAGCTGCCGTATCTGCAAGTGGTGGCCTAAGGGCGCGCGCCAGCCAAGCAAGCTCGCGAGCTCCCTGTGCGCTCCCTGAGGGACGCTCGCCTCGAAACAAACATGGAGGACATGTGCGATCTCATTCATGGATCGCGTCGAGCGATTCCATAACGGTTTTATGCCGACGGTGCGACGAATGCGGGAATGGGAAAAACCATCTTGAGCGGTACGACGAATATGAATTCAAAGAAAGATACTGCTTGTCGAAGTCGTCTGTGCATTATACCAACGTCTCAACATCAGGAGGGCCATGGACAATCGTGGCTTCCCTTGTCCGCCCATCCAGTGATTGTTACAATCTTGCCATTTTAGCGCAAGACACATACACACATAAAGAGACGATGATGAGATGCGTATAATTCATATTCGCAATACCCAATAGTTATACAACATCTGAACACAATACTGACTGAAGTTTGCAAGACAAACGCCAGCAGATACCAAAGTAGCAGACGACAGCCGTCGGAGCGGAAATGAAGCGCGGTCGTGCGCATGCGATTCTGCTTCGTTCTATGAGGAATCGGGCCGAATCCCCTTCGAGCCTCACGATGGCCAGCCCTTGGCTGAGCGCGTGCACATTTACGTTTGAGAAACGCATGCTGCCCTCAGGGGATGTTCGCCCTCAAGGGTCCCTGGGCTACGGGCGCCCTTAGGGCGAAGTTGCGGGTGGTTTGGGAATACGGCCCTAAGTGTGTCAAAGTAACTCAGCGCGTGTTGTGATGTTTCCCGACACAAGTATCCTAAGTACGAACAGTCTCTCGAGTTCAGAACTGGAATGCAGTGGTGAGCTGACGCCTGAGGAACACTTGTGAGCGCCGTCGCGTTTTCAAATGCAGTCACAACGGAGACAGGATTCGGTGTCCGTGCGACAAGCATTTCGCTCTTCGTTGAAACCTTCGCACTGCGATCAACGAAAGGAGATGCTCAATGTGAAATCGTACGCACTCGTGCGAGCGTCTCTCGCTTCAGGAAGTAGAGTGTGCGTGTGCTTTGCGAGTTCGAACTTGGTCAACGAACGCAACGATTTGACTCTGTACGCACGGTGAATATTTATGTCAGACTATTGAGTCAGTACGATGTTTCAAATAAATGTGTTGTTTGTCCAAAATTTGCCTAGTAGTTCTGGAATACGGAATAACGAGCGTTGGGCATGAAAACCAGTAAAAGTAAAAGCCGATGGTAGCCAGTACGGAGCCAAACTGAGAGACTCCTGATTGGCCGAATGGTAGGCATCATAGTTCATTTTCATTGGTTGCATGCCCAGTGTTGCCTGAATTATCTCAAACTATGGGCTTGTGGCGCAGGAAAGGACTGACAACCGTACCCGGTGACTGGCGGAGAACAACTAGTTTAATCGCGCTCTGCGCGCTCACGTTCAAATTGAGCTGCCATCATCCGATGGCACTAGTGCTGCTACAGGCCTCCCCCCCTAGACCCTGGTGGTAACCAGGGGAGAATGCCAGGAAACATTGCGCAGAGGGACAGAGCGTGGGCGTTGAGGGCCTGCACAGTTGGGGGGAAGGTCGGGGAGATGCACAGGGGCGACGAGTGTCTCAAGATGAGCGGGCTTGACCCTGTCGAGGGAGATGGTTTCGCGGCGGCCATTAAGGTGGACTGTTACGGTCTTGTCGCTGCGGGCCAGTATCTTGTAAGGGCCAGCATATGCAGGGGTCAAGGGTGGCTTGGCATGATCCACCCGGACGAAGGCGTGAGAGGCATTGGCCAAATCCGGGTGCACGAAAATCTTCCTATGGGAAGGCTGACGAGGTAGGGCGGGTTTGTCGGCCTGGAAATGCTGACGGAGTTGCGTTGCGAAGTCGTCACCGGCGAGGGGAGGCTTCGGGCTGGGATCGAGGAAGTCACCAGGCAAGCGCAAAGGGGAGCCGAAGACTAACTCCGCCGAGCTACACTTGAGATCCTGCTTTAGCGAGGAGCGTAGGCCGAGGAGCACCCATGGCAAATGGTCAACCCAGTTAGTGGGCTCAGGCTGGGAACAGAGAGCGGCTTTTAGCTGGCGGTGCAGCCGCTCCACCATCCCGTTTGCGGCGGGGTGGTAGGCCGTCGTCATCATGTGCTTGGCTCCGATAGCTTTCAGAAGAGACGGAGAGCGGGATGAGGACTTTCAAGAGGAGCGGGATGTGAACTGGCGTCCCCTGTCGGTGGTCACAATGTCAGGGCACCCGAAACGGGCGACCCAACCGAGTAGAAACGCGCGGCCGACCGTGTCCGCCGTCGCGTCTGGGATGGGTACAGCCTCTGCCCAGCGCGTGAAGCGGTCCACGCAGGTGAAGAGATACCGGCAGCCGAGTGAAGAGGGAAGTGGGCCAACGAGGTCCAAATGAACGTGGCAGAACCGGCCTGCGGGCGTGGGGAACGCTTTGAGTGGCGTCTGGATGTGGCGTTCAACTTTGGTCCGCTGGCAAGCAAGACAGGAGCGGGTCCAGCTTCGGATGTCCTTATTGATATTTGGCCAGACGTAGCGGGTTGCAATGGCCTTCTGTGTAGCGCGCACGCCGGTGTGGGCGAGGCTGTGGTACTCGCTGAAGATCCGGCGGCGTAGCGGCTCGGGTACGAGGGGGCGAGGATGCGCAGTGGACACGTCGCAGAAAAGAGGGTCGACGCAACCAGGGAGGTGTATCTTTTGAAGGACGAGGGAGGATTCGCCAGCGAGGGAATCCTTGATCTCAGCGTCATTAGCCTGGGCGTTGAGGAGATCACTGACGCTCACCGGGGATGGCAAGTAGGGAACGGCATTGATGCGTGAAAGAGCGTCAGCTGCCGAGTTGTCAACGCCGGGGATATGGCGAACGTCGGTGCAAAACTCGGAGATAAAACCAAGCTGACGGATCTCACGCTCACAGTAGCCGGAGTGGTTGCCAGAGAATGCATATGACAACGGCTTGTGGTCGGTCAGAATGTGGAAGTCACGCCCTTCCAGGTGATAGCGGAAGTGTCGCACGGCCGCGTACACAGCGAGAAGCTCACGCCCAAACGTGCTGTAGTGGGTCTCGGCGGGCTTGAGGCGGCGGGAGAAAAAACCAAGCGGCTGCCACATGCCATCAACGAACTGCTGTAGAACAGCGCCAGCAGCCGTGGTAGAGGCATCAGTCATGAGGCGGGTTGGTGCAGAAGGAATTGGATGGACGAGCAGTGTTGCATTGGCAAGGGCGATTTTCGCTTCGACAAATGAGGCCTCGACTTCCGGCGTCCAGGACAACGGGGAGGTCGCCGACTTGGGCGCCCGGAGGAGGTCCGTGAGCGGTTGGACAATGCGTGCGCAGCCGGGGATGAACCTCCGATGAAAATTCAGCAGGCCAAGGAACTGTCGCAACTGCCGTACCGATTGCGGACGGGGAAATTCATGAATGGCCTGCACCTTGGTTTCGAGAGGACGAACGCCGTGCTGATCGATATGGTGCCCCAGAAACTTCGCTTCGCTCTGCCCGAAACTGCACTTCTTAACGTTAATGACAAGGCCGTGGTCTTGGAGACGTGCGAATACCTGCCGGAGATGCACAATATGCTCCTCCTGCGAGGCGCTTGCAATGAGGAGGTCGTCAATATAGGCGTAGACGAAAGGCAAGCCTCGCAGGACGTTGTTGATGAAGCGTTGGAAGCTCTGTGCAGCATTGCGCAACCCGAAAGGCATCTTGACAAATTCAAAGAGTCCAAAGGGTGTTATGACGGCCGTCTTAGGTATGTCAGGCGGGTGCACCGGAATCTGGTGATAGGCTTTCACCAAGTCCAGGGTCGTGAAGACGGTGCAGCCCGCAAGACTGGCAGTAAAATCGTGGATGTGAGGTAGAGGGTATCTGTCTGGAATAGTCCTGGCGTTGAGAGCCCTATAATCGCCGCATTGCCTCCAATCGCCTGGGTCCTTCTTCGGCACCATATGTAGCGGGGATGCCCAGCTGCTGGAGGATTGCCGGATGATACCTAAGTCCAGCATGTGGTCAAACTCGCGTTTGGCGATAGCCAGGCGGTCACCATGGAGGCGGCGGAAGCGGGAGGAGATTGGAGGACCGGTGGTAGTAATATGATGGGTCACGTCGTGCTTGACCGGTGCCTTCAAGTTGCAGGGCTTGGTGATGTCCGGAAACTCGTCCAAGAGCGCGTCATACGGGGAAGCGGGACGTAGCGCGCGGATACCAGTTGGGACTTCCGGAGAAGACAGGCCCTTCACTGCAAGCGTTGTGGGGTTGTCAAGGAGGCGTCGATGGCGGACGTTAACGGACAGGTTGAAAGCAGCCAAGAAATCGGCGCCTAGAATAGGCTGCGAGACGTCCGCAAGAGCGAAGACCCACCGAAATGTCCTCCTCAGGCCAAGGTCCAACGTCAAAGAGTCCGTACGTTTTGATTGCGGTACCGTTGGCAGCTTGAAGGTTAAAGCCGCTGGGCGAACGGCGACGATCTGCGGCCGATGCTGGGAGCACGCTTATCTCAGCGCCGGTATCAACCAGGAGGCGGTATCCAGCAACGCGGTCACATACGACGAAAAGGCGGCTGGGGGTTGGGCCATGATCGCTTGCCACCATCAGTGATCGGCCCGCGAGTTTGATTAAACTAGTTGTTCTCCGCCAGTCACCGGGTACGGTTGTCAGTCCTTTCCTGCGTCACGGGTCACCAAATGTGGCGCAGGAAAGGACTGACAACCGTACCCGGTGACTGGCGGAGAACAACTAGTTTAATCGCGCTCTGCGCGCTCACGTTCAAACTGAGCTGCCATCATCCGATGGCACTAGTGCTGCTACAGGCTCTATGGGGAGCTGTGGGAGCCTGGCGTTACCTTCACCGCGCCTTTGTTTGTCGTCCGAGTAAGTGTCGCCTCCTGGTGTGGGAATGTGGGTTTAGAGTAAGACTGAAGGAATAGAGCTACACCAGTGCGTACAACCAACACGTAAATGATGAATCGTGGCTTAAGTAGTAACCTAGTATAGTATAGTAGTATAGCATGCTTAGGCATATGATATCTTTTAAGTAAATGTAATATAGAATGTGGTGAACTCACATTTATAGTCTATGCTATGATTGAGAAAGCAGACATGACGTCATCGCGTGTGGTGGCTTTGAGGGAAGTACCGTAGTAAATGAAGGTATTATCAATTTAAAGGGACAGTCGCATTCTCCGAGGTCAATTTCGAAACTAATGCGAATTCTAATTCCTTGCCGACCACTGAACTGGGCCCGAAAATACCATTTCGATCCGCGGCGTACTTTTCGCGCAATCCGATGAAAAAGAAACCGGAATCCTTGCGCCCTCGCTCTCTAAAAGTGGGAGGAAACGTCACCCGGATAAGGCCAATCAGCGCGCGCCCTGGGCAAATGCGAGCCGCGCGCCTGTTTGGCGATCGCGAAGCGAAGGGAGCAAACATGGCGTCGGAAAACGAGAGTGATGTTTCTCTCTCTAGGGGAGATTCTGACGAACATGTTAGCGGTAGCGGCGACGAGTTAATGCTGGATGATGACCCATACTCTGCGGACCATAGGCGCCGACTGCGGGGGGGGGGCCTTGCCCCCCCCCCGGAACATGAACTAGGGGGGGCGCCGCCTCCCCCGGAAGTCCCGCTAAGAGACTGACACCAACCTTTGGGGCTCGGAGTGCCCGGGTCAAAAGAGCGAAGAGGCACCAACTCCAAAAATGCATCTTGCAATTTGTAAAATATGTATCCGCACACCATACTCATTATCACAGTAGAAGGTGAGGCGAAGAAACACAGAGGATGACACAACACATTGACTGAATTTCGCCCAAAGCAATCAGATCAATGAAACGAAAGCAGTCGAAAAGGTACCTGCAGCTGCCAGTGAGGTGCAACGGTAGAATCTTCGGAACACATATCGGTTGGGAGCTGGTTCAACTCCCGCTGCTCCATTTCATTGACCATATTCATAATATTGCGCGCATTTCGGGTCAAACACCGAGGATTCAATGCATTTTGTTCCTTTTGCACTCAGTTTTCAAAGGCGTAATGCCTTCAGTTCTGCACATGTTCACTGTTCACGTTCTCTCTGTTCTTCTTTTTTTTTTTCTGTTCTTCCTTCCTCTTATTTCTATACCAGTTCTGCATACATCATAAGATCCCGCCAGAGTGTGTGATTAGTTTTGTGTTCATTTTTCTTTTCTTTCCTTCCTTTTGTTTCCTTTTGCTTTCTTTTTCTTTTTCTTTTTTGTCTTCCCCCTTTTGGAATAACACGCCGACATCCATCTGGCTTACTTTTCTTTTTTTCTTAATAAACATATCCCCCCACCAGAGTACTTATTTCGCGGAGCGCCCTTGCCCCCCCCCCCCCCCCCCAGGGAAAATGAAAACTCTCCGCCTCTGCTGCGGACCCAATGCCTCTGGAACTCGCCGACCATCCACGAGATGTGGCTGCGGCGATATGATTACGACCGTAGTGAATTTTTCGGTTTAAATGACCCCCCCCCCCCCATCAAGATTCGGAAGGGTAAACTCGGGTGCTAGTCGGGTGTTGTTGGTTATGCAATTTGTACCTAAAGTGAACAAGGGCTGTATACAAAAGGGCGACTATTCTTAGCAGCTTTTTGGCCTACACAAGTTTGTCCCCCATAAATCATAAGCGTGGACGACAGCCGTAGAACAATCCAGAGAATCCTGGTCCAACAATTCCATTAGGAAAAGTGAAGCAACACAGCCGCCTCAGCTAGTCTCGACATGCTCTCAATTATGCCAGTTAGCCATGGCCTGATTGCCAACACAAATCCCTGATTGATTGGCAGATATCCAGTGGAAATTTTAAACTCTGAAGGAAAGTCTTACAAGTCTGAAAACAGAAGCATTTGAGGTGCCAATGAAGGGGGGAAGCATGTTACTGAAGAATGTATGAGTAACATATTTTGGGAGAAATTGGATTTTGCCGAAATTGGAGGGAAGCTGGTTTGGGAGGGAGTTAACAGTTGGGATCGGGCGCATCCTGAAAGAGGCGGACATTTTTTTGTTGTACTATGTTGCACATCTGCCAACCTTCCACAGACAGACCGAGGCTGTCTTCTTAGATTTCCGCAAAGCCTTCCATATGGTGCCTCACCCGAGACTTGTGTACGAAATCTCTCTCGACCCGTATGTCGACCATTGCAGAACTGAATTTCTTTCCAAGCATTCGTTTCCAGTCTCTCCCGTTGTCTGTCCTTCAACTGTTCCTGTCCTTTCGGGAGTTCCACAGGATGCAGTTCTTGGTCCCTCCTATTTCATATATTAACGACCATCCTTCATGCATATCACACTATTCGACTATTGACTGCGTTGACTGCACGGAAATCAACACTCCTACTGACCAACTACCCTTACAAAGCGACCTTGCCCTAATGCAATGCTGGCGTGACGAGTGGCAAATGCCCCTGTATACATCTAACTGCTGCGTAGTCTCACTTTCTCACGAACGTGCCCCGTTCTCTCCCTCCTTTCCACTACGCAATTCGTGGAATGCCTTCTCTGTTGCAACTACGGATGGCGGTTTCGTGACGAGGCATTAAGTTTCAACACCTACACGGAAATTGGGATGCTAGGCGGGTACAGCAGCTGCATTGCATTGCTCCATGCAACTGACGCAACGCTGAAATCGTTGGAATGATACGAATACATGGACTGGATTGGATTCCCTTCATTTTCCTCTTGAGTGGTCCTGATGTGATACTGCCAAATGGACCCAGTGTAACCTACTCTGTAGGGATTTCCCTACAACCCCCCCCCTGCATTTTTGCAACACCCCCCTGAAATTTCTCACGTAACCCCACCCATATCAACCACCAACACGTTCTGGTAGTGAGTCCCGCGTAGCGAATTACATCCTGTACTGTCAAGCTTATGCTGTAGGACCACAGTCATGCAGATGATCGTTCCATGCAGTTGTCCGAAATCATTTGAAAGTGACTGTTCAATGCATATATTACGCGCATATACGAGCAAAAATGCGTGCAATGCGTGCACGCAAACTCAATGTGGATCATCCACAACCATTTGCGCAAAACTCAGTCAAGCAGGGTATTCTGCTTTTTTTGTCTAAGGTTTTCACACTTGGTTCATTAGGTATTCAGTGAGATTCATGAGACATGGCGTTAGTCCTTTTGCTTTGTCGGTCGTGCGATTATGCATCTTAATGTTGAAATGCCGTTCATTGTGAATCTATATTCTAATGTACTGTGTTCTAACGTAATAACATGTACATATAAAACGGGAAAGCTGTGCAAATATGTCACCATTGTGCCATGAGTCTTTTCGTGTCTAAAAAAAATTCCGTAAGCGCAACCTTCACCAACCATACCCCCCCCCCCCCCCCTTGAGAGCTGGGCGCCCACCCAGCAGTGAATTTCTGGGGAAATCACTGCTACTCTGACTTTCAAAGTGGTTCCAGTTTTACCCACAATGCCCTGGCCAAGCCAACTCTGACTTCGAAGTGGACACCATTTGAAAAAAAAAAAAACGGTTCTATTTCGAAGCGTTTTGCCGGCCAAGTGATTACACTTTGACCCGCTTTGTCCTTCAAGTACATCCCTATGGTTATTCGTTGTCTGGTTTTACGATTTTCATATGTAGTTTGTCAAACCTGTTTGTTAGATTTATGGTATGGAAGCGCTGAAGATCCGAATATCGTTTACATTGACAGAGCACCACATTTTTCATGCGTCGAAGCGAAAATTAAAGGCTGTTTCTGAAACAAAATAGAACAATAGAACAGAAACTAGCTTCGAAATAGAACCGTTTTTTTTTGTGTTTTTTTTTTCAAATGGTGTCCACTTCGAAGTCAGAGTTGGCTTGGCCAGGGCATTGTGGGTAAAACTGGGACCACTTTGAAAGTCAGAGTAGCAGTGATTTCCCCAGAAATTCACTGCTGGGTGGGTGCCCAGCTTTCAAGGGGTGGGGGTATGGTGGGTGAAGGTTGCGCTTACGGAATTTTTTTTAGACACGAAAAGACTCATGGCACAATGGTGACATATTTGCACCGCTTTCCCATTTTATTTGTACATGTTATTACGTTAAAACACAGTACATTAGGATATAGATTCACAATGAACGGCATTTCAACATTAAGATGCATAATCGCACGACCGACAAAGCAAAAGGACTAACGCCATGTCTCATGAATCTCACTGAATACCTAATGAACCAAGTGTGAAAACCTTAGACAAAAAAAGCAGAATACCCTGCTTGACTGAGTTTTGCGCAAATGGTTGTTGATGATCCACATTGAGTTTGCGTGCACGCATTGCACGCATTTTTGCTCGTATATGCGCGTAATATATGCATTGAACAGTCACTTTCAAATGATTTCGGACAAATGCATGGAACGATCATCTGCATGACTGTGGTCCTACAGCATAAGCTTGACAGTACAGGATGTAATTCGCTACGCGGGACTCACTACCAGAACGTGTTGGTGGTTGATATGGGTGGGGTTACATGAGAAATTTCAGGGGGGTGTTGCAAAAATGCAGGGGGGGGGGGGTGGAGGGAAATCCCTGCAGAGTAGGTTACACTGGGTCCATTTGGCAGTATCACATCAGGAACGCTCAAGAGGAAAATGAAGGGAATCCAATCCAATCCATGTATTCGTATCATTCCAACGATTTCAGCGTTGCGTCGGTTGCATGGAGCAATGCAATGCAGCTGCTGTACCCGCCTAGCATCCCAATTTCCGTGTAGGTGTTGAAACTTAATGCCTCGTCACGAAACCGCCATCCGTAGTTGCAACAGAGAAGGCATTCCACGAATTGCGTAGTGAAAAGGAGGGAGAGAACGGGGCACGTTCGTGAGAAAGTGACACTATGCAGCAGGTTAGATGTATACAGGGGCATTTGCCACTCGTCACGCCAGCATTGCATTAGGGCAAGGTCGCTTTGTAAGGGTAGTTGGTCAGTAGGAGTGTTGATTTCCGTGCAGTCAACGCAGTCAATAGTCGAATAGTGTGATATGCATGAAGGATGGTCGTTAATATATGAAATAGGAGGGACCAAGAACTGCACCCTGTGGAACTCCCGAAAGGACAGACAACGGGAGAGACTGGAAACGAAAGCTTGGAAAGAAATTCAGTTCTGCAATGGTCGACATACGGGTCGAGAGCGATTTCGTACACAAGTCTCGGGTGAGGCACCATATGGAAGGCTTTGCGGAAATCTAAGAAGACGGCCTTGGTCTGATGGTTGTTATCAGCTTGGGTAAAGACGTCATCAACGAAACAACGCAGTTGCGGTTCGCAAGAAAAGTATTTTCCGAAAACCGGGCTGCAGCGGGTGGAAAAACTATTTTTCCTCAAGCAACTTGACTAAGCTCGAGAAGTTAATGTGTTTGCGAATTTTGCATGCGATGACAGCGATAAAAATGGAGCCATATAGTTATTAACGTACTGACTGTTACCGGACATGGCGACTGTCACAGGGAAACAAGTTTCGCGAGTATTTGCTTAAACATTTTTGTTTAAACGAGTTAATTTAGAGAAGATGAGTATTTGAAAGGGCACTGGTTCGGCTGGCCATGACAGCTCTGGGATTCCAAAATTTCTCGCCACGAGATGTTTTGTAAGACGCGTTCGAGTAAAGACCTTGGACACTTCGACGCAACAATGTATGTGTACTCCGGGTCGTTCTCGATCCCCTGCGGCGAGACGAGGCATCCCATTTAGGGTGTTTTCGTACCAGAGTTGTACGCAACGCGTTACTAGTAATTGCGTTACAAGTAATCAGTTACTTTTTCAGTATTTTTTTAACGTAATCAATCAGTTTTGTGAGCGAGTAATTTTCCAAGTAATCTGATAATTTTCGGTAGTCAATTACTAAGTAATCGATTACTTTTTTAACTAATAATTATAATTGGGGGATTACGTCGCGAGACAACTAATATCATGAGCGACGTCACAGCGGTCGGTCTGTGGATTACTTTTGCCCACCTGAGGGTTCTTTAACGTGCGATGAAAGCTCATCACACGGCACCCCGTATTTAACGTCCCTCGCGGAAGATCTAAGCAACTTGTACCCTGCCACTAAGTTGCTGGCGTCCTCGGCCTACTTTTTTAGACTTCTGTCAACAATGGCAACCATTTTCAGCAAGCCAACCTGTTCTTCTGTGCCACCACGAGTAAGCTCATTTCATCCGAAAACATGTTCGGAGGTTCTAGGCTTTCGGTTGATCTGGGCACGCGGGTGGCAGTGACCCATATCCTCCAAATGCTCTTTTCATCCGAGCGCCCAGAACCACCGAAAGCGGGATACTTGAAAGGACACGCTTCCCCCGTTTGTCAGGGAGAGGAGGAAGGATGAGCGGTTTTTGGGTGTGCGGGAATCCAATCATGCAACTGAGTCAGAAGTGAAGTTTGCAAAGGAGAGACTATTGATATCGATCGCGTTCAAGAAATGATCCGATCCGAACAGAGAGATATTTTCCATGTGAGTTACCGGGCTCCAGGCACTGTGTAGGTCATCATAGTGGAAAGCAAATAGTAACAAAGCGCCCACTTCACGCGTGTCGAAGAAGGTTACAAAAAGGACCTCCTCCTTTACTTTTCTTTTATGCGTTCTGTTAATACGGTTCAGAGGTTCAGAAAACACGCCATTAACCGGCTGAAATAACCCCTAGAAAAACCTTGCAAACAGTATGAATGCATGAAACCAACATATCGTCTGAACTGTCGATCTCCTCTGAAGGCGCTTGAGGTTTGTGTGTTTTCCGCTGTCCCGCTAAATGTTCCAGCCACAGAACATACCACTAACAATAGGGCTATATTTTTCACCTGAAATTCAACAATCATTTAATTTGTTTTGCATCAAACAAATGTATCCTATGCTGATTCCAAACATTTCGCTGTATATTTTTTCCCTTGGTTTTTGGACTTTTTGTAAAAGAAAGGACTCGAAAGATTCGAGTTTCGTAAGAATCGTGGATTCGCAGAAGCTTCCTTGTATTCGAATTGGGAACCATCTGGATTCATCCCATCTCTAATATGAATGCGTAGTCCTAAATAGTTTATAGTTACCTGTTTATCTTTTCTCACCTTTAGTTTGCTTTTTGAGCCTTAAGATTGGCCCCATATTATCATTTTACCCTTAATTTACTGGTTAATTTACTGGTTGTTGTCCTCGTCCTTGTTTCGCTTGGTGCCATTGTGCACAGCTTGAACGTTGCTGTCCATTATAAAAGATTCAACGACTTTTTTTTTTCTTACAAACAAACAAACATTCAACGACTTTTTTTTCCTTACAAACAAACGTTCAACGAGGACACCACTCTCGAGTGGTATTGTACGTGATGGTTTCGTGCGTTCTTATCGCTTTATCAGTTGCTTTCGTGCCCGCGGGACACCAGAGGATTCCTTATCTAGCCGGGAGACACCATGAAACAGGCCCATTTACCATCCTTGCTGACGCGTTTTTTTTTTTTTTCGTTTTAACTAGAGAGAGGACAGTAGGACTGGCTAGAATGTCTGTTTAGTTTATTAATATATCTGCATGGTCGAAGACTTTGGAGCTGTGAGGAATGAATTTCCGAAACCAATAATGAAACACATCCTACACTGACACGACATGAGTGCATACAGATATAAATGGATGCATGTAAACAAACTCTTATTGTACGACAACATACCGGATCAGAAAACAAAGCGTTACTGGATTTACAGACAACATTCTTTGACAAATTCTTCCACCGTGACGTAGACCAGTTGGAGGAAGACATCTGTTCTGCAGTCATATTCTCCAAGTTGTCTCGAATGATGGACTCCAGAAGACATTGTAGGGAGAAGCAAATACCCGGGAGGTTTCAACGCAGTTCCATTATAATACCCAATTTACAAACACATTTACCTCGAATATCATCACTTAATCATCATTTCAGGAACATTTCCGTCGTCAGTAATACAGAGACAAGGCAAGTATGGCGTCACCATTTGAAACGTTCTCCATTGGAGCATTCTACAAACGAATAGCCTTCGTGTGGGTAGCGTTAACTTTAAAATTTATAATCTCCTTCGCATTGCCGTCTATTTCGGACTTGTGCCTTATGCGAAGTTCGTCTCGAGATTTTATCGGCCAAATCGAGCACATCGACTCACTCCAATCTTCCATATAACGCCAGAGGAGCTTCAAAGCTGTTTGCCTTCTATAGTCCAGGAAGGGTAGAACAGAGTTGCATAAGGTCTGGGAAGACAACAGGAATTGTAACAAAGTTTATTACGTAATGTCTTCATCGCAGAAGTCTAAAGAAAAAGCCTTAGAAGGAGATCGTGTTGAATCTCGCCCTCAGTGTGGGGAAAAGTGGCAACAATATCCTCTCCTATATTAAATTACTTACTTACTACTTAAATTGATAATACCTTCATTTACTACGGTACTTCCCTCAAAGCCACCACACGCGATGACGTCATCTCTGCTTTCTCAATCATAGCATAGACTATGAATGTGAGTTGACCACATTCTATATTACATTTACTTAAAAGATATCATGTACCAAAGCATGCTATACTACTATACTATACTAGGTTACTACTTAAGCCACGATTCATCATTTACGTGTTGGTTGTACGCACTGGTGCAGCTCTATTCCTTCAGTCTTACTCTAAACCCACATTCACACACCAGGAGGCGACACTTACTCGGACGACAAACAAAGGCGCGGTGAAGGTAACGCCAGGCTCCCACAGCTCCCCATAGAGCCCATAGTTTGAGATAATTCAGGCAACACTGGGCAAGCAACCAATGAAAATGAACTATGATGCCTACCATTCGGCCAATCAGGAGTCTCTCAGTTTGGCTCGCCTTTCGGCTCCGTACTGGCTACCATCGGCTTTTACTTTTACTGGTTTTCATGCCCAACGCTCGTTATTCCGTATTCCAGAACTACTAGGCAAATTTTGGACAAACAACACATTTATTTGAAACATCGTACTGACTCAATAGTCTGACACAAATATTCACCGTGCGTACAGAGTCAAATCGTTGCGTTCGTTGACCAAGTTCGAACTCGCAAAGCACACGCACACTCTACTTCCTGAAGCGAGAGACGCTCGCACGAGTGCGTACGATTTCACATTGAGCATCTCCTTTCGTTGGTCGCAGTGCGAAGGTTTCAACGAAGAGGGAAATGCTTGTCGCACGGACACCGAATCCTGACTCCGTTGTGACTGCATTTGAAAATGCGACGGCGCTCACAAGTGTTCCTCAGGCGTCAGCTCACCACTGCATTCCAGTTCTGAACTCGAGAGACTGTTCGTACTTAGGGTACTTGTGTCGGGAAACATCACAACACGCGCTGAGTTACTCTGACACACTAACAAATCTGCGACTTCTCTTTGAACAATGCGGTCATATGGTGCTGTCAACTGACATAGTCGAGACCAGTGTTGCCAAATGTCATTCACAGGAAGTCGCTAGTGGCGTCCCGAAAAGTTGCTAAAAGTCGCTAAAATCGAAACTGAAAGTCGCTAAAAAAGTCGCTGCCGCTACTGTGCCCTTTTTGTTCGTTGCACGTTGTGAAACAATGTGGTGACAGACCAACCAGGATGTGTAGGCGAATGAGCGTGCTAGATGGCCAAGAGAGGACATGAAAAAATGGGTCTGAGTGGATAAGAATGACAGAAAGTAAAGAAAATTCGGACCTTGAATGTCTTCTGCAAAACGTTTTCTGGTTTTGTCATCGGAGGCACCGAACGTGGTTTGTTTATTGCTTGCAAAAGGTTCCGATGCCTTCTCGTCTTTTTGCGACCTTCTATGCTTCTTTATGTCTGACAACATCGTGCACAGCGCCCTTTTGTCGCAGTCTTGTGTGGACAAAGCTATCCCTTGAATACTGGCAGCATCACCAAGCTCTTGCGATCTTACTTCGGAGGCATTTTGGAAAGCACTTGCGTCTAGTCCACGCTGCTCGTCAGAAAAGGGGCAAACTGGCAACAGCTCAAAGAAGCTAGCACTGCGAAGAGCAGCAACGAAACTGCACTACGCTGAGCCGCTGCAGCTATCCGTGTAATGGGATTGGCTCTAGAGCAGTTACGGGTGGCGCGATTTCATATTATTCTCCGACAGAGCTTGTCGTCTACCGAAATGTGACAGGAAAATCACGATTCTTCCTGACTTCATGAACGAATATTCGTGTCGCAAAAAGGTCGCTGAACATATCAGAGAGTCACCAAAAAATCCGCTAATCCCAAACACAAAATTTTGTCGCTAGACAGACCCCGAAATCCGCTAAATTTAGCGACTTTTCCCCAAATTTGGCAACACTGGTCGAGACGCCGCTGCGACTTCTCTCCCTTCTCTTCTCGTAACTGCCCGCCAGACAGGCAGCCCGCGAAAGAATGCGCTTTTGAAACTTTGCCAACCAATAGCGGAGCGCGCAATGTCCTTCGGCCAATGGGTATCAACTATGATGCCTGACGGAGCCGCGAAGAGGGGGACCTATGGGGGCCGGGTAACGCCTTATCAGCCTTCCACATAAGCCGGGATCCCGTAAGTGTCCCTCCAGACCCCGCCAGGTTGCCGATGGATATCCAACTCTTCAAGTGAACATCACTGGAAGTCCAGAGTAAGGTGAGATCCCCAATGCGTATATCTTTCACTATTATTTATGCTGTGTTGTAGCGTTTCACTGTGTGGTTTCGATTTTTTTTACTGTTCTCACTGTGTTTGTAAATTGTTCTTTACCAACTGCATAGCGTATTTTTAGAAGCGGGATTTTCTTGCGTTTATCTTCGCTGATCCTGTAACTCCTCTGCTACTCATAGTGTATTAATCTGTATCGTCACAGTAAATAACGTACGCTGTGTCCGGGAGGTGGTTACTTAAAACCCCCAGGGATCACCGCGGAGCGTGCCCTTGCTTCTCCTTCAATTAATATAAAGCGTCACTCTTACCGATGGTCGCTCAGAATTCCCACCTATTTGTGCCGTCTGCCTTTTTTTTCCTTTTTCGGCGAGTGTGTTACGGTTAATTCGAATGTTCGTCATTGATGCTAATATCCCTAAATATCTACGTAGTTCGCCCATCATTGCCCTTTTATCGTCTCAAGCGATCTGTAACATCCGCAGTGGGGAACAATGTCACTTGCCATCCCTTCTCGTGTCTGGTGGTGTCTTTCTGAACAATTGCTGTCGGCTTTTTTTCTCATAGTTCGTTAAATCAAGTGTAAGTTTAATGATGTCCTCGCTAGGAAAGGTCACCTTGGGTGGTCTGCAGGCGCAAAAACAACTGATAAGACAAGAAGAGCCATTCAAGGCATGACGTCAAGTACCCACTCGAACCATATCTCTCCCGTAGTGACCGTGAGGTGACTGTGTGTAAGTGTTGCTCACATAGGGCACAGAGACGTTGCAATATATATTTTCCCTTCTAGTTTAATTGATACATATTATAATACACATTTTTATATTTCTGCAGTTTTGAAACCTATAGCTCCCATTGATGGTCCTCTATTCGGCAGAAAAGTTTTCGTTATGTTAAACCTGTAGGGCCCTGCTGTAGGTGAAATTAACCCTCAAGGACATTACTGACATGCCATTTAAAAGTCAGACTACGGACAGTTTATGAATACGTTGTGGATGCGATCTTCAATAGAACGCAGCATGAATTTATGAAAGCCAATTGTTGTTAGAAAGCATGCAGCAAGCCCTGTATGGAATCTTTGACAACACAGTTTCCACCACACTTGTGACGTCATGTCCCGTCCGTAACCATGGAAGATCATCATGAGGATGTCTCGTAAGTCACATCGCACATTGCAGGTGAGCCATGGGTCCGGCGTGGGAACATCGACGACGATCGTAACTGAAGTGTTCGGCGGAGCCAGGGCACGATGAGCGCAAGGTACAAAGACTGACACGTGATCTACCTGGGGCTTGAAAGAAGTACTGAAGAAAAAGGTTTGTAAGACTCGAATACTATTATACGCTCCATTGTGTGGTATTGCATTCAGCCAGAAAACATACTTGACGGGGACTATAGCCCGCATTTCCTTGACGTTTTCTTTTTTTTGATCGTAGCAAGTACTCGTTCAACCACCCGTCAACACGTGCCAACACAGCGAGGGCTCCCAGGGAGGTCACATTCTTGCACACGGTTGTAACGCTCAATAAGGTAAGTCCCGTCAGAGCCTCCCACTTACCAGAAACGACCGACTGACAAACGAACGCGTTCGCCGGAATCTGTTCTGGATAATCTCAAGCTAGATAAACATCTTGAACGTAGAACAGATTACTTAAAAGGGTAGGAACACATTCATAATGCTGAAAGATGGAAGTCACTGAAAAGTTCAGAAAAGTCACTGAAAAAGTCACAGGAGCTTTGTATGTACTTGCCCCTTCTATGTTGTTCCAGCCTCAGAACATCAATTGTCTTTTGTTCACATTCATAATGCATTTCACATTGTCATGAACGGATTGTACTGCACGCCAGTATATTTATTTTTTTATTTATTTATTTATTTATGTTACCCTCAAGGTATACACTACAGAGGGGAGTGGGTTATAATACAATAATACAATAGGAGCACGCTACTTGTACACATACATAAGCAAAAGAAATCGAAATAGAACTAAAGATGATTAAGTGAGGTAAGCGAGATGATCCGTTATTGCGACATGGAACTGCGTGATGGAAGTAATGTTACAGATTGTTGAGGGAAGGTGATTCCAAGCAGCTGATGAGCGGGGGATAAATGAATTGGCGAACGTGTTCGTCACAGCAGACGGGACAAGGACTTTATGCAGATGATCTAATCTAGCTGACGTGTAATGCGGGGGAGATATTAATTCACGTTTAAGTGCAAGGTTGTGAAAGTAGATCTTGTGAAACATTGCGAGGGTGGCGATATTTCGTCGTGTTTCAAGCTTCAATAGCGATAAATGTTGCTTCATTAAAGTCACACTCGACGTGCGATGGAAGTTACTTAGTATGAAACGTGCAGCCCTGTTCTGTATTTGTATTTGTATACTGTTACAAAAAGAAAAAGAAAGAAAAAATAAGTCTTCTTCGTGTTGCGAGCCCTCTGACACACTCCCGAGCGAAGTGGTGACGTCGAAGAGTTCGGAGTCGCTTCCATTTCGACTGGCAGCCAACACATTGACTTCTCGCGCGCTGGCCTTTCCGCTGTGAAACAACTTTCAATCATCAGATGCAAATAATTTTTTTATTTTCTTCTTTATTTTCTTTTTTTTTTTTTTGAGGCTAAGTATTCCTACTTTGAAAGAAAGTGATTGGTAGAGCTGAGCGCGCCTGCGAGTAGGAATTCGCGATCGCTGCAGGTAGCGGGTGTACCCGCAATGCGACCACGGGTAATGCGGGTGTACCCGCATTACCCTCACTCCATGGCCAACTAAGTGATCCCTCTCTGTCACACGCGAGCTCAGCAGTCTGCAGTGCCCTATGTCGTTGGCTGTATAAATCCATGTGCCAGATTTCAGCAGGCAAGTGCTGGCGGGCGAGTTGGATTATTAATGCAGACATATATGGCTCTCTGTTGAATTGCAGTTTTACTGGCATGCGATTGAAGCCGCCCGAGACACGTAGCCAACGCTCAGAATTTCCGTTGTTTCAAAATAGAAACAGCGGTAAAGTGGACGAGGAACGAAAATGGCCCGCGACAACGCGTGGCTTAATTCATGTTGGGGTGGGAACGCACTTAAACTAATGCGATGCCTTTGAAGCTTGCCTTTTCCCATCACAAGGTTCACTTGTTTGTTCAGGTTGGGACAAAAGTTTACGGAACACGCGAGCGAGGTACTTGTTCTTCGGTTTGACACCCTAGCGGCAGCCGGAAGTGGGTGAGTTTACTGTTTCGGAGGGATGGAAGGGCCTGGGAAGGGTCAGAGCCGTATATTAAAAGGGAGTCTGGCCATTAATGGGTCATGCCTATACCTGAAGCTCCACCCACTTTTTCAGCTTTCCGACCAATGAAGTCTTGAAATATGGGGCGCTATCAATCAGCCTATCCTCACTATTTGCCCCCTTATCCAACATGGGCAGCGCCATTTTGGGTGGCAAGTGGATTGGATAGGATTGAAATGGATACCTCTCGCAATCTGCAAAACTAGTGGATTGTTGGTGCAAATTTGATAAGCGCCACCTAGGGAGCGTAAGGCACGTCGGGAATTGTCGTCTGCTTCCGTCGATGTACCGCTGCCGGCAGAACCACCTGCTGGGACACATTCTGTTGTCGGTATGATTTTTAAACAAATCTACATGAATAGTTGGAATATAAGAGGCCAGAATGTTTATATCCATGAAATCCAGCTGTTAAAAATAAGATTGTAGAGCACAGCGCCGTTTTTGTTATGATTTCGTTGTGGTCGCCGCGATTGCCGTGTTCACTAGGCCTAACACCGGCGACAAAACGTATTATTTTCAGTTAGATATTGATGGATGAGCATAAGTTGAAACTCATTTCTGAGAAATTTATATTAGGATGCACATTTGCAGCGTAAAATCAGGTTAGTCTGTGAAAATTTTTTGTCACGAAATCCCCGCTTCATTGTGTTTGTTTTCGTCGCCATTTTGGGTGGCAGTATGGTGTCATGGCGACCCCCTTGGTAAAAAGCAAACCAATCAGAGGAGCGAAACTGTGATTGACAGGTCGAGCCTCTTTTTGTGACTCCTCCCAACGGCCAGACTCCCTTTTAATATACGGCTCTGGGAAGGGTGTGCTGTGAGCGACACACAGCGGTAACTCCTACTTCCCAGGCACATCGAAGTGACACTGGATCCACCGCATCTATCCACCCCTCCGAAACAGTGAACTCACCCGCTTCCGGCAGCCGCTAGGGTGTCGCACCGAAGAAAAAGTACGTCGCTCGAGTGTTCCGTAAACTTTTGTCCCAACCTGTACGATACCTATCAAGTCTTCATGATCTTATGTTACAAGAACAGTGCGGACATCACATAAAACGGATGCGTGCTGCCGAAGGTATGGTGGCGAGGAGGAAAATTGAACGCCCTGCGCAGGAAGAATGAGCTGTACTTTACATACCTACGGTACTTACCAAACAATAATTACTTATAGTTCCAGGAAATTGTAATTCAGTCGGACATTCAATCCCCAACACCGATGTCAATAACAAACAGAAGGAACGCATCCCGAAGGAATGCCCGCATCGTCATCTTCATCATGCAGAGTCAGAGGGTCAACAAGAAAACGGGCGTTTGAGCTGGCGGTATATACCGCTCACTTCCCCTTGTGGGTCCCAGTGCGGGTATACAGACAGTACTTCAGGTGCGGGTCGCCCAGATTAAATTCTTGCGGGTTTCCGGGTCCAAATTTGCTTACCTGCACTCACCTCTAGTGATTGGAAGGACTATCGTTGGGGGACCAACCGCGGGCTGGGGATTCCTTCGCTTTCACATCGGCCAACTATACGATGCGAGATGGTTATGTGGGTGGGACACCTAAGGTACTCATGGCCCGTTTTTCTTCACGCTAAACCCCGCAGACCCTCTCTAGCACGATAACCCGCAACGCTCCTACATTGCAACCACATCTGCAAACAATTTCGTTCAATTTAAAATTATCCCCGCATTTTCGCGGAAGCTCGATGGTTGCTATCGCTTTACTCTTTGTTGCATTAAAAGTGAGACTGCTATTTTGCCATATGCCATTGTAATTTAGAATTTCAAAGTGATAGAATTCCACTCAGGTAGAAGATTTTGATTGGTCGCTGTGGATTCGTTAGGTAGGGTACGGACAACCAATCCTAAAGGGTGATTCACTCTACTGCGCTTACGGTTGCGCTTGCGAGTTTCGTAAGCTGACAGCCAATTGCTGCAAGGGAACATCTTTCAGGATAGAACGTAGATACACGTAAGACACTGCACGCAGCCATAAACACAGACATGTGAATCTGCCTTAAATGTCAGTTCCTCGATCTGCAAAGAAAGAACTTATGTTTCGCGACTCAAAACGCACTATGCATGTGCCTCTTTGATAAGACTGTTTTTCTGTCTGTCTTGTTCTAGATACCCTGCACGTGTTGTGCTGCTCAAGTTGTTCAAGATGTTGTCGTGGCTCTTTGCTTTGTTGTACGGTACGTTATTTTCTATTTATTATCGCGATCTCTTCACTGTCTGCTGCTTTCTGTCGTCCTCTCAGCTTGCACGCGTATGTTAATTTGTGTGTATGCAAGTCCATGAGAACTAAAAGGAACAAGAACGGTTTGTGTGGCTCTCTCCGTGAGCCTAGTTGTCGTGAATCGATGATCTCTTTGATGAAGTTTGTAGGTAGCGTGTTCCAGGAAAGAGACAATGTTCTAGCTAATCCACGGGAACAACTAATGGCCGAGCGGCCCGTGCGCCGTGCATTTATTAGCGCGACCAATTTGAACGAGCGCTGATGGCGTTGCAGATTGGGCGGCTCGCTACAAAGTCAACATCCACAATCCCATTTAACATCTGTAATGCTGTTACATGGGATGAGTGCTGGATCTTATACTGTTTGTGGCTAAGATCAAAATGTACACGATATACCTTTTTACTCACACCCTGTTTCAACGTCATGCACAAGAGGTGTCATATGAACTTTGTCCTTTTACTGAGTACAACCAGGATGGCTTCCTCAAAAAATATAGGGGCGAGAGAGAAACTTCAGCCACCAAGAATGTTGCATCTTTGCTGAAGTTCCACCAAATGTATACGTCACCGAAGAAGGGAAACAAAACAATCCTAGAAACCCCTCTCCTACTTCGTATGATGGCTGAGATGAAGTATGGAGAAATTGCATAGTGTGACGATTGCTCTTTGCCCCCTAATACTGCCGACAATTCTGGTGACAGGAGTATATACATTGTACACGTGTGCAAGATGTTTGCCGAATACAAGCACCTTGTACACAGAAAAGAAAAAGAAAATGAAAGAAAACATCTCCCTAAGTGCCGTGCGAGGGGACAACCATGACGCAAAGCCTTCATTCTACTCAAACCGTTGTCTCCTCGCTATAAAGTCTATATCTCCTCAGGATACCTTGGAAATCTTATTGAATGAAGACGAATTAGGGAAGTTAGATCCCCGAGGAAGATTGATCAAGGGCGTTGGTGACAGTTCTGTGAAAGAAGCGCCATCTTGTATTTCTTTGCTCTGTTGTAGGGTACGTATTTTTTAATTTTTTTTTATTTAGCCGGACTCCAAGAATGCATTACCCAACCCTCTCTCACGCTCCCATGTGGTCATTACATGTCCTCCTTACCCCAACCTAGCGTAAATGCGGCAAAAATCATTGCTTTGCTGTTTGCGTCCTGTTCTGTCCATTTGTCTTGTATGTCTCAGACCCTACCCAAGTGTGAGGTAACACAAGCAGACAAACAAACACTACTAGCTGGAAAGGACATACAAGGAAACCTCTGTTGCTACAGTCGTATCCTCTCCCACCATTGTTCTGAATCCATTAATGATTTGTACTGATCTTTTATCACAATATTATTGTCGCTTCACATTGCCTTTCAGTCTTTCATCGTCCATATTGGCTTCCTCGTGCTGTTCCAATCTCCTCTGTTCTCTTTTTTTAATTATTATTATTCAGAAATTCACGTTAAGTACATCATATTCACTATGGAGGAGACGTGCATTCTTTCCCTTTATTCTGGATCTGAGTCTCCCTTGCCTACAGTATAGTAAGGGCTTTGTTGCTTTTTTGAATCTAGTCCTGAGCAGGGTGATTTCAGGTAGAATCAGGCGCGGTGGTTCGGTCGACCTCTCGGATGTTTTTCGTTCCAGCATACGTTGCAACCTAGTGCTTCGCAAGTACATTGGCGGAGAAGATAGCTGAAAATATCGGACAGCTGTTTTTTTAACATAATGTTCGAGACTGACCTTTTCGAGCACTGGGCTTCTTTTCAGCGCTCGTATCTTGGTAGTCATTAAGGTCACGCATTTAAAGTTCAGCACGCTTGCTGCCCACGTGCTGCTGTACTGTTTGCTCTACCTTTGAGGTTCGCGGATTTGCGGGTGTCGAGGTAAAATAAGAGCGCCTCATCCGCAAAAAAAAGAGCTTTTTGACTGCGTAAATGCTTTTCTGCAACTACAAAGGGGTTGAAATAGGTTACATCGTCCTGTTTGTCATTAAACGCTCTGTCAAATCATATAAAAGAGATCGTTGGAAACTATCGGGCATTCTTCCTGACGCGCGTTTAGGGAGTGTTGGTATAGGTCAGAAACCTGCAACTTCGGTAGACTATTATTTTCCATATCCGGCAACTCGTGACGTGGTTCACGTGCGTCACAAGCTCGCATGGCGTGATGAAAAAGAAAGAAGCGAAAAAAAAAAAAAGGTTCGCGACGCTAAAATGGAAAGACAGGTGTCGCGGTCCAAACGAATTACCACAATTGACCTGTTTGTTGTATTTCAGTTAGTCTGTTCATAATTCCCATCTCAATATTACAGGAATTTCTCGCTTCATGTACAGAAATATGGCTTCGACATCTGAATCTGACGTCGACATGGAAAGGTCACCACAGTGGGACGACGTCAGGAAGGAAATGCACGAAGCCATTGCGGCGAAACACGAGGCTCGTGTTCTGAAGTGCCTGGATGCTGTGCCTGCATTGAAACTGTGGTTGGATCCTGTCACAGATGAGTCAGCTCGTTACAAAGCAATCGAAGAAGGAGCCTTCAATATTCATGGCCTTTTAGTCTCGCGGGAATGTGGACTCAAGAACGACAGCGAATCATTGTGTTACCAACATCTCTCACCCCTTGAACAAGCTGAAATTCGTCGACAACGATATTACACCACAGAATGCGAGGGCTCTTACATCGACTATTTGAAAAGCAAATCACTGAGCGTCACCAGATGTGATGACTTCGGTGTACGAAAGGAGAAAATGTTTAAGCATATCTCCAGTGATGAATTAAACAGGATTATTCTCAAAGTGGCTGCAAGAGCGCCACACCTGGAAATAACGTTCGACTACAACAGTGAAAATGTTCAAGGGATCACGGGAAGCTGCAACAGAGGTGTCGCCGGCCTTACTTTCTACGAAGAGCAAAGAGTTTTCATCAGGGGCCGTGCTGCAGAAGCCAAAGTCTGGGGAACACTTATTCACGAGTTATGTCATACGGCACTTTACCTAGTGTACAGGAACGATGGCAAGCCATATTACAGCGACGATACCGAGCGGGAAAAGCAATACAAGAACATCCTGAATAACATAAAACCCAGGCAAAAAGATATGAACCTTCTCATCCAGCAAGCTTTTATGAGCAACAAGAATGAAGAAGAAGAATTGATTGTACGGATCCCCCACGTACTAGTTCAATATGGTTGCGACGAAGGTCATAGGGTTCTGGAACGGGAAGTACCCGAACTGCTAAATTTTTTCAAGGACCATGTCATCCAGGACATGAGGGAATACATTCAGAATGCAATCCCATCCATAGATGCAACACAGATAGAAAAGGAAAACGCTAGACTGAACAAAGCTTTCAACACTGGCAATCTCAACGTCCAGTTCGAGAAACCAATAAATAGAAGTCTCTGGGAGAAGGGGTCGCTTCACATCGTTACGGGTCCAGAACTGAGGCTTCTCGAAATAATGGTTCACAACTCTGTGCAAGCTACTGGTCGACCATACTTGTTTTTCGAAGAACACGAGAACTACCCCACGCTGGACTGTGATGTGTTAGTGAAGTACAAATGTGCATTTGTGCTCGTGACAGTTCGTTGTGTCACACGCTTTATAAGAACTCTTAGATTCCTGAGTGAAGTATCCGGTGTGACCGGAACTAAGGTCATCTTGCTCGTGGAAGACAGAGAGAAAGAAAACTTGATGAAAAAAGTCCAAGAAGGGAAATTATTTTCCGGTGTGCACGAAGACCACAGGGTCATTGAAGCAAGCTTTAAGCACGTCTCAAATATCTGCAAAAACGACATTTTTGAAAAATCTCGAGTAAAACTTCAGGGCAAAGATATTTCAAGGTTACCGGAGGCAACAAATACAGATACCTTCTTACGTTGCGTAGATACCGCAGTTTTCCTAAAGCTATGCGAGTCGGAGAGCATTGACCTGGGACCTCCTCTTCATGAACTAGAAGAATGTGTTATGAGCTATTACATAGAACGAAGGCTTACAAGAACTGTGGAAATTGACCTGCAAGAATGTAGAATGAACGATGACAAAGAGGCTTTCGCACTTCTGGGTTGTGAGAAACATGTTGCAAAATTTATACCTAAAGGTTACGAGGCAAAACACATGGATAATTTAGTGTGGTTTGAAAAATTTGTGGTAGTCCAGGAGCTACATGACTACGAAGCTCTCCTAGACAACGATAAATACAGAGAGAAGGTAGTGCACCTGCTAAGGCTAAACGAATCCCGCGATGGACTCTTGTGGACCAAATCAAATGGCCCTCTCAATCACCTTCCAATGACGGGATGTGACGATTACACGACAGAGACGTTGCTGAACGTGCCCGAGAAGGTCGTTGTCGTCTCTGGAGCACCTGGTATGGGAAAGAGTGTGTTGGCATCTCGGTTGTGTACACAGTTAAAAACTCAAGACAAGAAACGGTGGGTGCTCTACGTCGACCTTGTTCAGAGAATGGCATCAGTTAAAACTGCGTCGCCTAGTCTGGAATATCTAGCGAATCTGTGCCAGGTAGGAAAAGGTGGTCTGGAGTTCGCTTTGTTCGAAGAAAGCTTGAACAATGGAAGCCCTTTCGAGGTCGCTGTCACGTTGGATGGCTTCGATGAAGTCAACGAGGAATGCCGCAACTGTGTGCTGCAACTTGTATCGTTTCTAGCCAACAGAAAAGTTTACAAGGTGTACCTGTTTTCTCGCACTGTGTTTAAAGCCCGTGCACAAGATGCCTTGCACACAGTGTCATATGACCTCGTTCCTTTTTCTGATGAAAACCAGAATGAATTCCTCACAAAATATAGGGCCCAAAAAGAAACTCCAGCCACCAGGAATGACGCACTTGCGCAAAAATTCCAGCAACTGTATGGGACATTGAAGGAGAAAAACAAGACAATCCTGGAAACCCCTCTCCTACTTCGTATGATGGCTCAGATGGAGAGCGGGGAAATTACGGAGTCTGACGATTACTCTTCGCTCCTTAATATTGCTGACATTTGTGGCGGCAGGATATACACTGTACACATTTACATGATGTTTGTTGAGTACAAGCACCTTGTGCACCGAAAGGAAAAGGTGAAAGAAAACATCACCCTATGTGCCGTGCGAGGGGACAACGATACCGCGAAGTCTCCATTCTACGCAAACCACGGTCTCCTCGCTATGAAGTGTATATTTCATCAGGATATATTGAAAACCTTATTGAGTGAAGACGAACTAGAGCAGTTAGATCCAGGAGGAAAATTCATCGAGGGCATTGCGGACAATTCTCTCAAAGAAGGTTTTGTGAATGGAATTAACGATCGAGGAATTCCCGAGTTCGTTCACAAGACTTTCGCTGAATTCTTCGCAGCTCACTACCTGTTGGAAAGGACAAAAGCCAGAAAAAGGCCGAGCTTTAGGGAAAATGTCGTCGGACTGTACGGTGAAATAGACTACGAGGGTGTAATGGTGTTGTTCGATGGACTGGCGTCGACGTCCTATCCGCTTCACTCTGCCGTGATGAACAACGACGCTTCATATTTTGAGCAACGTGATATCCAAACAGAAGACATGCATGTTGGCGATGAACTCCAAAGGACTCCATTGCACGTAGCTGTCATGCATGCTGATAAAAAGACATTGGAGAAGCTTCCAATGGAAGATGTACTAATCAAGGACGATAAGTTCGAAATGTCACCATTCAAGTACGTGGAACTCTTCTCCCCATGGATCGCAAAGTGGACGCCAGAGCAGATGGAATATTTGCGGCACGTGCCTAGTGCAATAATTGCGCTGGATATGGTTCGGAGGCAACATTTGTGGCCAATGAGTCAAGCTATGCGAGAGAGACTCAACGTGTTATGCGCTCGATGCAGTGAGGAAGCAGTGAAGCATTCTACGGAAAATCTGCGCAGATGTGAAACCTTTGAGCAAAAGAGAAGTTTTCTAGAGCGAGCTATATCCACAGCTGTGATATACGACCTACCAGACATTTTAGACGTGTACCTGACCTATGTGTCCCCGAGAGACAGCACAGGAAATCTAGACAGAGACATCGTGGACCAATTAGAATCACGCAAGGAACGAAGCTTGAGATGTTCTGCAGAGCCTTCGGTAATTGGAAACCTTGATGACTTTGCAGACCTTGACTATAAAACTGCCCCTTTTTACGCAAAGTCGGAGGTTGTTTGGAAAATGCTCCTTCCTTATTGCGATATGGGAATTCTTGACAACGATGGAAACACAATGCTGCACATTAGCGCGAAGGGTGGAAATTTGGAGACAACAAAATTTTATCTCTCACATTTATCCATTAGCAGTAGAAATAGACACTTTCAAACTCCTTTGCATTTGAGCAAAGTTGCAGAGATTGTGAAGCTACTTCTTCCTCTTTATCCATCAGTGAATGTTCTCGATTATAATCAATGCGCTCCGATGGATATATGTGCACAGAGAGATGATTTGGAGGCCATCAAGTTGTTACTCCTTCGCACTCGGACATATGATGCACATCACATGAGACTCAACACAACACTTTATGTGGCTTCTAAGTCTCGTTCCCTTAAAGCTGTGACGTTTCTTCTACCTCACACAAGTGCGCACCTGCTTAACTGCGAAGGAGAAACGTGCTTAGACGTTGTTTGGACAAGTTGGGTATATGAGTCGAGTTCGCATTTCAACGTTGTGAGGTGTCTCATCCCACACTCTCTCGTGAACTCACCTGAAACGCTCAGCTCGTCACCGTTGTATGTCTGGGCGAAACGTGGTGGAAGGGAAGTGATGCAAACTCTATGGCCTTATTTGCGACACAGTGACCCTAGGAATGCACGGAGGATCAGCAGAAGCTTGGTGGATGTGGACGTGAATTGGGATTTTGAAGAAATTTGGTGTCTGAAACTACTCTTCCTCCATTTAGACGTCGTCGCTGGTGACCCTTATAGCCGTAAACTGCTACATGATATGGCCAAGCGCAAGCTACCACGGGTAAATTGCATCAATTACATGAAGCTGTTACTGCCACATTTAAATCTCAGTGAGCAGTATTATGTAAAATGTCGCGTAGAAAATGATGGCATCGTTACCTTATATCGGAAATGGTCGGACATGAATAAAACCGATGATGCCCCCGTTGACAATGCCGACACGGAAATGGTCGACGACGATTGCAGTACGAAGTTGCTGATAGCAGCAGTGGAAGTTAAAGCTGTGGAACTTCACCTCTCCCATTCATCCGTGTGCTTTACAGATAAACAAGAGAACACTGCATTGCACTTGGGGGCGTTAATTGGACACACAAATAGGGTGAAAGTTCTGATTCCTTTTTATACATCAGTGGACGTGATCAATGTGTTTCGAAAGACACCCATGCATGTGTGCGCCTATAAAGGAGACCTGGACGTTGTAAAGTTATTATTACCTCGCTCTAGAATGAGTTCCCGTGACAAGTATGGAAAGACACCTCTTCACTTGGCCTGTTACAGTGATGCCGTTGATATCGTGAACTTCCTTCTTCCACACTCGTTCCCTAATATGCGCGACAAGTTTGGTTCCACGTGCGGCGCTCTTTCCGCTAAAGGAAGGAAAATGAATGTTCTCAGATGCCTCATTCCTCACACTCTTATGAACTGTCCTAATTCGATAGGCCAATCACCAACGCTAATGTGTGCAGAACATTATATGAGAGAAGAGCTGGTGACATTATTGCCATATTCTTGTGATTATGACGTTGCGAGTTTACTGACGCCTTCCTTGTCGTCATTTGATGAGGACCATATCAGTATGGAAAGTACGCTTTGTCTCAAACTGATGGTTCTCCACTCAAATGTCACGGCAGTGCATGCGTGTTTCCGTAAAACACCCAACCGCATTCGAAGGATTTATGTACAGTAATCCAAACCTGCGTCCAAAGGAGACTGAGAGATCAGTATTCCTGAATTATATTTCTCTCTTGCTTCCGCACGCAAGTATTTCTGCTAAGGAGGATGAAGGCAAGAAACTGTTACAAAAAGCCCTCCAAATTAGTCAAGATCCCGGATTGATTAGCGTGCTTCAGGAATGGCTCGCATGAGTGACATTCAAATGTATATGAAATAAAGTGTTTTTCGCACATTGGAGAAGTCTTAATTCAAATTAGTTTGGAACTCTCACTCATTTCACTGCAGAGTTGTGTAAAGTAACTATTGTCGAGCGAAACACATGTGCGAGACAGTCATACATTTATTACGATCCAATAAATGTACGGGTTGCAAATTGCTTTGGCAGTTATGATTACAGATTACAGTTTAGTTACAGATTATGGAACATATTACTTTACTTAAACGTAATAAAGCTTTGTGTAGAGGAACTCCGACTGATCCAAAAGTACCAGAAATTGGATTTGTGTTCGTGTGATTAAAATGATTACATGCAGCTGTCCTTGGAAGTAATGTGTCTAGTTAGATGTCATCAAGAGATGCAGAAGGGAAGAAATTCCAGTAAAGAAATATGAAGCGAAGTGTCCCAGAAGGAGAGCCGCACATATTTCGAACAGAGACTCTTCTTCTTCTGGGCAGTTCTTCTGTTCTTATTCTTCATGAGCGAGATGGAGAATTAGGCTCACACACACCGTAGGACATGTCCTAGAGTCCATGTCCTAGGCCTCGTAGTAGACAAGGACACGTGTTTCGAGGGGACACAAGTTATAGTTATGGTCAGCTTCTGCAAGGTTGGGATGTGCGCTTAGTTTTTATGACAGGTACTTTTGCGGACTGAAACTACCCGAGCAGCGCACAATATTGGTCCAATATTGGCAATGTCCCGGCTTCATTGGGCCTATGCAGGGCCAATCAAGGCAATGAAGAGCCAATAAGAGCCAATAAGTGGTGTTATTTTGGCTCATCAGCAAATTCACACAAATGAACAAATAACGCACGACATGTTAGAAAATGACCAGCATGTCATTGTTATTGAGGTTTGAAGCAATGTCGCCCATAAGATTACTTTCTGGAATTGCTTAGTTAACAATGACGCTTCGCTGGCTTACATTGGTCTATAATCAAAAGAAATTGTCGATGTAGCCAGCTTTCAACCACTGGTTGTAATTTAATTTTCCAAAGACACGTTATGCAAACAGAAAAACCAGAGTACTATTGCTAAAATTTAACTTGCGTTCCTGCGAAGTGTTCTGGCAACAACTATTTCTTACTTTTTTTGGTCGATATGTTCTCAGTGATGGGTAGTTCTGTGGGACTACTCGAATCCCAGACCGAGCGAGATCCTACTATCTCACCACCGCGTGCCACCCATGGCAGTGTTTCAGTATCTACAGAGATAAATATAAGAAAAAAGCCGAAAGAAAACAATAATGCATTGTGCCGTGATGCCTTCCCGTTGTCGTGCTGCCATTCAAACCAATTAAAACTAGACCGGAGTGGCAGTTACTATAGCTACAGGGCATTCGTATTCTTCATTGGCTCACCACGGGCTTGCAACATTGGACCAATATTGGCAGTTTCATTGGCGTATTACCAGACCTTTGTTGCACGGCCTATATACTGGACCAACGTGACTTATATTGGCTGCCAATCTTGGACCGATACGTGACCAATTATGGTGTGCTGTTTGCAGAGTTATCTTTACAGTTACCAAATTAAGTCTTCGAAGGCATCTTGTGCTTGCACCACATCACTGTTAGGATATATTGTCGAAAAGGAATGAACTTGAATTCGCGTTTTGATATGATTCCCAAAATCGGTAGGGATGCTGATTGCGATGTGGTTGTACACCACGTTACTCCGTTAAGCGCTCGGTCCCGAAGACTGAGAGGCTTATGCACTCGCCGGTCTACACTCGGCGGTTACTGACGGACAAAGCAACACTCTAGCCAACCCACGATTCCCTCGACAATACTTAGTTCGACCCAGGGCGATCAGCACTCGTTAGAGCACGATGGTGTAATCGTCAAAGGAGTGACTCAGGGTACAACGATAACAATCCAACACAACGCTTTACTCAATCTTACAAAATTAAAAAGAAACAACCGATGAATGCTTCAACACAGATATTAATTATAACTAAATAATACAAGGTGCAATGCTCATTAAGAAGACATTATCTACGTGGAAATAGCCTTAACACAATTTCAACAGGGTGACAGAGAATTTCAAAGTCTTAGCTGTTTTGCACAGAAGGTCCGAATGTCCCTTGTCAGAAAGGTGCTGTGATGAGTCGGGTCGCGCGGCGGGGGTCCTTTTCGGTCTGTGGTCTCTGCGGTTTCTTGCACGACGCACCCAAACAAAGGAACTCGCCGACGTCTCCCCTCGAGGACTGACGCTGCCGCACAAGCTTGTTTCCAAACCACGACTGACGTTTCTTGGTCTCGCTCCAGGTCTGGTTCACCATTCGTTTTGCTTGTTATGTTCTTTTTCTCAAGTCCCGGGAAGGAGGAATTCCAGACTTTCAGACGCACACACACTCGGTGGTGTCACTTGACACCACACGGCCAGGGGTTCGCTGCCCTTCCCAATGTTCGGTCCCCAGACATAAACACTAACTGCTTTTCGCAGGAAAAAGGCCATTTCGACGTCTAGACAAAGTACATGATGTAAAAAAACAAATGCAGCTCTCGGCTACCGTACTTTTGGCTACATAGTCCATGCTCGAAAAAGTTCCCGAAATGCGCCGGAATCACGGATTTGTGACACTGCCCCCTTTTCAAGAATGTTGACGGGTTAACATTTCAAACCTTACAATAGACGAGATTCCGACGGTATAATAACCCAAACGTTCGACTGAACAACTTGGAACATCAAAAACTCAACAGATGAACATATGAGCACAAATCGAGCAACAAAATGGAGTAACATTTCGATCGGCTGTGTATGCAGCGCACGCTTTACTTATTCCACCCATATGCCCATGCATATACAATTGGCATGAAGTATAATAAAAACGTTACATGGGTACGTAAACAGATTACAGTTAAGAAGCCATGCATAACTCATGCATATCGACATCATGAATAGTGCCCTCATCAGGTTCTACTTAAGTAGTCGGCACCGACATTATCTTTGCCCTTGATGCCCTCGACTTTGAAATCATACTCTTGCACAGCTATGTGTGTGTGTGTAATTGAAGGTGTAATTGAAGGTGGGTTTTATGGCGCAAGGGCAGCTTGGGCCAAAGAGCGCCAAATCAATGACTTAATGACTATGAATGTTTACGATGTTGACCAATATAAAAGCTTCTGTTCTCATAAAAAGCATGGTAAAAACGTAAATGCTATTACTTGAAAACTGTCACTACCTGGGAAATTCATTTTATTACAGGACTAGATGTATTTTATCAACTTTGTAGAGTCTAAAAAACCAAGGATACTGTCATAAGAGACAATCCCATCGTCACCTAGTAAAAGAGATGGATGATATGGTAAGTGATATCGATAAAATATCGGAAAATGAGTGATGCGATGGCGGTCATACAAGGGACAACTGATAAGAATATGCAGTACGGTCAGTGGTTCACTACAGTGTTGACAGACCGGTTGTTCCTCGGCCCGGAGCAGATAATTATGCGTTAGGTGGGAATGCCCAATTCGCAATCGTGTCAAGATTACGTCATGGTGTCTGTTACCATGAGTGAAACTTTCTCGCTCTCTTATGACTGGCTTTACCAAGTGCAACTTATTAGTTGCTTCCCTGTTCCACCTCTGCTGCCACTGCGAGAATAATCTGTGTTTGATGGTAGCTCTGTAATCTTGAAACGGTATTTGCACTGTGCTCTCTGCAGCAGTCGAGGTTGTATCTCTCGCCACTCTGTCAGCTGGTTCGTTCCCAGCAATCCCAGCATGGCTTGGGACCCAACAGAAGTGAATCACATGTCCATTTTTATGGAGTTTATGAAACAGCAGCAAGAGATGATGAAGAAGAGCGTTCTTTGTTGGTTGCCGCGTTTTCATTGCCATCATGAGGCTTTTGGAATCTGTGTAAATCACTGCCTTCTTTGTTCTTGCACTTTGTATCATTTCGAATGCTAGTAGGACCCCGTACATTTCAGCTGTGTACACACTCGCCCTTGGATTTATGCGGATTGAACGAATATTGTTTTCTTGATGTACGGCAGGCGGCAGCTACTCTGTTTTTTGTTTTTGAGCCATCTGTGTAAAATGCTGAAAAATCTCTATAGTTATACTCTTGCACAGCTAGTGCCCAACGGAGCACTCGACTATTCATGTACTTGGCGCTGTCAAGGTATCTAAGCGGCTGATGATCAGTTTGAATAACGAACTGGGTCCAATACAGAAATATGTGTCTGATTGCCCAGACAATAGCTCTTTCTCAATGGTTGAGTACGCCCGCTCTCGGTCTAATAACTTTCTACTGGCATACCCTACTGGGTCGGAACCCCGTTGAAGTAGAACCGCGCCTGTGTCAGAGGCGTCTGTTCGAAGGATGAACTGCTTCGTGAAATCGGGCAACTGCGAAATGGGTGCCTCAGCAAGATGCGCTTTGAGCGACCGTTCCTGCTCTTCTCCCCATTTTACGTGGGTTTTCTCTCGTTTCTTTGTCAGGTCTGACAATGGCGCAGCAATAGACGAATAGTTAGGGATGAATTGTCGATAATAGCCAGTCAGTCCTAAAAACGACCGGACCTGCGTCTTCGTCTTCGGCCTCGGTGCATTCTCGATTTTTTCCAATGTAGCTGAGATGTGGCTTTGTTTCCCGTGACCAATCTTGTGGCCCAAGAATGACAACTCAGTGAACCCAATTTCGCACTTTGTTGGTCTTACCGTTAGCCCTGCTTCTCTAATCTTCCTGAAAACTTCGTTCAGGGTCTGAACGTGTTCTTCCCACGTATCAGTCGCGATGAGTACGTCATCGTAGTAATGTTGCACATTGGGGATTCCCTGCAGCACTTCTCGCATGAGTTTTGCAAATACCGCTGGTGCTGTCTTCAAACCGAACGGCATGTACCTGAACTGATACAGGCCACTTGGTGTCGAAAATGCGGTTTTTGGTTTTGACTCCTCATTGAGGGGTATCTGCCAATATCCCTTGGCAAGGTCGAGTTTAGTGAAATATACGCGAGAGCCAACCTCTGCAATTAGGCAATCCGACCTGGGAATGGGCTCTTCGTCTGCAACGAGGATGTCGTTGAGTCTTCGGAAATCAATGCACACCCTGTTTGACCCGTCAGATTTCTTTACGATCAAAACTGGAGAATGGTAGGGAGAGTTGGACTTTTCAATAATTCCCAGCTGAAGCATTCCCTCCAACTCCCTCTCAACCTCACCTCGTACAGCGAACGGAAGGGGATATTGCTTGACGTGCACCGGACAGTCTGTTGCCGTCTGTAAGTTGCATTCCACCAAATTAGTGGAGCCGGGCAAGTCGGAAAATATTTCTTGATACGTCGTCGTTAGGTTTCGCACGTCACTTCTCTGCTGTGTGCTTAGCTCCTCACCGACGATTATATCTCGGCAATCTTCTCTCGTTGCTCCTAACGTAGTAGGAACCTCCACGTCGACGTCCACGTGGTCTTCGCACTCATCCCTCGCAGCCACTGATGCCAACATGGCGTTTACTTGTGTCGCTGGTTCTCTTTATTCATACTTCTTCAGAATGTTCGCATGAAACAGCTTCTTTTTGTGTCCGAGGTCGATAACATAGTCAGCTTCTCCTTTCTTTTCAATTATTTTGAAGGGTCCTTTCCATTGCATCATTAATTTATTTCCCTCCGGCGGAAGTAACAGTAGGGCTTCGTCTCCAACCTGGAGCTGTCGGTCTCTGCTTCTCGTGTCATAATACTTCTTGTATCGCTGCGACGCGTTCTCCAGCTCCTCGTGGGCGATTTGACAAGTCTCTTCGAGCTTCTTACGCAGATCCAATACATGCTGATACGTCGTCTTCACCTCTTCATCAATCTGTGCTCCGCCCCACAGCTGTTTCAAAATCGCCAACGGCCCCTTCATCTTTCGGCCGTACAAAAGCTCAAATGGGGAAAATCCCAGGCTTGCCTGTGGCACCTCCATATATGCAAATAAAAGGGGTGACAAATAGCGATCCCAGTCCCGTGGGCGCTCATGGCACATTCGCTTCAGCATCTTCTTCAATGTTCCATTGAACTTCTCTACGAGTCCGTTGGCCATCGGGTGGTATGGTGTTGTGGTGAGCTGGCGAACTGATAGCAGCCGACTGATCTCCCTCATCAGGTCGGAAGTGAAGTTAGACCCCCTGTCGCTGAGTATTTCATCTGGCAATCCAACCCGGGAAAATATGTTCAGTAGAGCTTCAGCTACTCTTTCTGTTTCGATGCTTGCCAAAGCAACGGCTTCCGGAAATCTGGTAGCATAGTCGACGAGAGTAAGTATGTAGCGATTGCCCCCTTCCGACGATGGTTTTATCGGTCCGACGATATCGATGGCCACTCTTTTCAATGGAGTGTCGATGATAGGCATTTTCCCTAGTGGCAAAGGTCGCGTCCTGCCCTTGTCACTGGTTCTCTGGCAAATGTCGCACGTTCGGACAAACCTTTTCACGTCTGACTGCAGTCTTGGCCAGTAAACTTCTGCCATAATTCTCTCGGCCGTGCGT
Organism: Ornithodoros turicata; assembly: GCF_037126465.1. Taxonomy (NCBI): domain Eukaryota; kingdom Metazoa; phylum Arthropoda; class Arachnida; order Ixodida; family Argasidae; genus Ornithodoros; species Ornithodoros turicata. Next base: position 126,016 of record NW_026999374.1, on the reverse strand, counting down.
TTTGCCCCTTGATGTCCGGCCATTATTCCATTGTGTGCCAAGCCCAAGACCGTAAGCCTGAATTTTTGAGGTACCATTAGCTGAATTGTTGTCTCCCCACTAAACGATTTATACTTCCGATGAAGCAAATCGTTTTCCTCAAAAAATAGGTAGCTGCCCTGACGCCGGTTCTTGCTTTGGAATTGTTTTCTGATGGAAGCAAAAAACTTTTGCAAAGTCGGGTCGGCCTTTTGCTCTTTACCGAAATCTTCGGTCACTATGCCCTCGCTTAGGAGTGGACTTCTCAACTGCCGGAAATCTTGCCTCTGCTTTCTGGACTGTTGTCGCGTAGTTACCGCAAGAATCTTAGGAGGGATTTCTTGCTGGCCACCTCCCACGCTCTGTGTGTTCCCTTCTAGTTCGGGAACGTCTTGTTCCTTTGAACCGGTGTCTTCTGCATTGTTAGGTTCGGTTTCCCAGTGTGGGTCTTCTTCCTCAACGCGTCGCATTCCGGGCACATTCCCAAGTATAACGTCAAATAAAGGATCCTCCATGCATCCTGCCTCAAGCTTCCCCGTGCAGTACGGTGACTGAATGTGAACGGTGGCAACAGGTAACATTCTGACCTTGCGATCAAGTAGGAACACAGTCATCGTCCTTCCCGTCAGCTGCTCGGGCGTAATCAGAGCTTTGTTAACGATGGCCGTGTTACACCCTGTATCTCGGAGAATTTTGACGCGTTTGCCGTCTATAATGCCTTCCACAACCGGCAAGTTATTCTCCTCTGGTGGACGTTTGACACAACGTGTACCACGGGCACCTTCTCCCCGCTCTTGAGTTCAACATATCCTCCCTGAACGCATGTGGACACCGAATTTTCAGTTCCATCCTTCTTTGCAGTATTTGTACTCCTGCACTCCGAGCTCTTGTACCCACGACGTCCACACCTGTAGCCAATTATGTCTGAGGCTCCTCTAGGTACATTTGTACGACAATTAGAGGCCTTGTGGCCGAGCCCATTGCAGATCAGGCATCGCTGCCGCTGTGCGCCTTTCCCATCGGCTCCGGTTTTTCCCGACACGGGAGCAACTTGCTTCTACGGAACTCCCCTTTCGCTAGTTTTCTTCCCTAGGGTTGTACGCCCCTGCGCGTTCATGAACTGGTCCGCTAACTCGGATAAGTCTTTTCTGCTTCCTCTCTTTGAGCTTCGGGTCGCATCTCTCTAAAAACCTTTCGCGGATCATCAGTTCTTTGACATCTTCGTATTCTTTCTTTGTTCCTGCTAGCTGCAACTATCTTTCCCAGTAGTTATCTAGCCTAGCGAGGTACTGACCCGCCGTTTCCCCATCTACGGGTGGTGCGGCTTGGAATTGCCACGAAAACCGTCTTCCGTCAAACGGAATCTACTCAGCAAGGCCTCTTTCAACTTCGCGTAGTCGTTGCAATCGCTTGCTGGTAACCTCCCAAACACGCTCAAAGCTTCTCCGCTAAGGCACATACTCAATGCCGCTGCCCATTGCTCCTTGGGCCACTTCTGACCATCGGCTATTCGTTCAAAACGCATCAAATATGCATCTAAGTCATCTTTCTCTTCGTCATACGCTGACATCAACTTATGGGGACTAATTCCCTGAAACTGAGACGATGGCGGAACCGTCTGTCCGACCCACTCACTTGGGGGGAACCTTTTTCGGAAAGCCGCCAGCTTCATTTCCAAAATTTCTCTCTCTCTTTCGTGCGCCTCCTTTTCTCTTTCGTGTGCTTCTATAGCCTTGGCTTCGGCCTCCCTCATGCGCTCTCGTTCTAGAGCCCACTCCTCGCGATCTCTAGTCCTCTCCTGATTTATCCATTCCTGAAGCTCACGCCCTTGCAATCCAAGCTTCTCGCCTATCTCAACTAATTTGCCGATCTCCACGACCATACCTGATAACAGCACTTCTGACAACAACCTCAATCATTCAATATCCAGAGACCACACCTCCAACAGACTACACCATGCATCGCCACCTAAGTCCTGTCGCGGACGCCATTTTTGTTAGAATATATTGTCGATTGGGAATGAACTTGAATTCGCGTTTTGAGATGATTCCCAAAATCGGTAGGGATGCTGATTGCGATGTGGTTGTACACCACGTTACTCCGTTAAGCGCTCGGTCCCGAAGACTGAGAGGCTTATGCACTCGCCGGTCTATACTCGGCGGTTACTGACGGACAAATCAACACTCTAGCCAACCCACGATTCCCTCGACAATACTTAGTTCGACCCAAGGCGATCAGCATTCGTTAGAGCACGATGGTGTAATCGTCAAAGGAGTGACTCAGGGTACAACGATAACAATCCAACACAACGTTTTACTCAATCTTGCAAAATTAAAAAGAAACAACCGATGAATGCTTCAACACAGATATTAATTATAACTAAATAATACAAGGTGCAATGCTCATTAAGAAGACATTATCTACGTGGAAATGGCCTTAACACAATTTCAACGATTGTATCTCATTACGGCCGAAGTCTCATTACGGCCGATGTCTCAATACGGCCGAAAGTCTCAATACGGCCGATAATCCTTTAATCCCCAAGTGTCTCATTACGGCCAAAGTCTCAATACGGCCGAAGGCAGTCTCATTACGGCCGAAGATGTCTCATAACGGCCAAATGTGTATTGTAACCTGCATTGATATGCAATGTCGCAGCCAGGTATGGATATATATTCAGCAGGGTATAAGCCATGCACTGTGCCCTTAGGGCCCTTATCATATTTATATACACATATTGCGAGACAAACGGTATGTTATCATACCACAGCACAATGCAACATATTGTGTAATGTGTACTCCCACAAGGTAGTGTTGATGTTGCTGTGAAGCAGGCAACTATGTGGAGTTAGCTACTTGCAGAAAGCTAGATGAATATTGGCTTTGTTGTGACGCTTTTGGGGCCATCCTACAGTCACTGGCCAAGACGGAACACCTATCTCAGTCGATGTCAGTTTATTTCCATTCGCTTCTTGCTTCTGGAATGAGTAAACCTGCAAGAAGCGAAGAGCAACCATCAATAGGCTAGAATATTAAAAAAAAACAAAAAAAACAAGCATTTGTCTCTACATGGCTGGTTTTAATGTGCACAAGCTGCACATGTGTTGATACGTGTCTGTTATTTCATACAAGGTTAACATAAATGTTCATCTAGACAAAAGAATGACAAGCCTTAAAAATGTGACTTCCAGGTAAACACGGAGCATGACCATGATATGAATATAGGTTCAGTAGTTCATTCCGTTAATGGAAACATGTGAATATCAAATAGTGATACATTACAATTCATGAAATGATGCATGCATAACTTTCCATTTCTGGTTTCTTTTTTTTTATAAAAGTAGTGCACGAATTAACATTCGTGCACTACTACAAAATTTCTCACTTCAGAACAGAACCTTATGATGATCTTAACCGCTCACCTCTTCGGCCAGGACTCCCTGGGCAGCAACATCCTATTAGCCATGTTGTTGTTTTTCTTTTTCGGAATCCTCCGTGCAGCCACATACCATGCCTGGAATGGAAAACCAGCTATAAATAACAATGTATTTGAATGACTTCCTCTTGAAGTATTTATTCTAATCAGATATGCTTTTGTGCCTAGTATGGTACGCGAAGGCACATAAGTACAACATTTGCAGACGTTCGACGTAAGCAGTTCAAGGAGATCAATTCAAGTACGCCGACTTGCGCTTTTATTTTTGAAGAAATAGGACGACAAATTTTAACAAATTAAATATGGCTCACAATGATACGAGTAAATGCTGCTGTACGGTGATGCACTGTCGGTATCTTATCGTCTTCGAATAAATTTGTTGTTCCTAAACGCGCAACCAACTAGAAACGACGCAAACCTACGAACAGATACCGAGTTACATCTATTACAGGCACTTCGGATGTTTTGATTCATTTAAATTACTCGTATGAGAATCCAACTATGTGTGGACAGCACACTACTAATCCAGACAATCTACCAAAGCATTACTCACCAGAATTCCTGCTGGACTTGGTCTTGGTCAACACTGCGCGATATACGTTGGGGCTGTGGCGATTCATTCAACTCGATTTTTACCGGAACAACAGGCGCTGCTCGAAAGACAACGACGGAAAATAGAGAGCCGCTATAAAGTCCGCTAATTTGCACATTACAGCACTACAAATCGATATATGAACACGTCGTAAACAGCAACCACTCGCTCACACAAGAAACGAGGTACCCAACGTTGCTAGACACCATCCGAACTCCAAAGTGAGAGTAGCAAAACAACAAGATATCAAAACACGAAAGCAGGAAGAGTATTGATCCCCCCTCCTTCTATAGCATGCAAAACGTGATTTGCGCTGAGATGAACATATATGTTCATGACGCGAGTAATTTTCACTTTTCACTGATCCAAAGGAGGTCACGTGGGATTGCTTGGCGTTTGCGAAATTAACAGCAATGAAAATGGCGAAACGAAACTTGTGATTCGTGCATTCATGCGCTCTTCATGGTAGCTGCCAGAAAATCGAATAAAGCTTATGGGACACTGGATTTCAGGTATGTTGGCATCTTTTTCATTCCTGCATATCATTTCACATTACATTATACGTGAATACATGGTGTCATGTCATGGGTGTCGTGCCTCACGATGCTGGGGAAGTAGTTGCATGGGGAAGTAGTTGCATGGGGAAGTGTGCATGGTTGTAGACTTTTAATTTTTGATCGCGTAATCGAAATATCGGCACCTCTCGCATTGTGGCTTGCATGTGACCAACCAAGTGCTGTTCCCTTACTAGCGCTTCCTACAAACGACAAAACGAAACATGTGGGAATGTATATTTTTGATTACTCATAAATGTATCGTTTTCAGGTTGCTGCCACTACTCCATGTGCCCGCAATTGTCTTGCGTGTATGATTACACTAACGACGTCGCCGACCACGGCGGAAGTGTTTTGCGTACACGCGTTTCAGCATGAAGCCTGCAGGTAACATCTGATGCTTACCCTTCGGATATTCTGAATTTACATATTGTAGCTTAGAGGAATTCCGAATGCCCAGAGTGACACACACTTATAACATTGTGACATCAGTGCAGTGGCATAAGCTCTAATGTAGTGCCCTACGAAAATGAACAAGGGGCAGTGGTTTATCCAGAATCCCAAGCACAAGAGGGGTGTTGGAAAAAATTGTGTGGGGAGGTCATCATTATAGTTACGTCATTACAGCTTAACATATCATTACAGACGTATCTGAAGCTGAAATCGCAAGGGCACCCCCTGTAGGGGGTGCACAGGCAAAAAAGTTAGGGGGGTCTGGATAAAGCACTGACGAGGGGGACTCCTCCACTCCAAGTCAAGCCTCATAAAACATCTCCTGAAATATTTTCCTGGCTATGCAGCTGCATCATTATTACGTAATAATAATTGTCATTGTTGTCCATAATTCTTGAATATGTTTTGAATATATGGAAAGAAGTCTGCCTGACAGCATATGTCTTATGGTCATCATCAAACAAGAGCATATGTCATTTTGTTCAGTGCCTTATGTACTTTTTTTAAATTTCAGGTGGACGTAAATTGTAGAAGGCAACTAGTTGGGGAGAAGATCATGGTCATAGGTCATGTGGCTCCTGGAGCTCCCTGTGGGCTCCCTTGTGGAGCACTTTTCAGAACACACACACACACAGTTTGCTCACAGAACCAACGAGTAGGATGTTGCTTGGATACTGAGAGAAAATGGCGTAACACATACAAATATCGTGTGACACATATGACAATAAAAACATTTTTCACGAGGGATGCATGAAACACTGTCGCAATATTGTGTGCATGAACCATTGTGTGTGACACAAGCCTTGGGGGCACACCGCCTCGGACACATGTTGGGAAGCATAAAACACAGTATATACAGAGCTAATATGGTGGATGCTTCTTTTTGGCCGTTATGAGACATCTTCGGCCGTAATGAGACTACCTTCGGCCGTATTGAGACTTTGGCCGTAACGAGACACTTGGGGATTAAAGGATTTTCGGCCGTAATGAGACTTTCGGCCGTAATGAGACTTTGGCCGTAATGAGACTTCGGCCGTAATGAGATGTTACCATGGTCTTGAGGGGATTACGATGATCTCTGAAAGGGACGCGACCTTCTCTCCTACTTTTCTTTCAACAGGAGGCAGCGAACAATTGCCAATTCGTAGAACCCAGCACTCCCCTTCCGATCTGTTTCGGTCTGTCTACCAACGTCATGATGACGTTGATAGACAGACGAGGTTTATTGCAAGCAGTTTTTACTGTCGAAGTTGCAATAATATAACGCAGAGAAATGCACACCTTTTATACCTGTTTACGGTTCTTTTAATGTCTCGAAAGGCCTTGGTGAGCGACTGTCTGCACGATGCTGTTTATGACCCTTGCCGGCCCTTGCGCGGCCCTTTTTCAGCGGTCATCTCACGACGAGCTTGTTGTCAGCCGAGACTGTCCACTGCCGGCGTAACAAATGGAGCATAACGAGAGGATAGAGAGGTAGCAAGCGAGCTGGTGGTATAGATCCATAACTTAAAAACCCGAGACTAGGGGACAAAAAACAACAAACACAGACAAGGTCTCAAACACAGCTGAAAGTTTACTTACAGCACAAACATATAAATTCTGAGAGTCTTCTTGGGGCCCTGGCATCTTTTCATGGTAAAAAATGTCACGCATTGTCCCTGGTGCGTTTCCAGTCAAAAGCGGGTATTTCTGTCTCGGATTTTCTTCGAGTTCCAGAATTGTATCTTAAATCAGCTGCTATAAGTATTGATGGAGAATTGTTTACCCAAAAGACTGGCATCTGTATTGGTTCTGCCATTGCACCGGTATTGTCAGAAATTTACCTGCGTACTGTTGATACTGCTGTCATGTCATTTATTTCAACTGTTTCCACTGCCTCTCTTCTTGTAAGAAGGTTTGTCGATGATGTGTTGCTGTTGTCAAACGAAGAGTCCATCATTTCTGACTGTGAACGTGTTATCAAGTCTGTCGCTCCCGAACTAGATTTTACTGTTGAGTACCCCATGAATGGCGAGCTACAATTTTTGCATGTACGACTTTTGTTCAGCCCTTATCTTTGCTGGAACTATGGCAAATTAGTTCCTAAACCTATCCTGTCTACTAATAACTGCCATTCAAAAACTGTCAAGTTTGGAGTCATCGCCGGGTTACTGTCAAATGCTGTAAAAAAGTCTTGTGTTCACCAGTTACATTCTTCTCTCTGCCACCAAATGTCTCGGTTGAGGGACGCGGGATACTCCCATTGTATGCTTTTTCATGGTCTAATGACGCTTGGAAACAAGCTTTTTTCCGTTTCCCTAAAACAAAATAATGTTACTGGGGGGGGGGGGGGATATAGGTTTATTGCAAAACAAAAGAAAAAAATAAACGAAAGGGGGGAAAGGTTAGCCTGGCTCCAGAAGCCGACTTGCTATTCCCGCTTACAAAAAGAAAAATAAAAAGAAGAAAAAGAAAGACAAAACGAAAAGAGCGAAAGAAGAGGCGCAGTCACAGGCTCAGCGCGAGCCCTGTGTCGGTAAGGAAGCGTACGAGTTCCCTTCCGACGCGCCACTGAATGGGGCGTTGCAGAGGGCCCAGTAGCGTTGCCAGCGTGACCTCCCTGAGCCCTAGGGCAGCTAGCCGCTCCATCAGAGTGGCACGGGGAGCGGCGAACAGGCGACAGTGGAGGAGTAGGTGGGAAGTGTTGCCCTCGGTAGAGCAGGCTGCACATGTAGGGGTGTCAAGCGTGCTGAGTTGGAAGAGCCGTGTTGGCGTTCGAGCCACGCTTAACCGCAGACGGTGGATAACGGACGCCTCCCTCCTCGTGATGTTTGGGGGAGGGGCGTATTGCATTTTTGGGCCGATGGAGTGCAGAAATGTATTGGGCGAGATGGCACGTTCTATGAAATCTTGAACACAGCGAGAGCGCAAGCGACGTATTTGGAGCTGGCAGGCAGACATTGAAAGCGGGATGCTGAGACTCAAGGCAGCCGTGGTATGGGCGCGTTTCGCAGCAATGTCGGCACGGGTATTTCCGGGCAACCAGACGTGACTGGGTACCCACTGGAGTCAGTAGTATACGACTTGTGAGAAACTACAGGGGTGAGAAACTACAGGATTCCTGCCCTGAGCCCTGCGCGTATTTTTCCCAGCGCGGCGCGTGTGCGGAGGGTTGTCCACGTGCTTATCGGCGGGGGAGGGCTGCGTGCGCGCTTACCCTCTCACATTTTTGAACCTGGGCCGGCTTCTTTCGACATTTTTGAGCCTTGGCCGACTTGGGTCGCGTATTTTTTCTCGCACCCGGCGGGCGGCGCTCGGGTGGAGGCGCTTACCGGTGGATGGCGCGTGGCCGGAGTGCTGCGTGCGCGCTTACCAGCTCACAGTTTTCAGCCCGGGTCGACTACTTTCGTCATTTTTCAAACTGTGCCGACTTCAATCATATTTTTTTTTTTCAGCTACAACAGGTGTGCAGTAGGCAATTTACATGCAAAGGATAGACATACACAAAAGTACAAGTGAAAATATATTTATTAAAGTCATTAGTGTCAGAAATTATGTTATGGCTCTGCGTGAATGTGAAAAACTTAGCCAAAAATCTGAAGCAGGAGAAACACAATACACGTAACAATACTTATTACAGGCATGATGCAATAGCATTGAATAGGCATCATACATCATACACAATATTTTTTATTAACTGAAATCATACACACAAGTTTTCAATGAATCAGAAGGGATAGCACATTTAATCAAAGAAGATGTACTTAATCATTACGATTACAATCAAAATTACAAGTTTTATTGTAAAAAGTCTGAGATGTGAGAACCTGATAGATGTAAGTAATTTCGAGCACAATATGGAAGCTAAGTTTAATATTCCAATATGACATACATTTAATTAATCAATTTCTATTGAAGTGAATAGCGCAGACATAAGGCAATAATTCGAATCAACACGATCAACAGATAGCATTAATATAGAACCAATCATCCAACATGTAGGGAAATAATAGCTACACCATATCAAAACGAGAAACGATCACCACATTTAATCAAAGAAGATATTCTTAATCAATATGATTATAAATAAAATTATAAGTTGTGTTATAAAAAGTCTAATATTCTTATACGTGAGAACCATCAGTGCAATAGCGGGAAGTTCTGATAGTTGTATGTAATTAACTGTGAACAGCAGAGACCCTGGAAGACTATGGGACATGAACACAAGAGGAAATAAAATCTATACCACTACAAACAAGTTATTCTTAATCAAAACAACATAGTAATCTATCATTCAGAAAATCAGAAGAAAAAATCAAACTCATCAGAAAATAGATATGTTAAAAATGAACTTCACCACATAGCACGCTCCTAGGCAACAAACAGAACTAATGATATCTGCCATGATTTGTTGAAGACGAGAGGCGTACACATGTTTTGTGACAGTTACGAACATTTTCGAGCGCAATAGGGAATCTAAGTTGGTTATTCCAACTTTACACAATTAACCAATTTCTTATTAAGTGAACAGCATAGACGTAAGCAAATAACGAGAAACAAGAAACGAGTTGAAGAACAATCTTTCAAAACGAGAAACATGCACGCACTTAACACTGAATAGCAGAGAAACACTCTAAACAGCACATCTGCCACCGTGTAAATAACAGACACATGCAGGAAAATAATTGAAAAACAATCTATCAAAACGATAAACATGCGCGGATGAACAGCAGAGAAAGGAAGTTCTGATAGCTGTATGTAATTACCTGTGAACAGCAGAGACCCTGGAAGACCACGGGACAGGAACACAAGCGGGAATAAAATCTATAACACTACAAAGAAGATATTATTAATCAAAACAACAGAATAATCTATCATTTTAAATATCATAAAATCATCCTCGTGACTTAATCTAGTCGAACTCAATACAATTTTCATTCTAAGAGACACTACAAACATTACTTTGTTTTATCAACACAGAAAATATATTTAAAAAAAGAACTTCACCGCATAGCATGCTCCTAACCAACAACCAGCTCTAATATTATCTGCCCTGATTTGTTGAAGACGGAAGGCGTACACATGTTTTGTGACAGTTATGAACGTTTCGAGCGCAATAGGGAATCTAAGTTGATTATTCCAACATTACACATTTAACCAATACGACCGACCGAGCACTCGTTTGATGAGCCTGGTCGTTCTCTTTCACTTGGTAGTGCCAGCTTGTCCACGACCTTGTATGATGACGCTGGAGAGGCTAACGACAAACTGCCAGCAGAGAACGGCTAGCCCGAGGTGGTGATGGGGGATGATCCTCGTCTCATTTCAGGCAGCTGCGTTGCTCGTCTACTGGAGCACTTCAGAAACCAGGAATTTGAGCACGGCTACGGCATAAACCCGTGCGCCTCCTCCCAGACGTTCGGCAAACGAGCCTTGGGTATGAGGCGAAAAATACGACCGACCGAGCACTCGTTTGATGAGCCTGGTCGTTCTCTTTCACTTGGTAGTGCCAGCTTGTCCACGACCTTGTATGATGACGCTGGAGAGGCTAACGACAAACTGCCAGCAGAGAACGGCTAGCCCGAGGTGGTGATGGGGGATGATCCTCGTCTCATTTCAGGCAGCTGCGTTGCTCGTCTACTGGAGCACTTCAGAAACCAGGAATTTGAGCACGGCTACGGCATAAACCCGTGCGCCTCCTCCCAGACGTTCGGCAAACGAGCCTTGGGTATGAGGCGAAAAATACGACCGACCGAGCACTCGTTTGATGAGCCTGGTCGTTCTCTTTCACTTGGTAGTGCCAGCTTGTCCACGACCTTGTATGATGACGCTGGAGAGGCTAACGACAAACTGCCAGCAGAGAACGGCTAGCCCGAGGTGGTGAT